>NW_005359225.1:1752707-1840427 GCF_000412655.1 Myotis brandtii
AGGAGCAGCGAGCTAACCAGTAAGGAGTATGCAGTGGGAAGTAAGGAGCAGCGAGCCAAGCAGTAAGTAGCAAGCAGGCGGGTGGTTAGGAGCAAGGGGTCCTGGATTACGAGAGGGTGCAGGCTGGGCTAAGGGGTCCCCCCTGCTCCAAGAATTTCATGCATCAGGCCTCTAGTTGATATATAAAGGTTTTCCTTATATATTCTAGATACTGGCCCTTGGTTAATCTCTGTGCTCTAAACATCTTCTGATCTGTGGCTTGCCTTTTCATTTAGTTATAAACAAGTTTTTTAATGAAATCAAATTTATGAAACTTTTCTCTTATTATGGTCTATGCATTTCTGAGATTATTTAAAAGATCCTTTCTTAATTGAAAGCCCTGGACTATTTCAATTCTAAAAGCCTGAGTCTCTTTTCTACTAGAATGAAGTAAGATCAAAGAGTACAGGCAGAAGAGAAAGAAGTTAATGTGACTAATATATGCATTTATTCTGTGTACAGACATTTCTGAGTGACTATCATATGCAATAATTTTATGTAAACTCTCTTTTATTCTTATTTCTCTAAAGCCATTATCTTCATTTTTAGGCAAATGCAGAGGCTAATGAGATAAAAGTAACTTTTTTAAGGTGTGTTTGATGCTGAAGTTCTTTCAGAAGAGTAAAATGAGAAAGCCACAGTTTCTCCTTTCCTAACTTTAGAATATGCAATTTTTATTACTTAAATGCCAATATGGTTTATCTCTGTTAGATAATTCTATATGGAAGCAAGCATGTGTTTTAGTCAAATTAGTCATATTTATGATAACCAATCTGTGATCTAAAACACTTTATAAAGATATATTACTATGCTTCAAGTAAATTAATAAATGTATATTGATATTAACCATTTAAAGCTAATCATCTTTGAGAGTAATTTTTTAAAATATATTTTATTGATATTTTACAGAGAGGAAGGGAGAGGGATAGAGTTAGAAACATCAATCAGCTGCCTCCTGCACACCTCCCACTGGGGATGTGCCCGCAACCAAGGTACATGCCCTTGACCGGAATCGAACCTGGGACCCCTCAGTCCGCAGGCCAATGCTCTATCTACTAAGCCAAACTGGTCAGGGCTGAGAGTAATTTTTATTTTTATGTAGACTAAAGATTAAATTATAAACATATCCTTCTTTTATCTATGCCTAAAACAAAATTACTGAGCAATTTAAAGTGAAGTCTCTTATCAGGCGAAGTGAGAAACTAGAGGCTTTGGTCAACGAACGGGAAGGTACAATACCTGTTTTGGGCAGGCGTATATGTCTTGTTGCATCTAGCCTTTGCTTGGACAGCTCTCTTCCACACTCAGCAGCTCAGATACTTAGGGGCCATTTACTAGAACATGCTTTCTTCTTTACTTCCCTAGTTGTAGGACTTCCATTCAGCCAGGTTTCAGGCGGTTCTGAATGATGGTTGTTCTGTATTTTGGTTTTAATTTTGATGTGGCTGTGGGAGGTGGCGAGTACAGGCCTTCACCTATGCTGACGTCTTGGTTCTCTCAGAATAAACTGTGTTTTCTGTACTCACAACTGTAAACCTACTGTTGCCAATGCCTGAGTATTATCCCTCTGCCCCTCCACCCCTCGAGCATCACATCCAGCCTCTCCTCTGATGTGAGTAAACGGCAAACCAGAAAAGCAGTTAAGTTCAAGTTGGGGTCACATGTCAGAGTCATCTGGTTTTCTTTTTTACCCCACTGTCCCGTTACATTACTGTATTTTAATTTAGTTGGTTGCAGAAAGCCGAGATGACAATAATACTAGGGAAGACTTCCTCGTCCAGATAATAACATCAGCACCATAAAAGCACACTTCATTAAAAACAACACACACAACAATACGCTTCAAGTGTCAGCGATGAAATAGCTGTGACTCATTTTCCACATTCCCCCTCTCTCAGTCGAATGCCTAATCTTCATAAGGTGTTCATTTCCTGTCTCACCCAGCAACCCCACCTGCACTTTTATTTTGTTGATCTCTCCTGCCTAAATTTCCATGGGGATCCCTTATTTTAAAACATGCTCTTTCCTCTCACTCCTGAACACAACCCCATCAACGCTGTCGCCTGTGCCTTGGATTACAATAGGCACAGAAGTTAATAGCTTGCCATGGTCCTGAGGGACTGTATGAAATAATGATGATCCTGGCCAGAACATCTAGAGTTAAAACTATGAGCTACAGTATGGAGTGTCAGATTACCTAATAGCATTTGCAAAAACTGAACATCCCTTTTGCTCTCCTATTCAATTCAAGAAATATTTTATTGAGTGTCTACACAATACAGGTCTCTCTGCAAAGCAGTGGAGTAAATTAAGATGTAGTTTCTATACTGAAAATATTTTGACAAGAATCAGACAAATAACTCTAATACACCACTCATATCACTGTTAAAATGAAATGAGTGTATATATAATCACACTTCATTTCTGAGAATTGTTGATAGGATTACAGAAGGCTATAGGAGTCCAGCAAACTATGGGAAATCAAGTTTTAGATAATAAGGGAAGGGCCTTATGTTCATCCACAATTTTGATCCTAGGGAAGGCATTCCAAGTAAGCAGTATAGCATGGACCAAGAGTATCAAAGTGGGAAATAATGTGATGTGTTTGGAAAACAATAGTTTGACTGAGCATAGGTTATAAACTAAAAGAAAACTAGTACAAGACAAAAAAAGTAGTAGGCCAGGCAGGGAACTATGTAGTTGGAACATGCTCAACATTCCTTTTAAGAATAAGGGCTTCAGCATTCACTATGTAACAGCTTCTAAGACACACTTGCTTAACTCATTAGTAGGCATCAGGCAGTGAATGCCCTGAGTACTTGCAGTGAAAGAGACAAGCCTTCAGACCAGCAAAAGCTTTTTTCCCTGAACTGTGGGAAACCTCATCAGTCCTCTGCATTTACACCGCTCACTAAAGGATGATGTACCTCATGGCATTATGACAAAAGGAAACTTCACACTATGCCGCTGGGTTGCATTTAAAATTTTCCTTAACCTTCTCTTAGGCCCACCTTTCCTTTAAGCACCTAGAAATAGTAAGAAGAATTACAAGGCTGCTGGGAATTCCTGTTGTAAAACTCAATGTATACATAATGGTTGCAAAATTTTATTGAGCATATTCTATATGCCAAACACTGTGCATTATTTAATACTCATGTTAATCTAGTGGAATAGGTATTGTACGAGGTGAACCAAGACTCAGAGAGGACATTACCACAGTCACTCAGTGACACCAACATAACTCCAAAGTCCTAAATAATTAAAAATATAAAACAAACTCCACCAAGTATAAACAAGCCGAGGCAAGAAAGAAGGAAAGAGGGGCATTTTACATTGTACTTTTCAGAGAGAGAGAAAAAGTCAAGTGAACCAACTGATAAATGGGAGAAGAGGGGCATTTTACATTGTACTTTTTAGAGAGAAAAAGTCAAGTGAACCAACTGATAAATGGGATTTAAATAATTAACATTTTCAATGAGAACTTAACGTAGTGACTCTGCTTAACATATATGGATTCACATCACGTCATTTTTCACTGGGGGCCTTTCCCTAAATTAGGAAAAGGGGTCTTTTTCAGACACGAACTCATTTTGATAAACACATTTCTTACACCTCCTTAATGCTTGCTTAAAAGTACCCACTACAATAAGCGCACCATCTTCTGGGCTTGCTTTCCTCAGTGGGCCATATCAGAGGGAATGCTTATAACTTGTGATATGACCTCACTTCATCTTTCAACCTGCTTCTTCTTCATTTGTGAAATGAAAAATTAATCCTATGACCTAGTAATCTTCTGTCTTGTTCTAAAACACACTCTACAATTCTGCACGAGCATATGTTTTTTTTTTCATCTTCATGCCTGTCCCATGGTGTATCCTTAGGTAGTTCTAATGGAATCGAACTATAGACTTTTATTGTCTTATTCTAAAACACAGTCTACAATTCTACACGAGCATATGTTTTTTTTTCATCTTCATGCCTGTCCCATGGTGTACCCTTAGGTAGTTCTAATGGAATCGAACTATAGACTTTTGGGAGTTTTTACATGAACAGAGATTTTTCAATTAGGTCACATTCCTGTAATCAAATGGCAAATATAAAAGACTTAATAATTTCATTCATTTCAGTAATATTAGTCACCCTAGAAAATATTTGATTATACTTTTAAGTTGCACAGCAAGGAAAAACAGAAAGCCAAAGCAGTGGTCTACCCATTGCCTCAAGTCATCACATTCATTGTTCAGTTTTAAGGAATTGAGGTCTTGGCTCCTGAGTGCTCTAAATGCCTGCATTTGAGTAACAACCTATAATAAAATGAAGATGAAAGGTTATAAGAAATGTTCAAGTTTACAGGATAAACAGTAGAAGAGTTGAAAACGTAAGCCTAAGCACACGTAAAAATCTCCCACTTCTGGAACGAAGCCATCAGATTTCATTGGCTGCCATGAAAGCAAACAGATGCTGATTTAGTGAAAACAGCAACCATTTCTGAACCCAACAGCTTGATTAACAAACAGAAGCTGAAACCTTTTATAGAAAGGAATCTATAATTCTAAATATAAGATGCTGTCAACAGGTGTTTAAGTATGCCTGAAGCAGGTAATAACATAAATGAGGAGTCAGAATTACATCAGTCTGAAAACGCTTATGTTTTCAATATAAGCCTTATGCCAACAAAATCCCAGGTGCCAGTCACTATTCCTATAGAGAATTCACTTCTCATACAAATAATGTATTCTAACTCTTCAAGAAGACATCATTTGGGGGGAAAAGTATCATTCACTTATGCAAGAAGGTAATGTTGCCAGGCCAGAGGGGTAGGCTGAAGGAACACAGAGACGGGGGAATCTGTCTGCTCACTGCCACTCGGCAAATTCCTTTGTCTCTTCATTCATGGCAAAATGCAACCTAGTTATGCTGAAGGGGAAGCTCCATAAACTTCCAGACATGCAAAGGTGGCTGCAAGAAAAATAAAGACTCAAAACCACAGGCTCAGGGACCTCGCTGTCTGGCCAGTCTCTTTATAGATAAGTGTGCATGACTGCCTTATGTATCCAGTCACAAAAAAAGGTGGCAGATCATTAAAGCACACCATTCCTTCTCTCGTTAGCATCACATGCACATGCAATGACGAGGATCTGGACCCAATATTATCTGGTTTTGGACACATCACAATCTTCTTGTACTCTACAGTTTCTGTATCTTATAAAAATCAGTCAATCAAGTAAAAAAGGCAACTCCTGGGGTTTTAGTCAAGATCGTCCATAGGAATAAATATAAGTACAAAAATAATCAAGAAAATGGGAAAAGCAGCATTAACATTTCTCTAGGTTCCAGTAATCCCACTACAGAAAAATAGCTGACCATCTTTTAGGGATTTGTAAAAGCCTTGTATTGAACAGGCCAAGCACTTTCAGAAGTGCCTGCCAATTATACCACCCCTTATTTCTCCTTCGGAGACTAAAACAAAAAATTTCAGACCTCTTTTGAGGGCTTGAAAAAGCCATATGCTCTGACCAGCTATGTGCTAGCTCAATGACTGTCTCACTGATCCATTCTGAATGTATTATCTAACAGACAGTTAAGCAGCACAAGAGCAATGACTAATACATTTCATTTTAAAAAATCACTTTAAAACCTACTTTTCAGTCCTCAGTGAAAGAAGAAATAGGGGGAAAAGAACATTGCAGCTGGACTCTGGTTACATTCCTTCGTGTTTTGTGGTCTGTGCCTCAAAATGAAATGCAGCAAAGATTTCAGAGTTTCCCTTTACAGTGTGCAGGTGCACAAGAAATGATTTAGGCAAGGCAGCAGTCCAGACCTGTGTTTCAAACAGGCCAGACAAAGGAAAGAACAAGTCCCCCAAACCACAGCAAAACTGGCTACAGAGGGCTTTGAACTCTAATATTTCACATGCCAACAGGCAAATGAGGCAGCTAATCAGAGAGGGCAGAGGCTGAGGATTCCTAGGTGTATTACATTAAGTATAATTTGTCCAATGAGTCATTCAATTCGTATTTCCCATCTCCCATGAAGACCTGATTCCACCTAATACCCTGGAAAGGTTTACATCAAACTGACAGGAGAAAAGAAAACCATGTCTAATCTGCTCTTTTGGTGATACAGGCTAAGAATAACTAAGAGGTTGACTCAGTCAACAAGAATAATCAATAAAAGTATTTTTATATATTTATGCATCTATGTTGTTCCAAAAAGGCTTTCAAGTGCTTTATTAAAGTGCATAAAACCAGCCAAAGAATTTGATAGTTCATAAAATCTAAGACAGATAAATGCTATCTATCATAATGTGACATGCCACTAATTGTAAGGTGCATTTCATTTTTAGCAATATTAAAATGTCAAAAATATGTATATAGAATCAATAAAATACAATATGTGTTTCAGTAGAAGGGGGAATATAAAGTTATTTCACAAAAATGCAATTCCTGTGGTTCTACTGGCTGCCAAAAAAAGCGGGTAACATAATCACCTAAACCTAGCTGCCCTCCCAGATTGCTTAGGAAAATCAATCAATCAATAAACAAATTATCACTACTACTCATACTGGGGCACACCACTTGGAGTTGTTCACATGTTAAGCTATTCCTTCACAAATTAGAGTGCAGAAGAAAGAATATTTATCATTCTGAGGACACCCTTCCTTCAAACTCCCAAAGTGATTTTCCTACATAACTAATATTTTAAGTCATCATGCACAAATTTGACAAAAATCTAGAAAGAGAGTTAGTTTTTATTAATATGGAACCTAGGGAAGGTTGGGAGGGGTGATCATTCTCCACAAAACTACAAGATAATCTTTGTCAAAGACATATCTGGTCATGGTGTTCTCTTATTTAAAATCATCTAGGGTTTCCTTTATCTCTTATAAGGAACGTTTTTCATCATTAAACAAACGGAATGAGGTCAGTGAAAATGATGGAGTAGGTAGATCTGAGGACTTGAGCTTCCAGGGATACATTAAAAAATAATAATAAGCAAAAACTAACAGAATCAACTTTGACAAAACTCTGGAAAATAGTCAAAGGTTTATTACAACAATCAGGTGAAGTTGAACCAAGGAAAAGGAAACTCAAAGTCAGGAGGAAAGTTTTGGAGCATTTTTACCTACCCTGCCTCCAACTCCCTCTTTAGCTCAGCAGTAGTCTCAAAGACAGCAGCCTACATTCCAGTGTGGGGCCCTCATCTCTGGTTCTTTTTTATTATACAAAAAATTGTGTAGGTCTGTTCTAACTTGTCTAGGAACTACCTAAAGGACTAATGCAAGGTGCCCGCCTTTGTTTTGCCTAGTCAGAACTCACTCAAAGGTGAAAAGCAGGGTACTGTGTTGAAGATGTATGACAAACAAACGACCCAGAGCCTTGCCGTGCAAAAGATTAAGGCTGAGACATACAACAGACTACCTGAAGCCTGGGAGGAAAGGGTGGGGAGAGTTTCTTTGAGAAATTAGGGCATTCAAAAGTGCCTATAGACCCTGGGGAACACAGAAGCTACTCATATGCCCAGAACAGGATGCATGCTCAGAAAAGGTCTGAGAAGACCCGAGGCTTTCACCTCTGCCGATCGCTAACCTACCTGCAAGCATTAAGTCTCAGGCCTTAAGGTTGAAATGGGAGGAAACGAGACAGTTACTCAAAGCTGCATAAAGAATAAAGAACTCTAATAAAGGTAAGTATACAGGTAAATAAAAAAGGCAGTATTATGGGAACATCCTATATAATAAAGAGGTAATATGCAAATTGATCCTCACGCAGTAATGCCATCACAAGATGGCAGCACGCACAGTGGGGGTGGGGCAGTGGGGGTGGGGCCGGCAGCCGCTCAGCATGGCTTCCGCCAGGGTTCCTGTGGCCCCGCGGGGGCGCGGGAGTCCCAGCAGCTGCTTCGCACAACTTCTGCTGGGGTTTCCATGGCCCCATGTGCACGCTTCGGGGGCAGGGCCCGGCAGCCGCTGCGCATGGCCTGGAGGTGGGGCATCGGGGCAACACTCCAAGACTCGGGGTGATCCCATGGCACGGGGAGCGGGGGAGTTAAGGAGGGGGGAGGGGTCCCGGGTCTCGTGGGATTTCGTGTGACGGGTCACTAGTAATGTATAAAGATGTAATTTGTCACAATAACAACAACATAAATGTGGGAGGACAGGTGTAGAGGAGCAGTTTTTATATGCTATTGAAGCTAAGTAGGTATCAATTCAAATTAGATTGTTATAAATAATAAGATGTAAATTATAATTTGCAGAGTAACCAATAAGAAAATATCTTTAAAATATACTGAAAAGGATGAGAAGATAATCAATATGGTACACTACAAAAATCCATTAAGAAAATAAAAAGAGGCAGTAATGGAGGAAATGAGGGAACAGAGCAGAAAACATTACCTTAGACAAAAAAGTTATAAGAAATATGGAAAACAAATAGAAAAATGGCAGAAGTCCTTCCATACCACTAATTATACTAAGTATAAACAGATTAAACTCTCCAATCAAAAGGCAGAGAGATTGGCAGAATGAATAAAACACATGATCCAACTACATGCTCCCTAGAAGAGACTCATTTTAAATCCAAAAACACAAATAGGTTCAAAGTGAAAAGATGGAAAACATATTCTATGTAAATAGTAACCAAAAGAGAGCTGGGGTGGCTATACTCTATCAAACATTCATCAATAAGAAATAACAATTAAAAACATATGCACCATACAATAGATGCCAAAATGTATACTTATAACAATCTAATTTGAATTGATACCTACTTAGCTTCCATAGCATAATAAAAACTGCTCCTCTACACCTGTCTTCTACCTTTATGTTGTTGTTATTGAAGCTAACATTGACAAATGAAGGAAGAAGTGGTTCTACAATAATGTTGGAGAGTTTAATATCCCACTTTCAATAATGTATCTAGACAGAAGATTAATAAGGATATAGAGGACTTGGCAACACTATAAACCACCTAACCTAACACACACATATAGACACTGCATCTAACAACAACAGAATACACATTCTTCTCAGATGCATGTGGAACATTCTCTAGGATAGACCACAAAACAAGTTAGACCACAAACAAGTATTAATAAATTTAAAAAATATTGAAATTATACAAACTATCTTCTCCATCCCAATGGAATTAAACTAGAAATCAATAATGAAACAAAAACTAGAAAATTCACAAATAAGTGAAAATTAAACAAACTCTCTTAAGCAACCAACGGATCAAAGAAAAAATTGCAAGGGACATTAGAAAATAGTGAGAGACAAATGAAAATAAAAACACAACATACCAAAATTTATGAGATGTAAAAACTTATAGGTATAAACACTGACATAAAAACCATATCATATCAATAACCTCACTTTACATCCAAAGGAACAGAAAACAAAATCCAAAGCTAGAAGAATAAATAATAATAAAGATTAGAGTGGAGATAAACAAGACAGAGGACAGAAAAACAATAAGAGAGAATCAACAAAACCAAAAATCAATCCTTTGAAAAGGTCAACCTAACTAACAAACTTTTAGCTAGATTAAAAAAGGGAGGCATAAATAACTAAAATCAGAAATTAAAATGGAGACATTCTTAAAGATCTTACAAAATTGAAAGGAATTATTAAAAAAATACTACAGACAGAGACATCGTAAGAAAACTATAGACCAATTTTCCTCATAAATATAGATGCAAAAGTCTTCAATGAAATACTAGCAAACTAAATCCAATGGCATTGAAAGGCCTTTTTTTTTTTTTCCTGTGCAAAACAGAAAAAAGGATCCTAAAATTCATATGGAATTACGAGAGCCCTAAATAGCCAGAACAGTGTTGAAAAGGAAAAACAAAGTTGAAGGATTCACACTTCTCAATTTCAAAACTGATTGTGGTGGTGGTGTAAGTACAGACATATAGACCAATGGACTACAAATGAGAGTCCAGAAAAAAACAACAACAACTATGGCTAATTGATTTTTAACAAATATGCCAAGGATATTCAATGGGGGAAAATAGTCTCTCCAACAAATGGTGCAGAAACAACTGGAAATACAAATACAAAACAATGAAGTTGGACCCCTACCTCATAACATATACAAATAGTAACTCAAAATTCATCAAAGACTAAAATATAAAATGATTAAACTATTACAAGAAAACTCTTCAAGATGTTGGATTTGACCATCGATTTTAGATATGAAACCAAAAGCATTTTCAAACAAAAAAGATAGACAAAATACATCTAATCAAAATTTAAATTTTTTGTGCATCAAAGGACACTCTAAAGGTAGTGAAACACCTGTTTTAATTGCTTTGTATTCACTCCATTGATAAGAGAGGGATTACTGCCCTAGGGTTATGGGAATGGTTGAACATCTGACAGTGGACATCGGACACTGGATAGGTGAAACTGAGAGCACGTTAGTAGTCACATATACTCATAGCCCAGGGAAGGACATCTTATGCCATGTAGGGTCACATAGCTACAACTGGGAACATAGTGTGAAATTAATAAACAAAAACCTCATTTAAAATGGAGTCAGAAGGCTAGAAGAGAGAACTCTCATGCATGTCTCATGTAAGGTACACTGCTGACTCCAACAGGAAGAGAGGTAGGTATCTTGCATCTCCAACAGGAAGTGATACATTATACCTCAGCAGAGGAAGAAAAGATTCCTCCTTGTCCAGTAACAGCTCAACCAATGGGAGACTGCCATAACTCAGCCAAAAGTCACTATACTTCCAATTTTCAGTTTGCTCCAATGGACTCCTCATTTACAACAGCCCCCCCCCCCGCTCCCCCCCGCCTATATTAAAAACAGTTTCTCTCCTTTGTTTCTCTGGACTTGCACATGATTCAACATTAGACCACATGTCCTACATTGCAGTTCTTTGCTGTACCTGAATAATAAACCCATTTTGCTGGAGAGGTATCTGGCTGTCTATTTGTTTAAGATCAACATTATTGAACAACTAGAAACCGTGAGAGGCAAGTTTTGTAGTATCAAAAGGATGTAGTGATGACTGGTTCCTATGGGAAAGAGGATGTGATTGGTTTGTTTCCATAATTTCCAGCTGGCAAAGAACTGAAATTCACTACTCAGGGATCAGCAGGAACTACACCTGCTTATTGGTGGATAAGGAAGGTTGTTTGAATAGAGGAACTTGTCCACAGGAGAAGAGTGGATCAGGGCTACTCAAGGCCCTCTTGGTTTCACCAGATAAGCAAGGCAGCAGATAATACTGCACTTAATTTTAGGCCTTAAAATGTAACAATTCTGAGGACAGGAAAAAATACTTGCAAATGATATGTCTGATAAAGATTTAATATCCAGAATTCATAAAGAAGGCTTACAACTCAACAACAAAAAAGATGAACAACCCAATTTAAAAATGGGCAATGGGCCTGGATAGTAATTTCTCCAAAGAGATATATAAATGGCCAGCAAGCATATGAAAAAGTGCTCAACATCATTAATCATTAAGGAAATACAAATCAAATTCACAATGCTATATCACTTCAAACCAGGGAACATAAACTGATGTAGTAGCTGCTGTGGAAAAGTTTTGTGGTTCCTCAAAAAGTTAAACATAGAATTACCATATGACTCAGCAACTCCACTCTAAGATATGTATGCAAAACAATTGAAAATGGATACTCAAACAAATACTTCTACATGAGTGTTCATAGCAGCACTATTCTCTAACCAAAAAGTAAAAATAACCCAAATGTCTATCAACAGATGAATGGTTAAACAAAATGTGGTATATACATTCAATGGAGTATTATTCAGCTACTAGAGGCCCGGTGCACAAAAATTTGTGCACTCGGGGTGGGGGGTCCCTCAGCCCGGCCTGTGCCCTCTCGCAGTCTGGGACCCCCTCGGTGGATGACCACCTGCTGGCTTAGGCCTGCTCCCGGGGGATTGGGTCTAAGATGGCAATCAGACATCCCTCTGGCAGCCTGGCAGCCCACGGGGGATGTCCACTTGCCAGCGGGGAGCAGGCCTAAGCTGCAGTCGGACATCCTTAGCGCTGCTGAGGAGGCAGGAGAGGCTACCACCACCACCGCTGTACTGGCAGCCATCAGCCTGGCTTGTGGCTGAGCAGAGCTCCCCCATGTGGGAGCACACTGACCACCAGAGGGCAGCTCCTGCATTGAGTGTGTGCCCCCTGGTGGTCAGTGTGTGTCATAGTGACCAGTCATTCCCAGTCTTTCTGCTGTTAGGGTCAGTTTGCATATTACCCTTTTACTATATAGGATAGAGGCCTGGTGCACGGGTGGGGGCCAGCTGGTTTGCCCTGAAGGGTGTCCCAGATCAGGGTGGGGGTCCCACTGGGGTGCCTGGCCAGCCTGGGTGAGGGGCTGATGGCTGTTTGCAGCTGGTCACACCCCATTCAGGGTGGGGGACCCCACTGGGGTGCCTGGCCGGCCTGGATGAGGGGCTGATGGCTGTTTTCAGGCTGGCCACACCCCCTTCAGGATGGAGGTCCCCACTGGGGTGCCTGGCCAGTCTGGGTGAGGGGCTGAGGGCTGTTTTTAGGCTGGCCAGCGACTGAAGCTTCCAGCCTCTCCTTTTTTTCTTTTTCTTTTTTATTCTGAGATTTATTTACCTTCTATAATTGAAACATTGTTGCCATCACTGGCACTCCCAGCTCTGAGGCCGCGGCAGGCTGAAAGCAGGTATCTGGGGTTTGTTTAGCTTCTATAATTGAAACATTGTTGCTTTTGGAGCTCAGAGCCAGGCCGTGGCAGGCGGGGGGCCTTGGCTTCCTCCATCACTGAAGCAAGCAAGCCTCATGTTCGCTTCAGCTGCGTGGCTGCCGGCCGCCATCTTGGTTGGCAGTTAATTTGCATATCGCCCTGATTAGCCAATGGGAAGCGTAGCGGAGGTACGGTTAATTACCCTTTCTGTCTTTTATTCGATAGGATAATAGTGAATAAAGTACTAATGATGCTACAATGTGGATATACCTTGAAAACATTAGACTAAGTGAAAAAAACCTTAACAGAAAGGTCACATATTGCATGATTTTATTTATATGAAATATCTGTAATTGGTAAATCCATACAGACAGAAAGCAGATGATAGGTGCCTGAGGCTGAGGAAACGGGGTGCAGGTTGGGGAGATACAGGTGACAGTTTAATGGGGTTTTCTTGTGGGGTGATGAAATGTTTTGGAACTAGAGGAGTTGGTGGTTCCATAACATTGTGAATATATTAAATGCCACTGAATTGTACACTAAAAAGTTAATCTTATGTGAATTATACTTCAATTTTTTAAAACAAGAAAAGAAATTATACCCATATCCCCTTCTGTCAAACATATACATTTCAGACTCTCTTTAAATGTTTTTAAAATTTAAAAGAACACTTGGGTTATAAACTAATCAACTGATGTCTTTGAAAGGCACTGGCTTATACTATACATGTACTCCCTGCTCACCACTTACCATCTGAGAGTCACTGTCCCAGATACAGCACTAAATTATTCCATTGGGGCCCACCTTTCCTGCCTTTGCTCTTGCAGTTTCCTATATAGAGTAGAGGGCATTCAATTCTTCATGCCCATGGACACAACAATCTCTCAATCTACAACAGGAGATCTCAACTTTAACTGCACATCAGAATCACTTCCGGGAACGTTTAAAAAATAAACACCTCATGTCTGGGCTCCATCAACTGAATCGGAATTTCTAGGGGAGAGGCCAAGAATCTGGAGGTTAGGAGGTCATTTTCAAAACTTCCCAGATGACACTAGTGTATAGCAGTCAGGGTTGAGAATAACTTAGCTAGAATATTTTATAACCACTTCCCTTTAGCCAAGTGTAGTGCTTTCTAAACTCCAATCATTCTTGTATCAGTTTTGGAAAGTTCTGTTTTTCTAGAAATTTATCCATTTCATTTGAATTTCAAACTTATTAGCATAAAGTTGTTTATAAGATCTTATCTTTTAATGTCTGTATATCTGTAATGACACCTTTTTTTCTTCACTTATATTAGTTATTTTGCCTGTCTCTTCTCTTTCTCAATAGTCCTCCCTGAGGGCTTATCAATTCCTAGCTGTTTCAGACTAGAACTTTTGCCTGTATTATTTTTTAAGGTACATTTGTCCATTTAATTTCTGCTCTTATCTTATTATTTCTTTCATTATACTTTCATAGGACTTAACTACCTCTTCTTTCTCTAGATGTTTCAGGAGACTTAGATGATTAATTTTCACATCTTTCTTTTTTTCTAATATATGCAATTGAGGGTATAAATTTCCCTCTGAGCAAAGATTTAGCTGCACCTTACAAAGTTTCATATGCTGTATTCTCATTATTGATTTCTAATAAATTCCACTGTGGTCAGTAAACATATTATGAATTACTTTAATCTTATGAAATTTGTTGAAGCCCAGCATAATCAATTTTAGTAAATGTCCCAAGTGTGTCTGAAAGGAATGTATATCCTATAATCTTTGGTGCAATATTTTTTACCTATAACTTAGATCAAGCTTACTAATTGTTCTATTCAGATCTTTTAGATTCTGATTTTTTTTGTCTGCTTATTCTAACAGTTAAAGAAAGGAAATTTAAAGTCCTCTCTGCTATGACTGTGGATTTCCTTGTAGTTCTGTTAACTTTTATCTAAATATTTGCAGTTATGGCTGTAAAATATATATATTTTACTTATTTTGCTAATTTCCTGAGAGGTATCCCAGTGACCTAAAAGAGTTTTACAACTTATAAAAGTGCTTATTAGTCTCCATAGTGTCATTTACACAGTAGGGAAAAAAATGGTTCATTATCTCACAAACATACATTACAAACAAAGAAATTAATAGTTGCAATGACATTTTTGATTACTTAAAACTGGGTTACAATAAAAGGAGGGTTTCTAAAGTGAAATTTATCTGAAGAAAGACAAACATTATCATCCAATATTTTCTTTTTTCCTAATTTTTTTCAAAAAAAGTATTCATCTATAAAACTACATATATATTTGGAATTGACTGTATTATCATAAAATGTCCCACTTAATTGCCTTAAATTTCACTGTCTGAATACTAGGGTTCCCTTTTCTCCACATCCTCACCAGCACTTATTTGTTGATTTATTGATGGTAGCCATTCCTCATTGTGGTTTTAATTTGCATCTTTCTAATGATTAGTGACATTGAGTATTTTTTCATAGGTTTATTCAGCCTGACAATATTTATTAACATTTACATTTAATGTAATTACAGAATAAGTTTGAGTTCATATCTACAGATTTACTATTTGTTTAGGTTTGAAATTAATGTTCATTTTCCTTTCTTTTCTTGCCTTTGTTTGGATTAATCAAGTATTTAATTTTTTTCCATTTATCTCCCCATCTCCCCTATTAATTTTTTGCTTGTACAAAATAACTTTTAATGGTTATGAGATTATAACATGTATCCTTGATTTATTAGAGTCTAATATAAGTTAGGATTTTACCAAAATCCAGATAATACTAGGATCTTAGAACACTTTAACTCCATTTCTACTTCCCAACTTTTGTGTTACTCATGCATTACAATTCTAAATATATTATACTTAATAAGATATTCCCCTTTTCTTTTTAGTCTAAATTCATTTAGAAATACTCATATTTACTCTTTGTTCCTTCTTGCATTTCCAAATTTCTGTGTGAGATTATTTTTATTCTGCTTTTAGGTATTTCCACTTAGTATAGGTATTTTCTCAGTTGTGATGGTCTGAAATGTTTTTATTTTTGCCTTTACTTTTGAGGGATATATTCACTGAATATAGAATTCTAAATTGGCAATATTGTTCTATAGTACTTTTAAAATGTCATTGCATCAGCTTCTGGCTCTCAATGTTTCTATTGAGAAATTAGCTTTCAGTCTTATTATTGCTCTTTTGACACTTAGCCTGTCTTTTTTCCTAAGTACTTTTAATATTCTCACTTGTTCTTTGGTTTACAGCTGTTTCACAATAATTTCCCTAAGTACTTTGGCTCTGTATTTACTCTATGCTATATTTAATGTTTCTTGAATTCATAGCTTGATGCCTCATCAATTTGAAAAATGCTGTCTTTAATTCTTAAAATATTGCATTTATCCTGTGTGCTCTTTTTTCTTCTCTATGACTCCAATTATAAGTATATAAGCTCTTTTGGTTGTGTCCTACACATGTCTAGCATATTTCTATACAATACATCTTTTTTGTTTTTTTGTGCTTTGGTAAGGATATTTTCTACTGACATATCCTCCAGTTTACTAATCCATTTTTCAGATATGTACAATCTGTTGTTAAGTCTCTCATTCTTTTTCTGGTTGTCT
Source organism: Myotis brandtii (assembly GCF_000412655.1). NCBI lineage: Eukaryota > Metazoa > Chordata > Mammalia > Chiroptera > Vespertilionidae > Myotis > Myotis brandtii. The sequence goes on from NW_005359225.1 coordinate 1,769,060, forward strand.
TTCTGATAAATCTTTTACCTCTTTCATTTGTTGACTAACAGGAAAGAAGTACTATATGAATATTTGCAGAATTATTATACTTGTCCTCACAAAAGCAAATTAAACTTAAATGAGTCAATTTTGCAATCATTAGCAACTTTAACAAGTGTAGGAGTAGGTCCATTACAATCTAAATGAATGAATGACTATATTCTATTTAAAAGAAACAGAACTGGTGCAGCCACTGTGGAAAACAGTATGGAGTTTCCTCAAAAAACTAAAAATGGAACTCCCATTTGACCCAGTGATCCCACTTCTAGGAATATATCTCAAGAAATTAGAAACACCAATCAGAAAGGATATATGCACCCCTATGTTCATAGCGGCACAATTCACCATAGGTAAGATTTGGAAACAGCCTAAGTGCCCATCAGCAGATGAGTGGATTAAAAACCTGTGGTACATATACAGAATGGAATACTATGCTCGGTAAAAAAGAAAGGAATTCTTACTACTTGCAACAGCATGGATGGAACTGGAGACCATTATGCTAAGCGAAATAAGCCAGTCAGAGAAAGATAAATATCACATGATATCACTCATTTATGGAATATAATGAACAACATAAACTGATGAACAAAAACAGATCCAGAGACAGAGAAGCATCGACAACAGGGGGGTGAGGGCATGAGTAGGAGGGGGAGGAAATGGGGGGGATAAGGACACCTTAATCAATAAAGAAATTTAAAAAATAAATAAATAAAAGAAACAGAATTTTACAAAGTATATATAAAAATTACCACAATCTAAGTCACATTTTATGTTTTTAATATACTCCATGTTTTATACTGGCTTGATATTAAAAATATATTTTAAAAAGATACTTACTCTCTCTCCTTTTCTGTCAGCTTGTCATTGATATTATCTTTGATTGTTGATCTAGATCCCTTATGAATTATAGGATATCTGAGGGGCACTTGCAGGAAAAAGGAAATCATGGAGACCAAATGTGCAGTGTAACCAAGGGCAACAGCAATGCTTCCATCATCTTTTGCTGTAGATTAAAAGCAGAAGAAAACAATTATTTACCTTCTAAATGTAGCTATGAGATCATAATGAATCAATTTCAAAGGAGATTTTATTAAGAAATAACTGGTAAATAAAATATTAATCTTATCTAAATTACATAGTTTACATTTATAATCTTAAACTCAATTATACATTTATATTATAAACTTAACTCAATTATATGAATTTTAGACAAATCTAAACACACTTTAAATTTACTTTACTATATTTAAAACTATTTCCCAATAATTAATGTGGTGAGATTAACATTTGATATATATTTAAAGAATTCTTAATATATTCAAATATTCATTACTTCCTTTCCCAGCATTTTTAAAGGTAGAAATGATAGTTGAGTCTATTATACAATGTGAAAGTTAGTTTCAAAGGTTTAAAGATAACTCATTATATAAGCACTGTACATTTTATTCATTAACAACTTATAAGCAATATAGTTGTGCTGCTATACTACTATACAGCATTACGAATTCTAATATGAAGTGAAATAGCATAATCTTTTATAGGGTATGTTCTCAATATTCATAAAGATAGTGTTGCATAAATAAGTTGATAAGGTTTGAAATATAATAAGGGGGGAAATGTTTTAAATAGTAAAAGCGAAAAACTAAAAAGCCACAGTTAATATATCCTATTTATGTAATTAAATGGAAGCAACTGTTGAAAAATGCATGCATCCTCCAGTCAAACATAAGTAACTGTCTTTTAAGAAGTCACAGAATTATATTTTTAACTCACCAACCAGATTTCTGCTACCACCTACCAAGTGATAATCAATTAGGCACTCAAAACAGAGTAATACAACAAAAAGTTTAAACTTGACACAGGAGGGAGAAAAAAGTAACTGCTTGATATATGGTATTCCCAAAATACTTAAAAAATTTCACACACAAACACACACACACGTGCACATATACTAAAAGATTTCACACATCATCTGGAATACCTCCAACCAAAGAAAGGCTGAAATACTTGAGATGGCCTTGGCTTGAATATTTCCTGATTTCTAAGCGTACATTTAACTTCAATTATTAGTAATATTATTCACATTCTTCTTTTATATTTATACTTAGTTATCTAAGCATTATCTTCTTGTTGTAGGAATGCCATTATACTAGTAGCCATCTAGTCCTCAGTGAATTCTCTACCCTTGACTGCCATAGCAGACCCTTGGTTTCTCTTGAATCATATTATAAAAATAGGTAACTTTTATGATATACTTTTCTTCCACCAGAATTGACCATAATACTTTATTTGTGACAGTCCTTCATTCATCAATAATTACTAAACTGGGGACTTTTTATATGCTATGTCATTCATTTTGCAGCTTAAGAAACTAAGGCTCAAAGAAGGTAAGAAACCTGTCCAAGTAATACGGCTAGTCTACAGGTGACTTGACACTGTCTCTGTCCTCTAGGCAGTCTAGCATACTGTCCCAGAACTTAACTGTGGAATAAATTTTTTAACTTGAAAGCCTAGAACATATCAAGCATATGACACACATGTACCACCTGAGTTTCTTTGCTCTTTTCTATGAATGGCAAAGAACATATAAAAAGTCTGTGAGTCCTCAGTGGCTTGTATAGTACCAGACAGAGAATGGACTTCTCAACCAATGTTTGATGTTCTCTCAAATCAAACTGATGAAAAAAAATATCAAACAGCATTCATTTCAACTGACAGTTCTGAGTCATGTCCTAACTGACTAGAATCCTATTTTTATTCCTATTTTTAAAGACCTTGTCCTCTTGCCCCAGTCCCACCCAAGTACCTTGAATACCGCAGCACTCTGCTTCTATTGAAATCTGTATATCACACTACCTTTGAGATTAACATTACATTACACTGTAAAGTCATCACATTTACAATTTAATCATGTAACAGAGTTAGGAGAGACCTTAAAAACCACTGAGTCTAATGCTATCCATTTAGAGATGAAAAGAAAACAAGATCTAGGTCATATAAGTTGATTAGTCAAAGCTATACAGATAAAAACCATGAGTGATGGAATGAGAGGGAGAACTGTGCCTATACCCAGGCCCCCAAAATATCTATCTGTGGAGTCACAGCTGGAATGTTGAGCTGCATCAGAGGTTGCTGAATCTGTAACGAGGCTTATCAAACATAAAATACCCAAGGACTTGGTCTTTAAGAGCCTTCTTTGGAAGGGAGAGGAGATGAAAAGAGGGCTTACAGTAATGAAGGATCGGTAAGCCCTAGATTTGAACTTTCCTGTATGTGCTTCACACTAAACTTTTTCTTTCCTATATGACCTGACAGAAGCAACAGAAGGCCTTTTAATTAGCCTCCCAAAGAGGTCAAATGCAAACTACAAATGTTTAAAAGAACAACAACTCTCCAATGCTAAACACTCAAGCATCTACCTTTTTTCCATATTACTAAAGGAGTAATACTAAAGAATTACATTTGCATATTTTGAGACTACATCCACAGAGCTATTAAAAAAACAAAAATTGGTCTTCTAACATCACCTCTTTTCAATGATCGAAACAAGTTTGCTTAAATTTAATGATAAAAAGGTATCTCCAAGAAGCCTACATATGCAAATTAAAAGCCAAAAAGAAATAGCAAAAACTAGAAACTGGATAATATTGGAAATTAGCTTTGATTCTGGTTATTCACACTCACCATCGTTTCCACCACAAGACTCCCCGTTCCACCTATTAAAAACCCCAGGTTGTTTCCTCTTCCAGACCATAGTGCTCAGTCACAGCCTCACTGTTAAACACCAGGGTGTTGGATTTCCAATATTAAAGCTTTATATTAAAAAACATTTTAAAAGGACCACGGGTGAGGCATTACAGGGCCCAAGGGTATTCCAATACCCTCAAAAGGAAAACCACCTCCTGGTAGGGAAGTCACTTTCATCACCCCAAGACCACTGAACCTCCAGTGGGAAAATGTGAGCTCATGTGGTTAATTATGGCTATTGCTGGCCACAAAACCTCAGATGTCACATTCTGTTGCCAATCACTTTAGCTAAAAAACCAAAAGGTTTAAGGTTTCCAGCATTCCAAGATCTAAAAGACTTTTTACCTGCCAAAGCCAAAACCTGGCTCTCTGGGGTGTACTTTTCCAGTAAGCATTAATGACGTCCCTAACACCTAATGCAGAGCAGAGGTCTGTCTGTGTTCCTTGTGCTGCTCTGGGGGTTAGAAAGGTCACAGATGATAGTTTTGTCGGTGAGAAGTTGGAGGGGGAGTTCAGGGAGGAACAGGAATAAACTGTAAGACTCAGGTACGTAAAAAAAAAAAAAAAAATCCTAAAAAAAACCACAATGTTTTAAGTGGCTTCAAACAAAATAAAAATCTGCAATTTCCTCATAATAAATATTTCTGATTTGTTTTTTTAAATGCTGGTGGTTACTCAGGGTTGCAGCTGTTGTGTAACTTTTTGATAATAAATTCCACAAATACACACTCTCCATGACAACATTATAAATTAATTCAAATGTCTCTTTGACTTATATGCTGGACAAACTATCAATGTTCAAATGCATCCGTGTACAATAAGTGATCTAAAAGCTCTTACCATCCTGCCTTCCCAATCACTGAGGCAGCTGATTCGATAAGGAACCAAGCACCCACTGATCCAGACAGGACAAAATATTTAAGACTCTAATCACTGCCACAGCATCTATGGAATCATTCCATGTTCTCAATGAGACACTGTTTGACATATGGACTCTCCTTTCCAAGAAATCATGCCTGCATAAAGGGATACAGACACAGAAGGAAATCTGGGTCTCATTACCACAAAAGGCTCTGGTGTTATGGATTACTTAAAAAGACACACAAACTTTTTTTTTTTTGTACAAGAAATGTCTCTGTCAATGGAACTCAAATGAATACCTTCACCGGACAACTTACTCCCATTGGGTGCCGGTCTCTGACATACTCTAACAGTAAGTTACCCATTTAGAAAGGCACAGTACATTTTGGGCCACTGTGGCGGAGTTTCCCAAACAGTATTAAGTGATGCAATGTAAAGTCTATCCCAGCAAAGTCTCACGAATCACATAGGATAACCAGTTTGGAATTCCTTCACTAGAGTCTCACCGAGAATGCATCTGTTACAGAACATTACTGGCTGGCAGAAGTTTGGAAGAGGTTATTACTCAAAACAAGGAAGAAAAGTGCATCATGACAGGAATAATATGTACCTTAAAATCGGGCTGACCAGGGATGACTTTAGTTTTGCCACTGGTTAGCATGAGTCTTTGGAAAAATTAACTAATCTCTCTGAGCCTCAATTTTCTTGTCTTTAAAAAAAAATGGAATGTAATTTCTTCCCTCATAGAACATTTAATTAACAAGATAGCATTGTGCATGATATTCCCTGCTATCATATTTCTACTTACCCAAACTAAAATGTCCTGCTACCCTTCTCTCAACAGGGGAATATTATTTCATTTTTTTCAGACACCTCAGCCACCATCTTTGCTAAAAAGGCTTTTCTGATCCCCTCCTGATAGACTGATTATGCCCACTTCTTTGAGTCTCATGTACCTGGGAAAATTTCTAAATGCCTGACACAGAGTATGAATGCAATAAATATTTCTTGATTGGCTTGATTACAAGTGGGATAGCCTCAACTGGACTGAAACTTCACTGAGGTAGGATCAATGTCGTAATCATCTTTGTATACCCTCAGCACCTGGCACAGGTAGGTGACACACACAGGGCACTCAGTAAACTGAGTATATGGAAATGCCTTGCAGAATGCTAACATACAATTCTAAAGTCCAATACCACCATATGTGCTTCTTAAAATGTCTGATTCCTAGGAGTTATGGGGCATGAATAGGGCCTTAGAGTGAAAGTAAATACTTATTTCATTTTATCTCCCATTTCACTTTTCAGCAACTGCACTAAAAAGCTGAACTTCTATTTTAAAGAGTATGAAGAATTTATTCAGCTTGTTGGGCATACACAAAGCACAGGTAACTAATAAAAGCTATGAAAAACTAGGAAACAAACAACGTCAAAGAAAAAAAAAAACAGAATCAAGAAATGTCCCAGAGTGGATTAAGGTGACAGTCACCAATACTGATATTCCTGCTTCCCTTACTGCCTCCCTTCAAATCATTCTGCTTTTAGCAGCCAGAGTAACTTTTAAAAACATAAATCAGCTCATATAATTCCCCTTTTGAAACCGTTCAGGGGTTTCCCACTCAACTGAGGATAAAATATTAAACTCCTTACAGTGGCCTCAGAGCCTTGGCTGACCTTTCCTATTTCTCCTGATATAACTCAACCTCTTGCTCACTATGCCCCAGCCACATAGGTCTGATCTGGGATTTTCTGTTCCCCTTTCTCCCTTTCTTTCTCTCTCTCTCTCTCTTTCTCCCTTTCTTTCCTCTTCTTCTTCTTTCTTCTTCTTTCTTCTTCTTTCTTTTCTTCTTCTTCTTCTTTCTTCTTCTTTCTTCTTCTTCTTCTTCTTCTTCTTCTTCTTCTTCTTCTTCTTCTTCTTCTTCTTCTTCTTCTTCTTTCTTCTTCTTCTTCTTCTTCTTCTTTCTTCTTCTTCTTTCTTCTTCTTCTTCTTCTTCTTTCTTCTTCTTTTCTTCTTCTTCTTCTTCTTCTTCTTCTTCTTTCTTCTTCTTTCTTCTTCTTCTTCTTCTTCTTCTTCTTTTCTTCTTTCTTCTTCTTCTTCTTCTTCTTCTTCTTCTTCTTCTTCTTCTTCTTCTTCTTCTTCTTCTTCTTCTTCTTCTTCTTCTTCTTCTTCTTCTTCTTCTTCTTCTTCTTCTTCTTCTTCTTCTTCTTCTTCTTCTTCTTCTTCTTCTTCTTCTTCTTCTTCTTCTTCTTCTTCTTCTTCTTCTTCTTCTTCTTCTTCTTCTTCTTCTTCTTCTTCTTCTTCTTCTTCTTCTTCTTCTTCTTCTTCTTCTTCTTCTTCTTCTTCTTCTTCTTCTTCTTCTTCTTCTTCTTCTTCTTCTTCTTCTTCTTCTTCTTCTTCTTCTTCTTCTTCTTCTTCTTCTTCTTCTTCTTCTTCTTCTTCTTCTTCTTCTTCTTCTTCTTCTTCTTCTTCTTCTTCTTCTTCTTCTTCTTCTTCTTCTTCTTCTTCTTCTTCTTCTTCTTCTTCTTCTTCTTCTTCTTCTTCTTCTTCTTCTTCTTCTTCTTCTTCTTCTTCTTCTTCTTCTTCTTCTTCTTCTTCTTCTTCTTCTTCTTCTTCTTCTTCTTCTTCTTCTTCTTCTTCTTCTTCTTCTTCTTCTTCTTCTTCTTCTTCTTCTTCTTCTTCTTCTTCTTCTTCTTCTTCTTCTTCTTCTTCTTCTTCTTCTTCTTCTTCTTCTTCTTCTTCTTCTTCTTCTTCTTCTTCTTCTTCTTCTTCTTCTTCTTCTTCTTCTTCTTCTTCTTCTTCTTCTTCTTCTTCTTCTTCTTCTTCTTCTTCTTCTTCTTCTTCTTCTTCTTCTTCTTCTTCTTCTTCTTCTTCTTCTTCTTCTTCTTCTTCTTCTTCTTCTTCTTCTTCTTCTTCTTCTTCTTCTTCTTCTTCTTCTTCTTCTTCTTCTTCTTCTTCTTCTTCTTCTTCTTCTTCTTCTTCTTCTTCTTCTTCTTCTTCTTCTTCTTCTTCTTCTTCTTCTTCTTCTTCTTCTTCTTCTTCTTCTTCTTCTTCTTCTTCTTCTTCTTCTTCTTCTTCTTCTTCTTCTTCTTCTTCTTCTTCTTCTTCTTCTTCTTCTTCTTCTTCTTCTTCTTCTTCTTCTTCTTCTTCTTCTTCTTCTTCTTCTTCTTCTTCTTCTTCTTCTTCTTCTTCTTCTTCTTCTTCTTCTTCTTCTTCTTCTTCTTCTTCTTCTTCTTCTTCTTCTTCTTCTTCTTCTTCTTCTTCTTCTTCTTCTTCTTCTTCTTCTTCTTCTTCTTCTTCTTCTTCTTCTTCTTCTTCTTCTTCTTCTTCTTCTTCTTCTTCTTCTTCTTCTTCTTCTTCTTCTTCTTCTTCTTCTTCTTCTTCTTCTTCTTCTTCTTCTTCTTCTTCTTCTTCTTCTTCTTCTTCTTCTTCTTCTTCTTCTTCTTCTTCTTCTTCTTCTTCTTCTTCTTCTTCTTCTTCTTCTTCTTCTTCTTCTTCTTCTTCTTCTTCTTCTTCTTCTTCTTCTTCTTCTTCTTCTTCTTCTTCTTCTTCTTCTTCTTCTTCTTCTTCTTCTTCTTCTTCTTCTTCTTCTTCTTCTTCTTCTTCTTCTTCTTCTTCTTCTTCTTCTTCTTCTTCTTCTTCTTCTTCTTCTTCTTCTTCTTCTTCTTCTTCTTCTTCTTCTTCTTCTTCTTCTTCTTCTTCTTCTTCTTCTTCTTCTTCTTCTTCTTCTTCTTCTTCTTCTTCTTCTTCTTCTTCTTCTTCTTCTTCTTCTTCTTCTTCTTCTTCTTCTTCTTCTTCTTCTTCTTCTTCTTCTTCTTCTTCTTCTTCTTCTTCTTCTTCTTCTTCTTCTTCTTCTTCTTCTTCTTCTTCTTCTTCTTCTTCTTCTTCTTCTTCTTCTTCTTCTTCTTCTTCTTCTTCTTCTTCTTCTTCTTCTTCTTCTTCTTCTTCTTCTTCTTCTTCTTCTTCTTCTTCTTCTTCTTCTTCTTCTTCTTCTTCTTCTTCTTCTTCTTCTTCTTCTTCTTCTTCTTCTTCTTCTTCTTCTTCTTCTTCTTCTTCTTCTTCTTCTTCTTCTTCTTCTTCTTCTTCTTCTTCTTCTTCTTCTTCTTCTTCTTCTTCTTCTTCTTCTTCTTCTTCTTCTTCTTCTTCTTCTTCTTCTTCTTCTTCTTCTTCTTCTTCTTCTTCTTCTTCTTCTTCTTCTTCTTCTTCTTCTTCTTCTTCTTCTTCTTCTTCTTCTTCTTCTTCTTCTTCTTCTTCTTCTTCTTCTTCTTCTTCTTCTTCTTCTTCTTCTTCTTCTTCTTCTTCTTCTTCTTCTTCTTCTTCTTCTTCTTCTTCTTCTTCTTCTTCTTCTTCTTCTTCTTCTTCTTCTTCTTCTTCTTCTTCTTCTTCTTCTTCTTCTTCTTCTTCTTCTTCTTCTTCTTCTTCTTCTTCTTCTTCTTCTTCTTCTTCTTCTTCTTCTTCTTCTTCTTCTTCTTCTTCTTCTTCTTCTTCTTCTTCTTCTTCTTCTTCTTCTTCTTCTTCTTCTTCTTCTTCTTCTTCTTCTTCTTCTTCTTCTTCTTCTTCTTCTTCTTCTTCTTCTTCTTCTTCTTCTTCTTCTTCTTCTTCTTCTTCTTCTTCTTCTTCTTCTTCTTCTTCTTCTTCTTCTTCTTCTTCTTCTTCTTCTTCTTCTTCTTCTTCTTCTTCTTCTTCTTCTTCTTCTTCTTCTTCTTCTTCTTCTTCTTCTTCTTCTTCTTCTTCTTCTTCTTCTTCTTCTTCTTCTTCTTCTTCTTCTTCTTCTTCTTCTTCTTCTTCTTCTTCTTCTTCTTCTTCTTCTTCTTCTTCTTCTTCTTCTTCTTCTTCTTCTTCTTCTTCTTCTTCTTCTTCTTCTTCTTCTTCTTCTTCTTCTTCTTCTTCTTCTTCTTCTTCTTCTTCTTCTTCTTCTTCTTCTTCTTCTTCTTCTTCTTCTTCTTCTTCTTCTTCTTCTTCTTCTTCTTCTTCTTCTTCTTCTTCTTCTTCTTCTTCTTCTTCTTCTTCTTCTTCTTCTTCTTCTTCTTCTTCTTCTTCTTCTTCTTCTTCTTCTTCTTCTTCTTCTTCTTCTTCTTCTTCTTCTTCTTCTTCTTCTTCTTCTTCTTCTTCTTCTTCTTCTTCTTCTTCTTCTTCTTCTTCTTCTTCTTCTTCTTCTTCTTCTTCTTCTTCTTCTTCTTCTTCTTCTTCTTCTTCTTCTTCTTCTTCTTCTTCTTCTTCTTCTTCTTCTTCTTCTTCTTCTTCTTCTTCTTCTTCTTCTTCTTCTTCTTCTTCTTCTTCTTCTTCTTCTTCTTCTTCTTCTTCTTCTTCTTCTTCTTCTTCTTCTTCTTCTTCTTCTTCTTCTTCTTCTTCTTCTTCTTCTTCTTCTTCTTCTTCTTCTTCTTCTTCTTCTTCTTCTTCTTCTTCTTCTTCTTCTTCTTCTTCTTCTTCTTCTTCTTCTTCTTCTTCTTCTTCTTCTTCTTCTTCTTCTTCTTCTTCTTCTTCTTCTTCTTCTTCTTCTTCTTCTTCTTCTTCTTCTTCTTCTTCTTCTTCTTCTTCTTCTTCTTCTTCTTCTTCTTCTTCTTCTTCTTCTTCTTCTTCTTCTTCTTCTTCTTCTTCTTCTTCTTCTTCTTCTTCTTCTTCTTCTTCTTCTTCTTCTTCTTCTTCTTCTTCTTCTTCTTCTTCTTCTTCTTCTTCTTCTTCTTCTTCTTCTTCTTCTTCTTCTTCTTCTTCTTCTTCTTCTTCTTCTTCTTCTTCTTCTTCTTCTTCTTCTTCTTCTTCTTCTTCTTCTTCTTCTTCTTCTTCTTCTTCTTCTTCTTCTTCTTCTTCTTCTTCTTCTTCTTCTTCTTCTTCTTCTTCTTCTTCTTCTTCTTCTTCTTCTTCTTCTTCTTCTTCTTCTTCTTCTTCTTCTTCTTCTTCTTCTTCTTCTTCTTCTTCTTCTTCTTCTTCTTCTTCTTCTTCTTCTTCTTCTTCTTCTTCTTCTTCTTCTTCTTCTTCTTCTTCTTCTTCTTCTTCTTCTTCTTCTTCTTCTTCTTCTTCTTCTTCTTCTTCTTCTTCTTCTTCTTCTTCTTCTTCTTCTTCTTCTTCTTCTTCTTCTTCTTCTTCTTCTTCTTCTTCTTCTTCTCTCTCCTCTCCTTCCTTGCATCCTTCCCTCTCCTTCTTTCCTTCCTCTCTCTTGTAACTAATTTCAAGTGCATTTATATGAGCACCTTTAAAAGGAAAAGCATTTTCAAATGTTATCTCATTCAATCATCACAATGAATTGGAGATGTAGATATTACCTCATTTTTTACAGGTCAAGAAAGTAAGCTCTGAGAGATTACATGACTGCCCAAAATACAGGTCTTTTCTCCCAATCCCCTCACCCTGAGTTTTCTTAGATTTATCAAGCCCATTACTGCATCCTGACCTTTGTACTTGCTGCACCTCTTCTAAGTAATGCTCTCCCCAACTGTAATATAGTTGACTCCTTTCAGCTTCAAATTTTCTGTTAAATGCTTCTCCTCAGAGCTGTTCTCTGCTTTATCTAACGTAGGTTCCTTTATTGTCTAAGATAGCATATTACTTTACTAAATACTTGTTACATACTTATTTTCTTATTTATTAGCTCAATAGGCTGTGTATGCTCCATGAAAGGAGAGAACATATTTTTCTATCATCATATCCTCAAAACTCAGCACAGTACCTGAGTTGAATTAATATTTTTTCAATAAATGAATGTTCTGTATCCATGGAACCTGGCACAGGGCTCAAGGTACTCAGTAGCTTTGTAAATAGATGAATGAGGAAAAAGATGTGTCATGGGCTTTAAGACACCATAACTTTGCCTAAAATCAACACGAAAGCACATTTGTATGACTTACAGAAATTGGAAGGAACACTGTACAATGAAAACCAGGCAAATCCCAGCTAGATTATTACCTAGCTTTGTGGTCTCTGGCAAATCACTGAATAGCTATTTACACGCTGTAAATGAGACTGTACCACCTTCCTTATGGGTTTCCTATGTTTGTTTTTGTAAAGATTAAAGATAAGGCAAAATATCATGCGTTTATAGATACAATCTCACAACATGAATTAATATGTTCATACTATCAATTAGGAAATCAACTCAAAGCTTAGATGGCTTGCTCCAAATTACATGGTTTCTAGAAAGTGAACAAGGATTGAATACAGGTTTTTCCATTCCTGTTTTATCACTCTTCTTTTATCATGTCCCAACTACTTGTTGTAAGGGTTGCTGTAAAGGCCAATAGAGGTAATAAATTAAAATAGTCTTAAATGTTAAAGGACCATAAATAACAACATTTCCTTTATAGGGAAATGGAAGGACATCTCAACCAAAACTGGTAATGCTCTATATTTAATAACTTCTTCCCAAATAGATAATATGCTAGCTTTGAAAATAATTTATAAAGCTATTTAACAGGCCTAAAGCACTGTGTAGACTAGGGGGGAAATGCTACCTTGCTAACAATAAAAAAATATTTTATTGCCAAGTTCTTTTCTTTGGCATACTGGTAAAGAGAATAGGAAAATTAAATATTTTAAAATCAGCAATTACTATGAATCATAGTATATATTATCTTTAATATAATTTTTTTAATTAAAAGAGAACAGAAATGACAGAACAACTTTAACCTGTCATAGTGGGAATGTAAAAAAATTTAATTTCCAAATACATTTCACATCAGCAGAAATATGATTTTCTAAATAACAACAGATTAATGTTTGTTATTCTCTGCTCCCAACCACATACAAATTTGTCATGAAAATAAAAGCAAAAGAATAGGGAGGATATAAGTATTCTTACGTACCCCACTGTCTAATTTTCTTAAAGCCCTTTAAAAAATATTTTCTTTTAAGTTTCAAATATAATGTGCAACTATTTTTTCCTCTATGATTAGACCAAATGGCCTTTTAAGTCTATCAGGGAATCTGAATCTATATACTTACAATTGGGAAGGGACAAAAGGTCCAAGACCGTCTGGTGAAAGGCTAGGCAACAACATTTTAAGATATCTCTATTTTTCCCTGCAACGTACTCATATCCTATACACAGCAAATACTTAGAAGTAAAAGAAATAAAATACCTTGGAAGTCCTCAGAATTGGGCAATTTGACACCACATACAAAATAATCCTTATGCTCATTCTGTGAATACAACCAAAGAATGAAATTAACTGTTATTACGTATAAAGAAAAGTAACTCTAAGTCAAATCTCCAAGAATTCAACAAGTCAGTGTTAATTCAAAGACAATATTGTCCTAGACTTAAAATATTATCATAATTGTTGAAGCTGGGTGATTAGTACATGATGATTCATTATACCACTATATATTTATATACTTGAAATTTTCTATAATATAAACATTTAAAACAGCAGGTCGAAGCAAAAAGCCATATAAAAATTTTATCATAAAAATATCCTTTGCCCAATTCATAGCTATAAATGAAAAATCTTAAATAGAATTAATAAGATTTATGAGCAACCTAAAATCCTATTAACTTTCCTCTCAAAATATTAGTCTTTAAATGAAAAATTAGTCTTCATTCTAAAAACACATCAAATTTAGCAGATATGGTTCTCTAAAAAGAATCTAGTCAGTTTTAATAAAGTTTTACTTTTTGCATTTACTCCAAGAAACTAGATTAAAGAACTTAACAGTCTGACAGGAATATCTGAAATAATACTAATAAATATAAATTAACTAGTAATTATATTCTTTAAGGAGAGACATGTACTGTGTCTGCATGTATGTATCAGAAATGGTGGTAGTTGAGCCTGGCCAGTGCAGCTTAGTGGTTGAGTATCAACTCATGAACCAAGAGGTCACTGGTTCGATTCCTGGTCAGGACATATGCCCAAATAGGGGGCTTGACACCCAGTAGGGGGGGTGCAGGAGACAGCCAATTGATGTTTCTCTCTCATCGATGTTTCTATCTCTCTATCCCTCTCCCTTCCTCTCTCTAAAAATCAGTAAAAATCTATTTTTTAAAAAGAAATGGTGGTAGCTGATAATGTGTTTGAGTGAAAAGATCCTAAAGATTTTGGTATTCTTTCAGACGAAGATGAGCACATCCCTCCAACAAATTGGTATGAAAAATTAATGGTGGAACTTAATGCCGACCAAATCTAAATCTATTTTTAAAATGGATATTAGCTCCTGAATGAAATCATGACAGAGCATATGACTAAGACTAGAGCAATGGGTTTTTTCATTGAGAGGAAATTTCAAATAGAAATCATCTTTTAAAACAAAACAACATTTTTTCAGAGAATTTGAAACTTACCAAATCAATTGGGTAAATGTAGGAAAGCTCAGATAGTAACTGCCTGCAACGAATTGTCAACTGAGCATTAGTCTTCAGAAAAAGTTCTCTAAGGAGAAGAAAAAAAGTACATTTGTTAAAAAAAAATGCTTACAGGCTTTCAAACATTTATTTCCACATAACTGACACAGAAAAAGATTGCACGGTCTACTAGTAGACTAGGCCACAGAAACTTAGCAGTAGAAGCAAGAATAATATCTAACATGCATCCTTACCTATCTCTAACTACTATCAACCAAGCCAACTCTATACATACTGAGGCCTAGTATATGTGTATACCCTTTAAGGCAGGGGTCCTCAAACTACGGCCTGCGGGCCACATGCAAATACAAATATTGTATTTGTTCCCGTTTTGTTTTTTTACTTCAAAATAAGATATGTGCAGTGTGCATAGGAATTTGTTCACAGTTTTTTTTTAAACTATAGTCCGGCCCTCCAACGGTCTGAGGGACAGTGAACTGGCCCCCTGTTTAAAAAGTTTGAGGACCCCTGCTTTAAGGGATGTAAAGGGTATAAATCATCACTGACCGAGCACCTACTACTATATGCCAGGAGCTTTACAAAGTGCTTTATTTAATTATTATAACAACGCTATTAGGTTAATATTATTGTATCCATTTTATAAACAAGGAAACAAGGTTTAAAGAGGACCTATAAGGCAACCACCATCTCATTTAATATGATTTCAGGATATATCCATCTAGTAGTTCCTTAAAAAAATATTTTATTTTTCACTTACAACTACATGTTACAACTACCTCAAAAAAACTGCTGCCAGGTTAGGAAAATAATTTAAGAAAAAGAACAAACAAGCAAAAACTACAGCATGAGATGATGCAGCTCTTCTTTTGAACTGCTCAAGAAACATAAACAACAGATGAAACACCTACAGTACAAATACCTGCTCAACTGCATTAAGAATGTAAGGGGAGCCGAAACCGGTTTGGCTCAGTGGATAGAGCGTCGGCCTGCGGACTGAAAGGTCCTGGGTTCGATTCCGGTCAAGGGCATGTACCTGGGTTGCAGGCACATCCCCAGTAGGAGATGTGCAGGAGGCAGCTGATCGATGTTTCTCTCTCATCGATGTTTCTAACTCTCTATCTCTCTCCCTTCCTCTCTGTAAAAAATCAATAAAATATATTAAAAAAAAAAAAGAATGTAAGGGGAAAAAAGCATTTAGGAGAAGCTGTCGGTCAAAATGAAACGTAAACGTAGTTGTATAATGCAAACATCACTGAAGACATAGAGGATCTAATTCTGCTTTCCTAGTGAGTCGGACAAAGAGTAACTCCCAAGAGCCTTGCTTTCCTATCTGCTAACTGAGAGGAATAGACTAGGTGAAATCCAAGGTTCTTTCTGGGTCTAACATGCTCAAGTCTTCAATTGCTAAGGTTTTTAAAAGAAAAATGCAGGATGAAATTACTTTCCTGAAAAAAACACACAAATGAGTAAGGATGAGCAAAAGAATTAGAGGAGGCAACAAACTGAGCATGTGCTAGAAAAAAATAAAGAGAAGAAGCATTAGCATTTGTTAAGTGAATGCTGTGGAGTGACTAAAATTAGCTACAGCTGTATAGCACCAATTTATTAAAGGTTATTTGAAAGTTAAGCAAAACAATCACCATAGCTCTTAAAAAATATATATATATGGTAAAAATAGAGGAGAGGTCTGATAACAACGTGGAGGATAAACTGGAAAGACGGAGAGAATGATGTTAGAGAGATCATCTAGGAGCTGTTGAGGTAATCCAAATGAGCTAACATTAAAAAGCAGTAAATCTAAAGAAATTACTGAAGAAAAAACTACATGTTGAAGACAGGAAGAGGAGAAGATTCAGACATCAAGTCATGGTGCTATGGCCTTGAAAACTAGAACAGTTCTCATTTCTGATTATGAGTATATACTAGGAGCTTTAATAACTGCCTCTATCAGTGTATGAGACATAGTAAGTGCTTAATAAATATTTGTTGAATAAAAGAATATGTCCCTGAGGTGTGTGGAATACAAATTAATAACAGCAATTTTTAAAGAATCCTACTTTTCCAAATCCTATCCTCAAAGTAAACTTGACACTCACAACGATTATTCTCAGAGTTTCATTTACCTTTTCGCAGTACACTCTTTCCTCAGCTCACTTAGGGATTCCTTCTGGAGTTGAAGCTTGAGGTGCTCAGTTGAAAACGTACTGCCTAGAGGGAGATGGAAGAAGACAAGTCCACATGTAACAGTGCAGAGAGAGATGCTCAATCACAAGCAAACAGGCACAGCCCAGTCACGACAGTGAGAGGGAAATAAAGAGTTAAAAGGCAAAATAGGTTGGGGATAGAGGTCTTCTGGAGGGGATTAACTGGAATAAATTTCCCTATTGGTTTAATTTTTATAAACGTTCAGCCTCTAGCAGCTGTCAGGGAGTGAGTGTCTAAGATTCCCTGCGTACAGATTTCTGGATTGTTGACCAATAAACCCTGGAGAGATTTCAAAATTCAAACAACTTCATTTTTTTTTAAAGTGGCTATGAACTCTGGGTGTTAATGATGATTCACTAAAAGTTCATCAATTGTAACAAACGTATCACTCTGGTGGGGGATGTTGACAATGGGGGAGGCTGTACACATGTAGGGGTGTATGAGAATTCTCCGTGCCTTTTAATCAATTTTGCTATGAACCTAAAACTGCTCTAAAAATAAAGTTCATTTTTTAAGTGGGTAATTTCTGTTCTACCAAAAAATGCTATATAACAACATTACTATAAGTTATTACTTCATTTTTTAAGTGGTTAATTTCTGTTCTACCAAAAATGCTATATAACAACATTACTATAAGTTATTACTATCATGTTATTCATAAGTATATGTAGCTTTAGTTACAATCACATGTGCAGGAAATGTATATTGATTTTTCCATATTATGTCACAAGCACTTTTACATGTTTACAGATAATATGAGTTATGATGTTTAATGGATGTATACAATTCAATTCCATGGATGTGAATGATATGAATATTCCACATTCTAACTGATACCCCATACCTTAATCCTAATACAGGACATTTAATTTTCTTTAAGTGCTTGCTGTAGCACTGCAATGATTAATATTTGTGTTTATGTGTCTAATTTTTTGTATTTATATCAATTTTGGAACTTCCATTTATGTTTATGTGATCACAAAATTCTTTTACATCTTCCTACTCTTAAGAAAACGAGGGCGTCTTACATTCTTGACAATCCAGGCCTGCCTGATAATTCCAGCAGTCCTGAAGCATAGAGAAAGTCTTAGATCCTGATAGCACTAAGTTCTAGATTTTACAAAGGACTTTAGTTTCGTGAACTCTGATCCAACAGGAAAGGGTGCCCTATACTCTTTTGCACATCTCCTATAGGGAGGAACAAGAAAAAGATTAACTGACCAAGTAGTACTGAATTTACCAACCTAGGTAATTTTATTAACATCTCTACGGACTTCAACTATAGTTAAGTGATAGTAAGTTGGTAGCTCTGCCTCCAAAATAGAACTTAATCAAGGAACACCACCTATCTTCTTTAGCTCCAATATAATTCCACTCCAAATCTTCAACCTCAACAATTTCAGAAAACATTTAGGTTAACAACTTCCACCCTCCACACCATGTACTTTCTACCAGAATGCACACAAATTCTTCTACCACTACAGAAATTTGCAATATTATTCTTCATAGATAAATTAGGCTGCCTCAACTCTAATATTGCTGGTGAAACCACAAATAGGGACAAGACAGATCCAGGCTTCAAGAAGCAAATGTATAGGGTGTCCCAAATTTCACGCAAGATTTGAATTTTGCGTGAGCATTAACAACAACAACAAAAAATAAAAGCCTAATTGTACTTGGTTAATTGAATCAGATTCTAAGATCTGTTGCCCTTTGATTTCAATCCCTTTAATTCAATAAGCATTACCAAGTACCAATTACGGCCCAGGAGCAGGGACAATGAAGACCAATGAAGACCACGGCTTTGCGTATGTGCCAGCAAAGCCGTGGAGGCCATTTACCCGATGTGCTATTCCATACATAACCCTATATTGTATGCTTTATGAATCAATAAAAAATTTACAATTTTTAATTATAAACCTGTGTTTTCTATCAAAATTACTTCTTGCGTGAATTTTGGGACACCCTATATATACCCTCCTCAGTTTTGAAGACTCTCCAGAACGTATTACATGACCAAAATGGGGGTAGGGGGGAGACTTGCAGAGTGAAGGAAGGAAAATTAAAATTTAAGACTATATTAGCCAGCTAACATATAGGGTAAAATATTGACAATAGGTAAATCAGGATGAAGAATATAGGTGATCTCTGTACTCTTCTTATTCTTATAATTTCTCCGTAAGTTTAAGATGATTTCCAAAACAAAAAATAAAAGAGTTGATCCAAACCCAGAAAGGGGTCACCTGCGAGGCTATGGTTTTCCACAGGCTTTAGAAGGCACACTGGCACCATCTCTCCAAAACATACCAGGCTCAATTTTCTATCAAAAGGCAATACACCTCATTGGTTATTAGTGGACTCTGGAACAGAGATCTGGAACAGAGCTAAAACTGAGTTTAGCTAGGCTCATACAGAGAAGAGCTAAGTATTTGAAGATATCTCAAAAAATAACCTAATAGTCGCATTCCAATAGTCACATTATAAGGAGTAATAATACTGAGGCAATAATGTGTGCCCAATCTCTTTAGATGTTGTTCAGGTTATATATCACCATAGATAGAAGGCTGTTCCCAGGTTTCTAATGTCTCTTCTCCATCCGTCCCGCCTTGGGAAAAATCCAATTTTGTTTTCATTAAGCCCAGAAATAGGGCCAATGTCTAGAGATTGTGTGCCATGTCAAAGTTTAGTCCAGTTCCTGGCTGTGCTATGGCCGGCTGGTGCTGCTCTATCCAGTACCCAGGCTGGGCTTGGAAACTGCTTGAGGTCCACACAGCTATGAGCCACACAGCTGCTAGGGCACATGGCTGCTACAGAGACAGTGTGTGAACAAACCTGGCAAGCCTGTTACCAGAGAGAAAGCTTCTTTGTTTTTTGTTTTTGTTTATTTTTTTAAATTTTGTTTTATTGTTTAAAGTATTACCAAGAGTATTACATATGTCTCCTTTTATTTTTTCCCCTTGACCTTCCCCCCGCCTCCCCTACCCACCAGTGTCTTGTGTCCATTGGTTATGCTTATATGCATGCATACAAGTCCTTCGGTTGATCTCTTACCCCGTCCCCCAACCCTCCCCGGCCTTCCCGCTGTAGTTTCACAGTCTGTCCGATGCTGCTCTGCCTCTGTATCTATTTTTGTTCATCAGTTTATAATAGTCTTTATTATCCATAAATGAGTGAGATCATGTGGTATTTTTCTTTCACTGACTAGCTTATTTCACTTAGCATAATGCTCTCCAGTTCCATCCATGCGATTGCAAATGGTAAGAATTCCTTCTTTTTTACAGCAGCATAGTATTCCATTGTGTAGATGTACCACAGTTTTCTAATCCATTCATCTGCTGATGGGCACTTAGTCTGTTTTCAAATATTAGCTATGGTAAATTGTGCTGCTATGAACATAGGGATGCATATATCCTTTCTGATTGGTGTTTCTGGTTTCTTGGAGAAAGCTTCTTTGTTAAGTTGTGATTATATTATCACTAGAGGCCCGGTGCACGAATTCATGCATGGGTGGGGTCCCTTGGGTTGGCCTGTGGGGATGGGGCCAAAACCCTCAGTCTAATGCCACCTGCCACTCCTGCCTGCCGCTCTTGCTCATCCCAGCCCCACTGTGCCTGCTGCAGGCTCACGCCCAGTCAGTCCCAATCTGGAGAGGCTCACGCTGCTGCAGCAGCACTCATCAGCCAGCTGTGGGCCCTGCATCTGGCGCCTGCCAGAGGCAGGGGGGCGGGGGGAGGGGGGCCAGGGTCAGGATGCCATAGGCCCTTCGGGTGGGTGGTGGGACACACTTGCTGGCCCGGGATCCAGGATCCAGGATCCATTGTGCCGGTTGTCGGAAGCCACCTGGTAGCCACTTTTATATCGTTTCTTCCTTGCAGAGCATCTAGGGAGGGGAAGCAGCCGCAGATAGTGCTGGCAGCACCAGTCTGTGGGTGCCTGGCCCATTCTCCGGAGATTGAACCTGCAGGACTACTGAGGGAGTGAGTGGCTGCTACCCAGCTGGTGGACCACCAGGATGGATCAGTCAGCTGAATGGCGCTCCCACTGTGGAAGCGCACTGATCACCAGAGGGCAGCTCCTGCATTGAGCATCTGCCCCCTGGTGGTCAGTGTGCATCATAGCGACCGGTTGTTCGGTCATTTGATCACTTAGGCTTTTATATATATAGATGGGCTTGGGAAAGACCAGGCTTTTCTTCAAGTTAACCAATCAACTTCCCAAGCTTTCATGGATTTCTGATGGATCCACCCCCTAACCAATCTATTTCCTAAATCTTCTGGGGTTCTGTGTTCCTTATCCAATGCAATCCTTTTCCCAGGCTAGACAAACAGGCCTCTATGGTTGCCATCTTGGCTCCTCATGCCTCATAGAAGCACTTTCCCCTATTCTCTGAGCCAGTGGACCTGGGAGATTGAAAAGTCAGTTCTTCCTCCCTATACAGGTTGCAGGGAAATGCTGCAATCCCCTGGGATTTGTGAAGTGGTAGCTTCCTGGTTAAGCGGGCTTTATGCTCCCTAGTTGATTATGCTTAATAATGTCTGATTTCATTTGCTCCCTTCCTTTATTTTATTTTATTCTTTTACTTTTTTTTTTTTCTGAGAGGGAGAGGGAGAGAGCAATAGAAACATCAATGAAGAGAGATAATCATTGATCAGCTGCCTCCTGCACACCCCACACTGGGGATCGAGCCCACAACCCAGGCATGTGCTGTGACCAGGAACTGAACTGCAACCTCCTGATTCCTAGGTAGATGCTCAACCACTGAGCCATGCCAGCAGGGCTGCTCCCTTCCTTTATTAATCTTTAGCTACCTATGCTAACAATATCACATGTAGAATCATTGATGTCCATGTATATATCCCACTTACCTAAATTTTCATACAGATTTAACATTGATTGATATCTTCTGCTTGAATCAATCTTTACTATGGTTGCAAAATATAACATTCCAACTTCAGTACTTCCTTCATATCTATTAGTCAGCACTCTGCACTCTTCTCAAAGCAAGAGACCTCCCTTTTTCATTAGCAACCTTTTATCAATATGGAACTATGAATTTCATGTTTTCAATGATTTATATTTACACCATTTTTAGTGCTCAAGTGGTGCCAGATTTGGCCAGTGAAACTCTCTTCAGCCTTGCTCCAGTGTCTTTCTGACATGCTACAATTGTGTTATTCAAAATATTACTTATCATTTTAATTTCTGTAGGAGCTGTAGTGATGTTTCCTCTCTCATTCCTGATACTGGAAATTTGTGCTTTCTCTTTTTTTATTTGGTCAGGAGGCTTAAATTTCTGCCCTTGTTGATTATTTCCTTCTATTTGATTTGAGTTTAAGTTGCTCTTCTTTTCTAGTTGTTAAGGTACAAGGTTAAAGTATTGATAGAAGACCTTTCTTCTTTTCTGTTATAAGCATCAAATAACCTAAGTTCCCTCTAGGCTCGTATTCCTTTAAATGTTGAAATATTTTCATTTTCATTCAGTTCAAAATATTTTCTCATTGTCCTTGTTATTTCTTCTTTGACCTAAGATTTATATATGAGTGTGTTGTAAATTTCCCAGTATTTGGAATTTTTCAGACATCTTTCTACCAGTGATTTCTAGTTTCTGTTTTGGTGAGAGATGATACTTTATATTATTCTGAGTCTTTTGTATTTGTCTTATTATACCAAAAATGGCCTAACTGAATGTTCCCTATGTACTTGAAAGGAAATGTACATTCTGCTGGTGCTCAGCAGAATGGTCTGCTCTCAGGTCAAGTTAGTTGACAGTGCTGTTAAGGTCTTCTTTCCTTATTTTCTCTCTACTGGTTCTATTAATTACTGAGAGATGCATGTTGTGGTTCCAACTAGTATTGTGGATTTGTCTATTTCTCCTTTCTGTTCTATTAGTTTTACACACACACACACACACACACACACACACACACACACACACACGTATGGAGAAAGAGAGAGAGAGAGACAAAGAGAGGAGGGGGGTTCTACTGTTATATTCATACATATTTATAATTGTTATGCCTTTTCATGAACTGACTTTTTCACCAATGTGATTTTTTTTTTAATCCTCACCTTGAGAACATGTTTTTATTGATGAGAGAGAGAGAGAGAGAGAGAGAGAGAGAGAGAGAGAGAGAAACATCAATTGGGTGCCTCCCTCATGCACCCCAACTGGGGATCAAACCTCAACCTAGGTATGTGTCCTGACTGGAAAGCGAACTTGCAACCTTTTTGGTATATGGGATACGCTCCAACCAACTACCTGTCTTTACTGTAGGTGGTACTTTAAAAAAAATCTTTGCCCAAGGATATGTTTTAGAGAGAGGAAGGGTAAGAGACACATAGAGAGAAACATCAATGTGAGAGAAACATCAATCAGTTGCCTCCCGTATGTGCCCTGACTAGGGATCAATCCCAAACCTTTTGGTGTACAAGCAACACTCCAACCAATACCCTTTATTCAGAAGTCTACTATGCCTGATGGTGCAAAAATAGGTTCACAGTTGTTCTTATGGAAAAATAACACAACAATAAATAATAACACAAGAATAAACTGTGGCCTGCATGGTGTGGCTCAGTGGTTGAGCATCGACCTATGAACCAGGACATTACAGTTCAATTCCCGGTCAGGGCACATGCCCAGGTTGTGGGCTTGATCCCCAATGGGGGAGGGGGGGGGAGGGGAGTGTATGCAGGAGGCAGTCAATCAATGATTCTCTCTCATAATTGATGTTTCTATCTCTTTCTTCCTCTCCCTTACTCTCTGAAATCAATAAAAATATATTTTTTAAATAAGAATAAACTGTGTTTCACATACTCACAACTGTGAAACTACTTTTGCCCCACTCCATATATAGCCACTCCAGCCTTCTTTTGATTAGTATTTGCATGGCATACTATTTCCATATTTACCTTTAATCTATATCTTTATATTAAAAGTGGTTTTCTTGCAGATAGCATTTAGTTAGGCCTTTTTTTATATAAAATTTAAACAATCTCTAATTTTTAATTGCAGTATTTAGACCAGCCGTGGGCAAACTACGGCCCACGGGCCGGATCCGGCCCGTTTGAAATGAATAAAACTAAAAAAAAAAGACCGTACCCTTTTATGTAATGATGTTTACTTTGAATTTATATTAGTTCACACAAACACTCCATCCATGCTTTTGTTCCGGCCCTCCGGTCCAGTTTAAGAACCCATTGTGGCCCTCGAGTCAAAAAGTTTGCCCACCCCTGATTTAGACCATTTACACTTAATATAATCATTGATATGTTTAAAGTTTACCATTTTGCAAGTTATTTTCTATATATTCCATCTATTCTTTGTTCCTTTATCCTGATTTTTTTATGCTTTTGAATTGAGTCTTTTTTTTCCTTTTTTTAATGATTCCCTTTTTGTTCCTTTTGGCTTATTTTTACCTCCATTTTGATTTTTTTTTGTAGTTGCCCCAGAGTTTACAACATAGAATTTTAATTAATAAAGTCTACCTTCAAATAATATTATACCATTTGTGTACAGTGTAAAAACCCAAAAATAGTACACTCCTAATTCTTACCTTCCCCACTGTTCAAATTCTTCATACATCTTACTTTATGCATGTTATAAACCCCAAAACATTGCTATTTGTACATTTTTTTAAAAATCAATTGTCTTTTAGAGCAATGAAAAATCAGAAAAAAATGCCTTTATAATATCTTCATTTCAACCATTTCCAGTTTTTATGTAGAGCCATGTCTTTGTCTGGTATCCTATTCCTTTAACATTTCTGGGGTGTAGGAGTGCCGATAATGAATTATCTTTTTTTTTGGTCTAAAGTTTTACATTTGTCTTCTTTTCTGATAATGAATTATCTTAGTTTTATCTGAAGGAGTCTCTTTGAGCTTCAGTTTGGGTAATTTCTATGACCTATCTTCAAGTTCAATGATTCTTTCCTCAGTTGTATCATCTACTGATGAGTCTGTCAAAGGCATTCTTTATCTCTGGTACTGTGTGTTTTTATTTATAGCATGTCCATTAGACTGTTTCTTATAGTTTCCATCTCTCAGCTGAAACTTACCATATGTTTGTATATGCTATCCACCTTTCCACAAAAGCTGAAGCACATTAATCATAGTCATTTTAAATTCCCTCTCTGATAGTCCCAACATCTGAGTCATTTCTGAGTCTCTTTCTGTTAATTTCTTCTCTTGACGTTTTGTTAGTGGTGATGGTAGTGGTGGTGGTGATGGGTGATGGTTTTTTGTTTTGCTTTTCTTGTCTCAAAACTTTTGATTGAATCCTGAACACCAATTGCAGAGCAACAAAGAAAATGGTATGCTTCTTCTTCTACTTTTAATTTGGGGGTTAAGTCAATAAAGTCTGGTACTGAGCTGTATTTGGGTTTTGTTGTTGCCATGGTTACCTTCAGTGTATCACAACCTTCAAATTTCTTCTAACTTTTCCTTTTGAAGGTGGTGGTGGTGGAGGGGATGGTGTGCTGCAGGGTTTTTTTCAATGATGCTGCTCAGATTTAGGTATTCCCTGTACCTAAATAAGGGTGTCTCACCATGCTCTTGCCTCTCCTCAAGTGGTTAACTACTGTAGCTTATTTTGTGCTTTCTAGCCTGGCTGGGAAGTTGGGTCGGGAGTTTCTCTGCTGTCCTGATTAAGCCAGGCTTACCCTGTGTCCCTATGTTATCAAGGTAGGGCTTTCTCAGTAATACTCTCCTTCCCCTATGGACAGATTTCCTAACACAGTTTCCTGCCCCATCCCCAAGGACAGTGATTTTTCCTTTTTCTTCCTCCAGTCACAATAGGTTTTCACCTATGCCCTGGAGACTACAGGATTTGCAGGCCCTTCCCCAGAGGCTCAATGCTTTTGTTCTGAAGGAAGAAGGGTATGACTTTCTTGCAACAACATCCACTTCCCTCCTCTAGACCCACACCACCAAGGGAGGCTTTCCACGATTTTCTGCCCTGCCTCCAAGCTTTCTTGTGAACATCTGAGTTAGGTCCATGCAGAATAAACTGTGAGCAGGTGTGAATTGCCTTGTATCTGCTATAGTATCATAGCAGCCCACAATAGTGATCAGCAATTTGTTAAGAACTGTAGTTGAATTATTTTGCCTTTTATATGGTGACCCCAACTTCCTCCCATGCTCTACCAGTGGTGAGTCAGTCCTCACATCTGCCTCTCCTTGGAGATGCTGGTCTTTACATACATATCAGGTAACTTGGTTGCCCAGCAATCTTGATTCTCTGAGAGATTCAAGAAGAGTAGCAATTTTGTACATCATTTAGGGTGGAAGGGAAGCTCCTCCCATCTTTCTACATCCTATGCAGAAGCTGGAAATCAAATCTGAGGATGTTAATTTGAGGCTTTTAAAGCTCTTCTCTGTTCTTTATATTTTCTCTTGGGTCAGCTACTCTGTTTGTTCAATTTGATCTCCTTCATACTGTTTTCCTCAAATACATGACGACCCTTATTTTTTCCTTCAAACCCATTAACACATGATTAGATTGCTTAGCATATGTAATTAGTATAGGTTTTCTTTGACACTATAAAGATTTATTTATATAAAAGGCTTTACCCCTGAGTGCCAGCTCAGTGTAAGCAGGCAGGTCCTATTGACAATTAGGCTTTCTTTCAGAGTACATATGTTGAGAGAAGGTAGTACCTTTACTTTAAATCATTACAACTGTCAAATAAGAGAACTTGACTTTGGGATTGTATAAATTTAGGGTATTTCAGTCCTAAGTAGAGCTGCCTTTCATGTTTTCCCTCTGGATAGATTGTAAAAGTCTAGAATTAGGCTCTGCTCCACCTTTCTACGCCAAACATTCACACCATGGGACCTAACCAGGTCAAGAATCCATTATGTTTAGAAAGCAATTGGAGCAAATGTTATAGGAAGTTAGTCTAAATTCCTAGAGGAAAGAGAATGGGGCAGTAGGCCCAGCTTCCCAAATTACTGCTCACCATTCCTCCTCAATTCCACGTTGAGGTCTCTGAGAGCTCTACCAGAAACCCCCACAGCAGCATTTTCCATTTGTGCTCTGGGCTACAGTTTCTCTCTACTCCAGTTTATTCATCATACAATCCTATCTTCTTTGTGTCTTTGAAACTGTGCCAAAATCTTTGCTATTCTGATGGCACCTTCTTTTATTTTCACCATCACCATAGATTTACTCTTTATGCACATTTCTTTACTGTCTTATCAATGGGTCATTGAGGAGGAGGGAAAGCAAATGCACATGTTTTGTTTACAATGTTCCAAAACTGCTTTCTGAAATGTTTGGCCCTGCGCACAGCAATGTTCCACTCTAAGATGAACCCTCTGTTTAGCAAGAACTCAAGTCAGGCAATTTTAATAACCAACATCGATGCTGTCTCCTGTAAATCTAAAGCTAGCAAATATGAATTTTGCTCCCATCAAGAAAACAAAACACAGACTCTTGAGCCTCTCTCTCACCAGAGAGTTTGGTCTCAGACTGGCCAATGGCCAGCCCCTGTCAAAATCATAGTTAAAACCAATAAACTGTCATTCTTCTGGGTTTTCTACATCAAGTCAGATGACCAAAAAGCAATATACTTCAACTATTTTAGTTTCCCTCCCTGCAGAAATGCCTTTTTTGTACTATGATTTATGATGTTGCCTTTCTCAAGGGTTAATAGATATTTCTTGCTGTAACTTTTGCAAAATTGCAATTGACTGTATTTCATTATGATATTTAATATCTAGCACATAAGAAACTGCATGCTAAATTCCTCTCAGAATTTAGTGCCAAGAGAAGACTTTTTTCTCCCTAAAGAACTGATATACTTCCTTATAACAGGCAATGAGAAGCAAATGATACTTTTCATAACTCTACACAATTGGCTCGACAGCTATGAAGGTCAGAGCTAATTTTAGTGCTTAAATACAATAGGCAGATCCTAAGGGAGGGAGTGAACTGTACTGAAAAGTCCATCAACTTAGGAAATCAGAAAGATCTGGGTTAAAATTCTACCTGTGCTACTTTAAGGGCTGTAGATAAGTCTCAACTTCTCTGAACTTCATTTTCCTCTTCTATAAAATGGGGATAATTTCACTTTTATTCAATAATTGCATCTCAACCTTCCCCCATGAAACTCCAAGTGGGCAGAGAAAATTACATAACTGGCCTGACCGATTTTACTTTAAAAATAAGAACCACAAAGCACAAATAGGCACACTGTCCAGAAATTCTACAATTTCCTCATGAGTTTGCTTTCCCACTCTTGGAGATGACTACTCCATACATTATCCCAACTCCTTGAACCTCCCCTAAATCCAATACCTAATTATCTTACCTCATACTAGCCTGACACAGTAGGACTCTTCTACAGTCCTACTCACTACCTAATATGTAAACTCACCTGTACCTATGCCGTTTTCTTAGCCTTCTCCTCCTATTCAATGGAAAAGTCAATTATTGGACAGGAGCGGGCTGGAAGAGGTTAATGGGGGTTGGGGGGAAGAGAACCTATGTAATACTTTCAACAATAAAGATTTTTTAAAAAGAAGTCAATACTCTTCATTTTATTTTAAATTCCTTCTCATCACATCTCATACTACTTTCTTCCTGTCCAGGTACAGTGGCCTCTTTCCTATTCTACAGTTCACGCCCTTCCTATGTCCAAGCCTTTTTACTTAGGTTCCCTCTGTTGGTACTCCAGAAATTTTTATTTTGTAAGACTGAGCTCCTCAAGCAAACCTTTTCTGAGTAATCTCTGTAAAGATGGTCCCCCACAGTTACATTTATCACTGAAGCTTGTTTCTAGTACTTGCCACAATCTGGTATTTAATTTATCCGTTGGCTTCTTATTGACTATCTTACCCACTAAGTATCCAAAACTGGAAGTCTTAACTCTTCCCTTTTCTCTCTTTACCCCAACATCTGCTTCTCCAGTATTTGTCTTGAATAGTTGTTCAAATCAGAAATCAGAAACTATCCTGAAACCTCGCTCTTCCTCTCTCCTCAAATCTACTAAGCCATTAATAGTAGAGTCTACCATCTAAATATCTTTTGAACCTATACACTCCCTCCTCCCTTTACATTTCCAATCTGTTTAGATTTTAATTCTGTATTGCTTAGATTACTATAATACCTTCCTCAATGACAATTCTCTATCCTCAACTCCTCAAAGAGAACTTCCTAAAATATATATCTAATTTCCATTTTATATTGTTGTCATCAAGACAGTCCTATCTGCCCTAACCGGTTTGGCTCAGTGGATAGAGCTTCAGCCTGCGGACTCAAGGGTCCCAGGTTCGAGTCCGGTCAAGGGCATGTACTTTGGTTGTCATCGATGTTTCTAACTCTCTATCCCTCTCCCTTCCTCTCTGTAAAAAAATCAATAAAATGTATTTTTTTAAAAAAGACAGTCCTATCTATTTTTTTGTCTTTGAAAATTTGCCTAAGTTATTTCAACATCTTCAAACCTTCAGCATAAACTTCCTTTATAATTAGGTCATTCTTTACCTCTCTGGACTCGCCTGTGAACCTTAACTCAAATGTATCCTTAGTTGAAGCTTTACTGGAATTACCTGCAATTCTCTAATCTACTCCCATGCCTCTGTATAAACTGTTCCTTCTACCTGGAAAGTCTTACCTTCTCCCCCTACCTAGCTATCTACTACTAGTTACTCTTCTAGACTTAGCCCACATCACCTCCTATACTGGGTATTCTGATTTTCAGATGCTCATCATCTGTGTCCCTATAGCACTTTCTACATATCTTTGTCATATATTAAAGTACACCTGTTATTCTGTTTCTAACATCTTACAGAGTGCCTGGTTGTTTGTATGTGTCCCATAAATGATGAATAAAAGAACTGATGAAGGCACATGTGCACATTCACACATACTCAGTGCTCTTCCCATTTCCTTTACATGCCTAATGATCTCTTTTACTCCTGTGTTCAACCATCTAATTGTAAATGTGTTTTTGGTAAATGCCATTTCTAATGTGTGTGGGAGTAAGAAGAGAAAAACTGATAATAAACCAATGTAAAATTTTGTTAGGTGGCTTATTTCTACACATTTATACTTTGCACTGCAAAGGGGGGAGATTAAAATATGATAATCTGACTTCCCTACAACCTAATCAAGTCATTACTGGAATAAATAATTATGAACTCCTTACAATCCAATCAATCATTACTGAAATAAATCATTACAAATATATGAAAAATGAATCATTCTGAGAAGAAAGTCTGAGGTTTACTTAGGACCCACATTTATTCGCACAACCACCAAGTTGTCTGGCTTTTACTGCCTTTCACAAGCTGCATTCAATACCAATAGCTGGAAGTAAAGAAACTTTAATAGCATAAATTCCAGGAGAAAATTGTCCCCAGGTTCAAAAATTTTTGAAAGGCAGATATTAATAATTTTTAAGGAAGTCTATTTAGGAATTTCTGTCAGATGGCTCTAAAAACATCAGAATACACACAGAGACTAATAAAATTTAAATTTTACCATCATTTCAAATAAATATATCTTGAATTATAAAATTTGTGAGGTGTAATTTTTCAATTTGTGACCTTATGACATAAAAGAAGAAAACTATTACATAATACTTAATAAAATATCTTTACAACTTCAAATAACAATCTAGGGGACCTTTGACAGAAACTTTAAGTACTGATTTAAATATACTATATGAGTCTTCTTTTATTTGAGATGCAGGCTAAAAGAACAGACTAAGTTGTTGACCAAGTCAAAATCTAATTAAATAGAACAAACTAGATATACAGTTCACCTTAATTACTAAACTTTATTATAAAATGACAAAAAGAAATCATAAGTGCTGGGAAAGTAATATAAAACATTTCTTATTTTGGTGATAAAAAAAATCTAAATTTTTCATTCACTGGAATTGCCAAGAAGAACTGCTTTCTCCAAATCTGAGCAATGAAATCTTATATCTTTTACACACAATGTCACTAAAACAATGTATTTGTTTTTGTGCTTGCTTACCAAAACGAATTAAAGAATCTGTAAAATAGAAGTTGAATATAGCTAGTTACAAAATTCCAAGAGGTGGGTCCATCAAATGGCTTTCTAGTGAACAAATGCCATCTATAGACATACTTGAGCCAGAGAATCTTACTTTGAAAACTAGAAATTCATAAAACAGGTGAACAAATCCCCATCTTTCCTGCCCCTATCCTCCTGAGACAAGTAGAATCTCAGAGCTGTAAGAAATCTTGACTATTTATTTCAAATTTTTGTTTGATTTGTTTGTAAAAAGGAAATATGTCCAAAAAAGTTGAAAGAATTAGCTAAAGACAAACTGAGAGAACAGCAGATCTTTAATTCTAACCTCTTGATTAAGATACGACCAAATCAAAGAAATCATTGGGAAACTCATTTCACCCACCCTGTAATAAAAAGGAACACAACAGAACAAAGTTCTCCACCTGTTAGTCCACAGGCCAAATGGAAAACTAGCAAACCATCAGTCAGTTTATTTGCTTGACACATACTAGAGAAAGGAATAATGATATTATGCTTAGTAGAAACAAGATAAACTTTGGAATCAAAGAAATCTAAATCTGAATTTGGACCTGTTATTTATTTGTGTGACCTTAGGAAATGTCTCTGAGTCCCAGTTCTTTACCCCAGGAAAAAAAGGTAAATGTTATGATCCCTAGGACTGTCTTAAGAATGAAATGATATCCTGTAAGTGAAATATCTGGCATATTACAGGATCTTGATAAAAGTTATCTGTTTCATAGGATTTATGTAGGATTCAAATACATGTATTCTGCAAGGCTTTAAGTAGTATGGAACAGTGAGAAAAGCACAGAATTTGGGGACACTACATCTCAACTTGGTTTCCAACTGTCTGTCTGTAGCTGGCCAAGTCACTTACCATCTCAGAATCTCATATATAAATGAAAGTAACAATATTTGCCACACTTAGCTTTCAGGATTGTTTTAAGGATCAAATATGGTAACTTTTGTACAAGCACTTTCTAAGTATAAAGAACTACATATGTTATTGTTACTATCAAGAAATTAATTGCATTAAAAAGTAGCTTCTTTCTATAAAGATTAGGGAATTCTGGATTTGAAAAGTTGGTATCACTCCCCAGGCACCACTGTCCTCAGTTCTTGAATTTTATCAACATTTATAAAATGTATTTAGGTTCTACTAAACACATTTCCTCAAGATCAATGTTTCATACCATTTTCTAAACCAAATTTCAAGCAAACTAATTTAGATAAAGTGTTGCTGCTTCCCAAAGATTTGGGGGTTACGTTAGGGCAAAAGACCCTGTAAACCAACATATAATTATTTAATGTAAAGGTTATCCAGCTTGGGACACTAATGAGGGGAAATCTGTTTTTTATTAAATGTCATAAGTTAAACTACTAATATCTGCCAGAAATGGAAATATATACATTAATAAACATTAATATTGAAAAGTTCAGCTCATGACCCAGCTGGAAGTTGCTGCAGACCACAAGTTGTGAGCCACTGCCTTTGAGGTATGGGAATGAGAAACTTATGGGTATGGAGTAACAAGGCCCCTCAGAGTAATGTGGCCACTCGGCAGCATGAATAAAAATTATCTTTTTTGTTCTTTCCAATAAATCATCCTGCTGAAATGAATTTTATAAACAAAAACATAAAATACATATCAGGCACCTGGTTTCTTCCAAATGTTTACACAAATTAATCCCTATGGCACTGTTACGAGCTGCTATCCTTACTGCACAGATGTGTATAAAGATGCAGTAGTTAAGTAATTCCTTTATGGTCATTCAGAAAAATCAGTAGCAAAGATTAAATATCATATATTACAGACTTGGTATCCTCACTGAGCTCTTGGGCTAAGAACCAAGTGCCTAGATAAGCATCAAGTGCCAAAGAGCAGTCTTATATGTAAGAAGTTACTAGTAATATTCATATTAGCAAACCATTTCACGACTGGCTAGCAAACACACTACATCAATGCTGCAAAAGCAAGTGAAAAATACATTTTTCTCCTTCATGTTATCAATATCAGGGACTCAATTGCTTTTAAAATATTTTAACTTGGCTCAAGATTCATTAAATACTAGATTTAAGTATAAATATAATTGACTTACAATGTAAATATATAAATAACCAGAGTGAGTGCTGCAGCTGCAGGGCCATTACCCTAACACTAGCAACTGTTAATCTGTCCCTAAGACTTTTGGGGAATTTTTCTTTGCATATATAATAAAAATCATTACCCCTGAAAAAATCAGTTTTATTTCTAAATTTCAGCAACAAGTAGAAAATAAAATTTAAAGATGTTTACAATAGTATCATAAAACATCAAAAAAAAGGAAGTTCAATAAATCATGGGAAACATCCATATACCAAAGTTAGTTAATTTCAGTGTTTTACAAAGAAGATCTAATAAAGGCATATACCCTTTTCTGGTTTTAGAAGACTCATTGTAAATGATCTATAATCCCCCAATTGTATTGATAAATATATTAAATGTACAGTGGGGCCTTGACTTACGAGTTTAATTTGTTCCGAGACCGAGCTCGTTAAGGAGCTCGTTAACTCAAATTACTCTGTCAACTCAATGCAAAAAA
The DNA here is from genome assembly GCF_000412655.1 of Myotis brandtii. Taxonomy (NCBI): domain Eukaryota; kingdom Metazoa; phylum Chordata; class Mammalia; order Chiroptera; family Vespertilionidae; genus Myotis; species Myotis brandtii. The sequence continues at coordinate 1,801,783 of NW_005359225.1, forward strand.
TCGGCTGAGAGACAGCTGGTATCTCAAAAAACTCGTTAGTCGGGACACTCGTAAGTCAAGGCCCCACTGTAGTCCTACGGAAAATCCTAGCAAGATTTTCTTTTCTGTGCAGACATTCATATGAAAATGCAAAAGGACAAGAATAAAGAAGGTGATCTTGAAGAACAACTAAGTGGAAGAACTTTGATAGCAAGATCAATTGTAACTTGAGAGAAAACACTGAGATGATGGCAAAAGAATGGGAAAATAGGTCAATGCACCAGACATGCCAGTATATGGTCACCAGGTTTATGATAAAAGTGAAACTGCAGTGCAATGGAGAACAGACGGTTTTCAATAAATGGTGATGGGTCAACTGACTATATGAAAAAAAAAAAAGAATCTTGACTCTTACCTTACATCATACACAAAAAATCAATCCCCGATGAATTATAGATATACATGTAAAAAGTACAAAAGTAAATCACTTAAGAGAAAACACAGAGAAAGATCTTTGTGACATTCAAGTAGGCAAATACTTCCTATATTGATCACAAAAAAGCCTTAAGTTAAAAAAAAAAAAGACTGATAAAATGGAACTTTAGTTCATGTAAAGGTATCATTAAAAAATGAACTAGCAAGCCACAGAATGAAAGAATATATGTTTAATGCATATTTCAAACAAAGAACCCATATCCATTATATATCAAGAACTCCTATGGAAAAAATTGTCAATCCCCGCCCCCCCCAAAAAAATGGGCAAAAGGCTTCAACAGGTACTTTACAAACAAGTGAATCCCAATCAGCAAGAAACATATGAAATAATGTTCAAGTTCATTAGTCTGCAGGGAAATAAAAATTAAAACTGAGAGGAGATACTACAACATATCCACCAGGAAGGCTAAAATACAAAAGACAGAGAATACCAAATGCTGACAAGGATATAGGATAAGAGACAAGGATATAGGACAGTATACTGCTGGATTAAAAGGAGATAAACTGTCACAACCACTTCAGAAAGCTTGCTCCTAGGTTTATATCCAACAGAAATGCAAAAACAAACAAAAACAAAAACAAAAAAACCTTCATTAAGAAACATGTACTATAACATTCATGGAAGTAATATCTGTAATAGTCCTAACCTAGAAATTACTAAAATGCCAAAAGCAAGAATAAATTCATATTCATACAATGGGATACTACTGACAGTAAGAAAAAGACTATATTACATGCAGGTAGAAATGAATTTTACAAACAAATGTTGAAGTAAAGACAGTAGATAAAATGTACATATTATGTGATTCTATTCGTATAAAGTTCGAAATTAGGCAAAATCAATGTTTGGTCTAGCAAGTCAAGGTGGCAGTTAGTATGGCTGAGATGTACAGAATGGAGGGAGCATCAGGAAGCTTCTGAGGTTCTGAGGTCTTCATATGCAGTTTCTTGATGAAGATTTAGCTTACATAGGTATTTTCACTTTGAAGTATAGTGTGTGTGCATACATTTGTATATTTTTCTGTATGAATCTTCAAAATACTTCAAAAAAATTTTTAAGTTATATCAGCATATTTACAAAAAGATAACTATTTGAGCCTATGAAGAAAGAAAAATGTAAATGTGGGAGTTAGACAATCTGCAAGGTGTTTTTACTTACCTTTGTCCTGTAATGCAATTTGTTGCTTATGCAGTAATGCCATCTCCCGTCCCAAAGCTTTCTTTTGTCTTTCCAGTTCATTTCGAAGCACCAAAATATTTAATTGCAGACACTCACTTTCTTTTTTCTAAATAATTAAAAGCACAGAAAAATTTATTAATATAAAAGTCATGGCTATGAATAATTATACATTCATAATGTTTCAAAATAAATAATGGCTTAAAGCACTTTAATACTCATCTGACTTATCCGTTGAATAACTTAATTATAAGCACCCATAATTTTAATGAAAAGAGTACAGATGTAAGAAAAAGAGAATAAATAAATCTAAAGTCTGGGGACAGTTCTTTCTAAGAACCCAAAAGAAACTACAAAATACCTCACAACCTTTTCCTAACATCACAACACATTAAGAGAAAAATGAATAACAGAAAAGAAATGGAGTTCTCAAAATGTTAAACACACAGTTACCACAGGACCTAGCAATCCCACTTCTAGGTATGTATACCCAAGAGAATTGAAAACATGCCCACACAGAAACCTGAATATGAATGTTTATAGCAGCATTACTTATAACAACCACAGAAGAATCAATACAACTGTCCATTACTGATAGAGAAATAACATGTGGCACATCTACGCAATGGAATATTATTTGGCAATAAGAAGAAATGAAGTACTGATATATGCAACAACATTGAAAACATTATGCTAAGTGAAAGAAACTAGATTAAAAATGCCACAGACTCCTCTGATATGAAAAGTCCAGAATAGGCAAATCCATAGAAACAAAGAGTACATTTCCAACCTTGCCAAACTGAACCAAGATGCTCTAATACAGTGGTTCTCAACCTTCTGGCCCTTTAAATACAGTTCCTCATGTTGTGACCCAACCATAAAATTATTTTCGTTACTACTTCATAACTGTAATGTTGCTACTGTTATGAACCATAATGGAAATATCTGATATGAAGGATGGTCTTAGGCGACCCCTGTGAAAGAGTCGTTTGACCGCCAAAGGGGTCGAGACCCACAGGTTGACAACCGCTGCTCTAATATCTTGCAGATTCAGACCTGAGATTTTCATCCCTTCCAGGCAGTAATCAACCATGCCCCCTACAGTGTCAGTGGACACCACAGGCGGAGCCTGGACTTGCAGAAGTCATAATATCACCCTCTTCCTCTCTGCTGGGTTATATTAGAGAAGGCCTAGTTGTGAGTCAGAAACTTCACTACTATGAAACACAAATAGGCCACCCTATCCCCATGATATCAGTGGGAGCTATGTGAGGGCAATCAAGGCACTCCTACACCTACTCCTCTCAGCCAGGTAAATATCAGTGGAGGTCTAGTGGAGAGCTGTAACTCCAACTGCTGGCCAGCAGTAATGAGCGTGCTCACACAGAGGCGCACACACACACACACACACACACACACACACACACACACATATACACATATACACCAGCTGGGTGTCAATGGAAGCAGTTTGGGAACCTGGACTTCTACACCTACCTGGCAGTAATGAGATGCCACCTTTCCTTCCCCTACCAGAGAGAGAGGTATCAGAGGAAGCCAGGTAAAACAGAGGCTAAAATAAGATCCAGAGACTTATAATATAACTAGTGGCCTAGTGCACAAAATTCATGCACAGGGGGGGCCCCTCTGTCCCTCAGCCCGGCCTGCACCCTCTCCAATCTGGGATCCCTCTCACAATCCGGGACCACTGGCTCCTAACTGCTCACCTGCCTGCCTGCCTGATCACCCCTAATCACTCTGCCTGCCAGCCTGATAGCTCCCAACTGCCCCCCCTTGCCGGCCTGATTGCCCCCAATTGCCCCCCCTGCCAGCCTGCTCACCCCCAACTGCCCTCCCCTTCTGGCCTGATCACCCCTAACCACCTCTGCCTCAGCCCCACCACCATGGCTTTGTCTGGAAAGACGTTCGGAAGGTCTCCCGGTCTAATTAGCATATTACCCTTTTATTAGTATAGATACCCAAAATGTGTAAGTTTAAATAAAAAATCACTCATACCAAAACCAGAAGGATGTCAAAGTAAATGAAAAAGGATAATCAATAGATGCCAATACTAAGATGACAGAATGTCAAAATTATCTGACAAAGACCTGGGAGCAGCCATCATTAAAATGCTTCCTTCATTAGCAATTAAGGACATGTTTGAAAAAACTGAAAAAAAAAAAATAGAACATCTTGACAAAGAAACAGAAAGTATTAGTAAAAAGAAATTGAAGATATAAAGAATCAAATAGAAATGGTAAAACAGAAAATAACACACAAAAAACTCAGTAAATGAACTCAAGAGCAGGATGTAAGAAAATAGGGAAAAGAATCTTTAAGCTAAAAGATAGAATAGAAACTGTCTAATCTAAACACCAGAGAGAAAATAAACTGTAAAAAATGAACAGAGCCTTGAGGATCTGTGGAACTACACCAAAAGATCTAACATTTGTTATTAAGTATCAGAAAGAAAGAAGAAAGAGGGCAGGAATAAAAAAGTACTCATTAAAATAATGGTTACAACTTCCCAAATTAGGCAAAAGAAATAAATCTACATATTCAAAATGTTAGTGAACCCCAAAAAGAGTAAATTCAATGGAGAAAATAATAAAATACATGAAACCAAGAGCTGTTTTTTTTAAAGGGTCAATAAAACTGTTAAAACTCTAGCCAGGCTAATCAAGAAAAAAGAGAGAAGATATAAATTATTAATATGAGAAGTGAAAGGGAGCCATCACAACTCATTCCATGGACATTAAACGAATACTCTATGCCCACCAATTTGGTAACTTAGATTAACGGACCAATTAATTGAAAGACAATCTACCAAAACTCACTGTAGGAGAAACAGATAATGAATATATTTTTAGAACAATAATTAATAATCTTCCCAAACAGAAAGCACAGGTCCAGAAAGTGTCAGTGGTGAATTTTAGAAAATATTTAAGTAATAATGCTAGTTCTTTAAAATCTTATCCAAAACATAAAAGAACTTCCTAATTCATTCGATGAGGACCAGCAACACCCAATACCAAAGCCAGACAAAGACATGACTAGAAAGGAAAATTATAGATCAATATCTCACATGTAAGTCCTTCAACCAAATTATAGTAAATCAAATCCAACAATGTATAAGAATTATACACCACAGTCCGGCTGGCATGGCTCAGTGGCTGAGCATTGACCTATGACCTGGAGGTCATGGTTTGAGTCTTAGGGCATAAGCCCAGGTTGCAGGCTCAACCCCCAGTGTGGGGCATGCAGGAGGCAGCCAATCAATGATTCTCTCTCATCATTGATGTTTCTATCTCTCCCTCCCTCTCCCTTCCTCTCTGAAATCAATAGAAAAAATTTTTAAAAAGAGTTATATACCATGGGCAAATGGAATTTATTCTAGGTATGCAAGGGAGGTTTCACATTCAATAATCAATTAATGGCATTTACCACATGAACCTGGCTAAAAAAGAAAAATCATATAATCATATCAATAGATGCTGAAACAATATTTGACAAATATCAACACCCATTTATAATACAGACTCTCAGCAAACTAGGCATAAAAGAGAACTTCCTCAACTTGGTAAAGAACATTTGCCAAAACCCTACAGCTAACATACTTATAGTGAGAAACCAGATGCTTTCTCTTTAAGTTGGAGAACAAGACAAGGATGTCCTCTTTCATCACTCCATTATGTACTAGAAGTACTAGTTATGCAATAAGGCAATAAAAGTAAATAAAAGCTATACAGATTAGGAAAGAAAAAATGAAATCACCTTTGCTTACAGGTGATGTGATTGTCTATGCAGAAAAATTCCACAAAATCAAGCTCCCACCTTCCAAAAATATATTTAAAAAAAACCTCCTGGAACTTATTAGGTATTGTGGCAAGTTTGCATGATACAAGGTTAATACATAAAAGTCAATTGCTTTTTCTGTCAATTGCTTTTTCTGTCAATTGCTTTCTTATATAACAGCAAGAAACCATTAGAATTTGAAATTAAAAAACACAACAGCAGTTACATTAGCATAAAAAATGAAATACTTAGGTACAAACCTAAAAAAAAATGTACAAAATCTATATAAAGAAAACTATAAAAGTCTGATAAAAGAAATCAAAGAGATTCAAATAAATGGAGAGATTGTCCATGTTCATTAATAGGAAACAGTATTATTAAGATGTCAAATTTTCCCAATTTGATCTATACATTCAGTGAAATCCTAGCAAATTATTTTGTGGATATCAACAAACTGATGATAAAGTTTATATAGAAAGGCAAGAAACACACCCAAAAAACAGAATAGCCAACTCAATACTGAAGGAGAAAAATAAAGTTGGAAGACTGACACTATTCAATGTCAAGACATTGGATAAAGCTACAGTAATAAAGACAGTGTTATATAGACAAAAATAAATCAATGAAATGGAATAGAGAGTCCAGAAATAGGCACACACAAAATACAGTGGGGCCTTGACTTACGAGTGTCCCGACTAACGAGTTTTTTGAGATACCAGCTGTCTCTCGGCCAATTTTTTGCATTGAGTTGACAGAGTAATTTGAGTTAACGAGCTCCTTAACGAGCTCAGTCTCCGAATGAATTAAGCTCGTAAGTCAAAGCCCCACTGTATAGTCAACTAATCTTTGACGAAGGAACAAAAGCAATTCAATGGAGAAAAGATCGCCTTTTCACCAAATGGTGCTAGAACCAATGGACAGCCACATATAAAACAAAACAAAAAATTTAGATACAGACCTTATACCTTTCATAAAAATGAACTCAAAATGGATTACAATCTAAAGAACAAAATAAAGTGATGAACAAAATAGATCCAGAGATACAGAATCATGGGACAGTTCAACAGTGTGGTAAAGGCCTGGGAGGGTAGAGTGGCAGATGCAGGGTGGAGGGAGTCAATGGAGAAAAATGGGACATCTGTAATACTTTCAACAATAAAGAAAAATGTTTTAAATGGATTACAGATGTCCATAAAAATATTATACAACTCTAGAAGATAACATTGGAGAAAATCTAGGTGACCTTAGGGTTGGACATGACAACTAGAGGCCCAGTGCATGACATTCGTGCACTAAGAGGAAGGGGGTCCCTCAGCCCAGCAATCTGGGAGCCCTCAGGGGATGTTCGACTGACGGCTTAGGCCCACTCCTGTGGGCAAACTACGGCCCGTTTGAAATGAATAAAACTAAAAAAAAAAAAAAAACCGAACCCTTTTTTGTAATGATGTTTACTTTGAATTTATATTAGTTCACACAACAACTCCATCCATGCTTTTGTTCCATCAGTTGGCCATCCTTAGTGCTGCCGCGGAGGCAGGAAAGGCTCCCATCACCACCGCTGCACTCACCAGCTATGAGCCCGACTTCTGGCTGAGTGGTGCTCCCCCTGTGGGAGCGCACTGACCACCAGGGGTCAGCTCCTATGTTGAGTGTCTGCTCCCTGGTGGTCAGTGCATGTCATAGCAACCTGTCGTTCTCCATTTAGTCAATTTGCATATTATCCTTTTATTATATAGGAGGATACCAAATGTATGATCCATAAAAGAAAAACTGGTAGCCAAAGCCGGTTTGGCTCAGTGGATGGAGCGTCGGCCTGCGGACTGAGAGGTCCCGGGTTCGATTCCGGTCAAGGGCATGTTCCTGGGTTGCGGGCACGTCCCCGGTGGGGGATGTGCAGGAGGCAGCTGATCGATGTTTCTCTCTCATCGATGTTTCTAACTCTCTATCTCTCTCCCTTCCTCTCTGTAAAAGATCAATAAAATATATTTAAAAAAAAAAAAAGAAAAAGAAAAACTGGTAAGTTGGACTTCATTAAAATTAAAACTTATGCCCTACACTTAAAATGGCTGCAAGGTGGCTGGCACCTGACCTAAAAAAAGACGTGGAGTGGGCAGCTACCTCCTGGCCTAAATGAAAGTGATACTGAGTATAATTCTGAAGATTAAGACAAATTAGAGAACCCTGAACTTCATTTCCAGGAAGATAAAGATGGGACTATTACAGAAACAGCTATCTCAGATTTCCCTACAGATGGACCATAAACTAAAGGAAAGGCACCTGTAAATGCATATGAAGAGTGTCCTTGTAGAATTCCCTTACATATGTGGAATAAATTTCAAGAAATACATAATAAACACTCTGAACAGAAAACTTCAAGATTCAGAAGGAAAAAAAGAAAAGAAAATGTTCCAGAAAAGGTAAATTGAAGAATGAAGAAGAATCTCATAGTGAACAGTTCTCAAGTGAAACCCAATGGAAGGAATTTACTCAGTATTTTGGAGTCAATGACAAGTTTGAACCTCCTGTTATAAATTAAAAAAAAAAAAAGAGAAGCATAGACCAGGCTGTGGGAAAGTAGAATCTTAAGAAGGCTGAAGAACTCAGCAACCAACTAGCTACCCAAAAGCTTGGTGTAAAAAATGCCAAAGAGATTGCCTGCCTTAATATTGATTGAACAATTGTAACAAATGTACCGGTCTAATGTAAGATAGTAATAACAAAGAAATTGGGGGGGGGGGGGGAGCTGGGGGAGGGGCAAAGAGGAGAAATGGAAATTTTCTTCACAATTTTTCTGTAAACCTAAAACTATTCTAAATAATAAAGTTTATTTTTTTAAAGTGATGGAACTATACTTTCAAAAAAGTCAACTTTACTGAATGTTCATTTAATAAAACAAATCTTGGACACATCTACCAGAGACACAATTAATTTGCTATAGTTTGTTAACTTATCTTTCCATAAAAATACTTCCCAATTAAACCTATAAAACCAAGGTTTGAACTTTATTCAGACTCCCTTTTAATCTAGATACCTTGCCAGAATTTTCCTCCAGATAAAATCTGAAATCCTACCCCCACAATGAATATATATGTGCTTACACATGTTTGCATTCATATGCAATTACTGCATTTTTAAATGGATGTGCCCTTTTCTCCTGGTGTTTATCAATAGTGTCAATAATATACCAATATACCTTCCTTGATTTTCCATGACATAAATCTTACCGAAATAGCAATTTGGCTGCACCTAATAAACTCTTGTCTCTGTCCTAAGATATATACCAATTAAACTATAAAAGGAAAAAAGTCCCATTAAGTAAACTGAGTAAGTTACTAAGCCATGGGATAAGTTGGTAAAGAACACTAAAATAGAGTCAGCATCTTTATTTGATTCGCATACAATGAGGAATCATGGGCACTCAGCAAGATGAGTAATGGTATGGCCTTGTTAAAGGAATGGGCATGGAAAATGACTTTTGGCAGTTGTATATAAAGTACTTTATAGCTATCATTTCTCACCCAAAATGCTTTCTTCCTCATCTCTGAAATACTGATTCTAAACAGATGGCATGAGCTGTTAAGAACATTCAAGCCAAGAAAACAAGCAGAGAAGCTTATTTCCAATTATCATTATTCTATTTGACAGGAAAACTCTAGGAAATATAAAATGTTCCTAATCAATTTCTCCTGAACAAAGCAAACATTTAATGAAGTGCCTACTATGTGCTTCTAGATAAATAAAAAATGGTTTCTGCTTTCTAAGAGCTTGGGTCTACTGGAGACAAAAGCCATTTTACTCTGCCAACCCACTGTAAAAACGGACAAAAGTCAAATAGATGGCTTATCATTAAAGAAAAAAGAATCAAGGAGCAATTTGTTTCTTGTCAATAATGTGATCAGGAAGCCCTAGGGTGTTTTTAGATCACTGAGGAAATAAATATGTAAATTCTTAGGAAGCAATCTTTTTCCACAAAGAGGTAAGTGTTTAATTTCCTTAACTTGACTTTTTCTACAAAATATATAAACTGAACTCTACGAGGACAGGGGGGAAAACATAAGAAAAGACAGCTCTTCAGAGAACACAAAGATATGCCAATCTGCTCTACTACTCCAGCGTACACACACAATTAGGATATGTTTTCTAAAATCAAAGAACTGAGGGTACAAGTTACTCTAAATACTAAACTAATACAGGAAGGCATGTGTATAGTGTGTTTGTGTTATGGTCCATGTGCAGAAACTGGCCTATTTACAAAAATATATCAAGTCATTCAAAACCAGGATTGTTGGCTTTAATTTCTGATGAGGGCAGTAAACAAACCCTGACCAAGTGGGATCTGGTTCTGATCCTTTCTAATGCATCTAAGGCAAGTGCTCAAATATCTTAATGTTCCATAAGTATCTTCTAACGGGTTTGTGTGTTCTATTTATCTGTTTACTCCAAGTATAGTTAATGTCAAATGTGCATCTCCAATGAATCACTTTTAATTGGATTTTAGTATTTTTATACAACACTGACCTGAAAATCACAGATGCATTCATCTATTTGCAAACACACACATTCCTAATATGGGTCTTTACAGAGACAGTGATGGGCAAGGTTAAAGATTCATTTCAGAATGACAGACTAATGATATATTAAAGGAAACAATTTTGTTCTCACAGATCCCATTGGAGCTAAAAAGCCTTAGGCAACAGTTCTCCAAGCATGGTCCAGAAAACAATGAGAGTTTCTAAGACTATTTTATAGTCTTTGACATCAAAAATATTTTCATAATACTAAGCCATTATCTCGTTTTTCACTCTCATTTTCTTTTAACTGTATAGTGGAGTGTTCCAGAACCTATAAGATTTGTGATACCACAACAGATAGATTGCAGAAGTAAATGTGAAATATTATTGATCTTTTATTAACCTAGACATTATCAATAGATATACTATAAGTTTTCGAGGTCTTTACAAATTATAAGAATGTAAAGAGGTCTTGAAGACAAAAGGTTTGCGAATTGGGGCATAATCATCTATATTAGTTTTCCCACAAAAATTGAAAGTAATTAACAATCTGAAAAAAGTTGGCAGTTGTCCCATAAGTCAACAAATTTGCTTCTGTCATTTTTTAAGGTGTTTCTATTGCACCTACACCTACTCGACCACTAAGAAAGGGGGAAACATCCTTAGATATTTAATCCAATCTATTAATTTCATAAATTCAGTGGCACTAGAACTCAGGCCCAGCTAGGAAGATAAAGCAACAAGTGTATCATAACAAGATGTCCAGGAGTTCTGCTTCTGATATGAGAATGAGTACAAACTGGTCCTCCCATAAATAGCTATAAATTCTAGATAAAATACAAAAAGCTACCACTTGAGAGTTTTGGAATCAATGGCAGGCAGATTTCAGAGGAGACTTAGAACCTGGTGCAGGCAATCAACATGCAGAGTGAATTTGCCCTTTTCTGTGGCTTCTTAAAATATATATTTTTTTATTGATTTCAGAGAGGAAGGGAGAGGGAGAGAGAGATAGAAACATCCACGATGAGCCCTGGCTAGTTTGAGTGTCAGCCTGCGGACTGAAGGGTCCAGGTTCAATTTCGGTCAAGGGCACATGCCAGGGTAGCAGGCTTGATTCCCAGCAGGGGGCGTACAGGAGGCAGCCAATCAATGATTCTCTCTCATCATTGATGTTTCTATCTCTCTCTCCCTCTCCCTTCCTCTGTGAAATCAATAAAAAAATTAAAGAAAAAAAAGAAACATCAATGATGAGAGAGAATCCTTGATCAGCTGCCTTCTGGATGCCCCACACTGGGGATCAAGCCCGCCACCCAGGCATGTGCCCTTGACTGGGCATCGAACCATGACCTCCTGGTTCATAGGTCAATGCTCAACCTCTGAGCCACGCTGGCTTGGTGTCCCCTTTTCTGTAGCTTTGCCCTGAGGGTGGTTGCAGTCAAACTCCAGCAGAAAGATAACTATCTTTCTGGTCACAAGAACCAAGGGAAAAAGATAAGGCAATCAAGGTAACCAGAATGAAGGAAGCCAAGAACAGGCACCCAAATTCTGTTTAAATTCAGTCTGATTCTTTGACTAAATCCTACACCCCAAATACATAGGCAAACATGCATGTTTATTGTGCCTAAGTGTAAAAGTAGTGAACTAAAATCTGAGCCAATGTTGAGTGTACTTTAAGCCTAACCAAGTTAACTAACTAATAAAAGCATCTATATTCTTCAGAGCAAAGTAACAAAATCCAGAGATTCCACAAGATTATATGTACAATGTCTCGGATACTATGCAATATTACCCAGTATATGAAAAGCCAGAAAAATGTGACTTACTCTTTAGGGACAAGACAACAAACATATGCCAACCAGAGATGATCCAGATGTTCAAAGTATCAAACAAAAACTTTAAAGCCACTATTTCAAGATGCTGAGTAAAAATAAGTAAAATATCCTCACAATGCATAAAAAGATAGTAAATCTCGGCAGAGTACTAGAAAACATTTAAAATCCAGGAGGTCTGTGCTTCTAGTAAAAATGGATAGGAAAAAGAAACACTGCCCCAATAATTTTACCAGGCTATTACAATCCTAATACCAATCTGATAAAGTAATTTAAAATACTGCATTCCAATATTTCCAATAAATATAGGCATAAAACCCTTAAATTATTACTACATCAAATCCAGAAAGATACAAAAGTAGATTACATATCAATTGATTCAGCTTTATTCAAGAAATGCAATGTTAATTAAACATTTGAAATTAAATCAATGTAATTCACTATAAGAATCATGGAGAAAATCACATTTCAATAGATGCAGAAAAAGCATTTGACAAAATTCAACATTCATTCACAATAAAAACTCTCAGAAACTAGGAATAAGAAGGAACTTCCTAAAACCAATAAAGGACATTGCTAACATTATAGGTATTTTATGGAAAAAGAATGAAATGGCTTCCCCTATAATCAGGAACAAGGGAAGTATTTCCACTTTTATCACTTTTACTCAACATTGTAACTATATGTCTTAGTTACTGAAATAAGACAGAAAAATTAAATAAAGCACAAAAAGCAGTCCAAGTTTGCAGGTGCAATGATTTACATTGAAAATCCCAAGAAATCTACAAAATAAATATCAGATCTAAAAAGTTAATATAATAAGATTACAAGATGAAATTTAATAAATTGTATTCTTTATAGCAGCAGCAAACAAAAGAGAAACAAAAATTCAAAAATAATCCCATTTGTAATCATGCCCCCCCAAAAAACCTCCCACAAATACTTAAAAATAACTCTAACAAAAGATGCATAAAATCTCTACAGTGAAAGATACAACATATTATTTAGAGAATTAAAGAAAAATCTAAATAAGAGAGATATGCCGTATTCATGGATTACAGAATTTGATAGTTAAGATGCAATTCTCTACAAATTGATCTATAAATCCTTATCAAAATTCTAGCAGGTAATTTTTTTTGGTAGAAACTGAGTTGATTCTCAAATTCAACTTGAAAATGCAAAGAACCTGGAAAACTGAACGGAATTTTTAAAAATGAAGTACAAAGTTAAAGAACTTACCCTATCTGGTTTTAAGACAATGAATCTAAAATAACAAGAGTACAGTATTTGTGAAAGATAGACATATATATCAATGGAACAAAATGGACAATCCAGAAATTGATATCCTATATAATAAAAGGCTAATATGCAAATCGACCAAACGGCAGAACAACTGGTCGCTATGACACACACTGACCACTAGGGGGCAGACACTCAATGCAGGAGCTGCCCCCTGGTGGTCAGTGCACTCCCACAGGGAGAGCACCGCTGAGCCAGAAGCGGGCTCACGGCTAGCAAGCGCAGCGGCGGTGGCAGGAGCCTCTACTGCCTCCCTGGCAGCGCTAAGGACCCCTGAGGGATGTTCGCCTGCTTAGGTCTGTGGGAAGCGGGCCTAAACCAGAAGGCGGATATCCCCTGAGGGGTCCCAGATTGCGAGAGGGCGCAGGCTGGGGTGAGGGACACCCTCCCACACACACCCCCAGTGCACAAATGTCATGCACTGGGCCTCTAGTACTCATACATAATCAATTTATTTTACACAAATATTACAAAACAGTTAAATGGGAAAAGACTAACTTGACATGGATCAGAGATCTAAATGCTGAGCCCCGGACTATAAAACTTCTAGAATAATACACCGGAAAAAATTTACATGACTTTAGGTTAGGCAAAGATTTCTTGTAAAAAACACAAAGAACTCTAGCCAAAAAATAAATTTTATTTTATCCTCATTCAAATGTTTATTGATCTGAGAGAGAGAGAGGAAGAGAAACATCCATGTTAGAGAGCAAAATGGATCCGTTGCCTCCCATACACGTCCCAATCAGGACCAAACCCTCAACCTTTTTGGTGTATGATGCTCCAACCAACTGAGCCACCTGGCAGGGCACATTAAATAAATAAATACATACATACACTTGGTCTCATCAAACTTAAAACTTTTGCTCTTTTAAAAACATCATTAAAAACACAAAAAGGCAAGCCACAGACTGGAAGAAAATATTCCTAAACATACATACCAAAAAATGACTTGTATCCAGAAAAAAAAATTCTCCCTCCCTCACTCTCCATCCTGAATAAAGAATGAACTTTAGTTAATGATAATTTCTCAATACAGCTTCTTTAATTGTGAAAAATGTTCCATGTAATACGTTAATAACAGAGAAACTGGGTGGGGTGGGGTATATGGAATAACTCTCTGTACTATCTTTGTAAGGGTTCTATAAATCTAAAACTCTCCCTCTCTCACCCTAACAGAAGAAGACAAAAATCCCATTTACAAATGAGGGGGAGAAATCTGAAACTATATGTACACCATAAGTGAAAAAAATAAAGAAATTGTAGAAAATCGGAGCCAGGTTTCTCACTATCAGAAAAAGATACTACAAATACTAGTAAAGTGATGGGGGAGGCTAGAATGAACCCTGTGGTGTTAGAGGTTCTTTTTGTTTGTTTGTTTTTTTTAATATATTTCTTTATTGATTTCAGAGAAGAAGGGAGAAGGAGAGAGAGATAGAAACATCAATGATGAGAGAGAATCATCGATTGGCTGCCTCCTGCACACCCCCCACTGGGGATCAAGCCCGCAACCCAGGCATGTGCCCTTGGCCGGAATCGAACCTGGGACCCTTCAATCCGCAGGCTGATGCTCTATCCACTGAGCCAAGCCGGCCAGGGCGTGTTAGATTTTTATATATTCATATGAACTTGTTTATTTTAATATATAGAGAGATACTTGTATGTATCGGCTCTGTCCACTGAGGGAGACTAGCAACAGTTAGTGTTAGAGTTTTATATATTCATATGAACTCGTTTATTTTAATATATATAGAGAGATACTTGTATATATCGGCTCTGTCCACTGAGGGAGACTAGCAACAGTTACAATCCAGTAGCAACAAGCACATCCAGTGTTCAGATCTTGTTTCTAAATACCATTATCCAATGAAAGAAACAGGACTCTTTGGAGAAATCTCTGATTCTAGGCCTGAGACAGGAAAAATACTAGATGAGTAAAGTCATATAATGCCAGAAATTAAGGAAGTACTTTAAAACAAACAAACAAAAAGAGGTGAAAGCATGTCAAAAGGACACAGAAGTCAACTTGAAAAAGCTCTCAATGCTACAATTTGAGCAAGAAAATTAAAAAAACATAGTATTGGATTATAACCTACAGATAAAATAAATATACACAAGTCCATACTGATAAATGATTGGATAAATAAACAGATGACAGGGGAAGGAGAGAAGGAACAAATCTTCCTCACAAAGAATTCCAAATAATATGTATAGATCCAAGAGATAAAGCTTAAGTCTTCTCCTCTTGAGTGTAGGTTGGACATAGCATCATGCTTTCAAAAACCTGAGTTTATGAAGGGAACTTTATAATAGATAAACCTGGAAGATACTATGTTAACCAAGTGATCAGGTTAATATAAATAGTGATTAGGCCTGGTGATTTAATAATAGGAAAGAATAAGAAACTATCATAGATCTTAGAAGCCTAGGAAGACATGATGACCAAATCCAATGTGGAATCCTGGACTGGATAGTGGAACAAAAAAAGGACATTAGAACCTAGTCTAATCATGACAAAACATCAGATATATCCCAATAGCAGGATATTCTATAAAATACCTGACTAATAATCTTCAAAACTGTCAAAGTCATCAAAAACAATGAAAGTCTGAGAAAATTTCACTACCAAGAAGAGTCTAAGAAAGTGTGACTACAGTAGTAGTTTCCTTAATAATATCTTGGAAGAGAGAAGGGCCATTAGGTAAAAATTAAGGATACCTGAATAAAGGATGAACTTTAGTTAATGATACTTTCTCAGTACAGTTTCATTAATTGTGAAAATGTTCCACATGAGATGTTAATAATGGAGAAACTGGTACACAGGGTAACTCTCTGTTCTATCTTTGTAATGATTCTATAAATCTAAAACTGTTGTAAAATAAAAAAGTATTTTTTTTAAGATATCAGTGGAAACACTGGAGAAACCTGGAAAAAGTTCACAGTTAAGTAATGTATCAATGTTGATTTCTTGGTGTGATGATGTACCATGTCAAATATACCACATTAAATGTAACATGGTTATATAGGGGAAACTGGTGAAAGGTATATGGAAACTATAAACTTTCTTTGCAAGTTTTCTGTAAATCTAAATAGTTTATTTTTTTAATGGGCAAAAATATTTGTATTATTAAAGAAATAAAAATATTTAAACCTACACTTCTTAAGAGACATGAGTGACCAATAAAGATATAAAATATGCTCATTATAGCAATCCTATATAATAAAAGGCTAATATGCAAATCAACCGAACAGCAGAACTACCAGTCACTATGACACGCACTGACCACCAGGGGGCAGACACTCAATGCAGGAGCTGCCCCTTGGTGGTCAATGTGCTCCCACAGGGGGAGCGCCACTCAGCCAGAAGCCGGGCTCACGGCTAGCGAGCACAACGGTGGTGGCGGGAGCCTCTACCACCTCCAGAGCAGTACTAAGGATGTCCGACTGACGGCTTAGGCCCACTCCCCACTGGAGTCAGTCAGACATCCCCCAAGGGCTCCCGGACTGCAAGAGAGCTGCAGGCCGGCTGAGGGACCCTGCCCCCTCTGGTGCACAAATTTCGTGCACTGGGCCTCTAGTATAATTATAAACAAAACTAAAAAAAACTACACACCTATTTGAAATTAAAATAATTTTTTGAGCTCTTAAATGAAATGGACAAATCCTTGAAAGACATAAACTACCAAAGATCACTCAAGAAATAAATAATGCTCTAGTGGGTATGCTCAGTAGTTGGAGTGTCAACTGGAATACCAAAGGGTCGTGGGTTCGGTTCCCTGATCAGGGTGGGTGCAGGAGACAACCAATGGATGTGTGCCTTTCACATCAATGTTTCTCTCTGTCTCTCCTCCCCCTCTCCCTCTCCCTCACTTTCTCCCTCTATAAAACAATGGGAAAAAATATCCTGGGGTAAAGATCAACAAAAAAATAAGTAAATAACTTCAATAACCCTACGAGTATTAAAGAACTAAATTCCTAGTTCAAAATCCATGAAGTAAACTCCAGACCCATATGGCTCCATTGGTAAATTCCATCAAACATTTAATAATTATTCCAATTCTATACATATTCTTCCAGAAAACAGAAGAGGGAATCTTTCCCAACTACTAGATGTGGCCAAGATTATTCTGACAACAAAAGCAGACAAAAAGATTACAAGAAAAGAAAACCACAGACCAATATTCTTCATAAATACACTAGATGCAAAAATCCTTTAAAATTTTTTAGCAAATTAAATCTAGTCATACCCAGAAAAATAATTCATCATTAACAAGAGGGGCTTTCCCAGGAATGTGAACTTGAATTAACATTCAAAGACCAAAGATAAAACAACAGATACAGGAAAGGCATATGACAAAATCCAAAACATACAAGCAAAAATTCCAGATGACAACCACAGAAATTTCATGAGAAACATAATTAAATGCCAAAAAATTATGTTGGATATTGACATAATGTGAGAAGATGCCAAATCTTTGAAAGTCATCAAGTATAAACCCAATTTCTTATAACACAGTTGATCTTGGAAATAGTCCGATTTTTTCAGCATCATATATGTCTTCTGACTCTATTTTTACTTATGCTAAAATTAAAATTAATTATTGTACACTGAAAATGTTTGGAATGGAGTATGATTACATTGGGCCAATATGGAAAGGGAACGAAAAAAAAGAGATACTACTAAAAGTTTCTAATTTGCTACAGGTAAAGCTTAAAGTAGATCATTAACAAGTACATGGAATTATTCTCTGCCAAGGAGACAAATAAACCAAAATTTCTGTCTTTACTTGTCAAAAAATATATGGGAAAATTGCTTCCTTTTTTCAGGCCTCATTTTTCCTGGCCTTTTATAAGAAGAGGCTACACTAGATTTGTTCTTAAATTCAACAAATATTTATTGAGAACCTACTATGTATCTAACACGTCCCTAGACATTGGGGAATATGGGGGTGGAGGGGCAGAAAAAACTCCCTCCCCTTACAGAGTTTACAGCCGAACAAAATACATATGTAAGATATATAGCATGTTTAAGGATAATAAATACTATGGAGACAAAGCAAAGAAGGGGGCAGAATGTACTGAGGGGAGTGTGGTTTTAAGTGGGATTATAAGGGGACTAGATGATTTCTAGGTTCACTTTCAGTTCAAAAAAATCCAATGATTTCCTTTTAGGTTGATTATTAGGCAGTGTAAAAACACACTGTGAACCTCTGAACCTGACCTCTTTAAACTCGTGTATTCTATCACCTTGCTCTGTATATCACCACTTACATTTAGAAAAACAGGATTAAACATACATTTTCCTTACTGAGACAAAGCATATGCAGTTATTTAATAAAATAAGTAATTTCCCAGTCTTGACTTGGAAGAGGAAAAATAAGAAAAATAAAACCTATCAATTTCTCCCCAAAGGTTCTAAAAATGTGGCATTTTGCACGATATAGAAAGGATTAAAATTAGCTGTTTTTCCTCCTCCTTCAATATACTTGTGGCCTGGAATCTGGTCCTTTACTGAACAAGAGGTGGTTTAACAGCCCCTCCAAAATAAAAGATTTTCCATAGGCAAGAAAATAAGTAAAGTATTATTACTATAGTTATTGCAGCTACCATGTTTTGTATGTCTGCTATGTGCCAGGTACAGCACTAGACATTTTATATATTAGGCTGAACTACATGAAACTGACATTTATAGATCAAAATCAGCAAATTTATATAGTTTAAATAAGTTTTCATCCATTAATTTCAGATTCCATGAGAGAGAAGTCTGTGTATGTTAACTGCATTACTGCATTTCTATAGCTCATCTATTAAATTATTATCTTGGACAAAACTTCAAGGTAACATGAAATTTCTGTTGGGTATGATATAAGGCCTTCTGCCAAGTTGATAGTGTGCAAACAAATAACTTACAAAATTTTAGTTAGGACTTCATTTAGGATTTAAATGTTTTTTAAGCATCATAATTCATAGCACTAATTTCATCAAAAGCTATCCATAGCCATGTAGCTTCATTCTGAAAAAAAGCTCAATTTATTAATTATAACCACTATTCCACTTACAAAGACAGAATCTTCACTCCAAAAGTATTATTTTTGTTCTCCACTACAAAGACCAATAATTATACTAATATCTTAAATCTGTCTATTTGGAATGGAATTTCTATTTTTTGGAAATGCCTCATTAAAAGAATCTTTCCCAAAAGAGAACACTGTCTATAAACCAGCTTATCAAGGTCAATCCAAATAATTTTAAATTCATCTTTTAAAGCAGGTCTAAAGTTTTTTGTTTTTCTTCTGGCAGCTATTTTTCATTCACTATACAGTTCATGTCTAGAGTTCACATTTATAAGACATTAATAAAGTAGCTTTTAATATCTTCTAAGTATTTCCATGTAATCTAAAGTTTCATCCAGCAGAAAAAGGCAGGCACTTTGTATGTTACATTATTAGCAGATGTGAAAGTTTATTGCCAACATTTAAATGCCAATAGAAGTCTCAGTGAAACATTAAGACAAAAAAGAAAGAAAGAAAAACTACCTAAAGTTGGTTTTTTTTTGGGGGGGGGGGGGGGGGGGAGAAGGAAATTACTATAAGAAGAATGATGATTATATGTAGAAATCAAGAACATTAAACAGGTAAATATATTTTAAAAACCTACCAGGTCATTGCTTGTAGATGTGAGTCTTAGTTTTTCTTCAATTTCTTTTCCAATTTTCTGAACAGTTACCTGAGTCTGTTTAATTGCACACTGGGCTCTATGAAGCCTAGAAATAAAAGTTGTAGAAAATTTTAAGTGAGTTAACTATAAACTCTCAACACTGAACCACAGATATACAGTAAATGGAATGAAATGGGGACAATTCCTCCAAGATAGACAGAATTAATAATAAACCCAAGCTTACTGTTTCACAATTTTCTAGCGTATTTACAATGAAACACAATATGCTTTAAAATCAGCCTTTCTATACCTGCCTGACTGTCTCTGACATGTTGAGAGCTAAAATGAAGAACTCACAGGAGTCTGGAAGAGACGTTGGAAAATTATCTGGTCAAATCCTACCATTTTACAGATGTAGAACTGAGGCCTAAGAGAAGTTAAGTGGATTGCTAAAGTCACCGGGAGAATATCACTGCTATCAAGGGTGAATATTACTTATGGGTATCCATAAAAAAATTAATGACCTCAGTTAAAGAAGACTGATTTAAAGTAGCAGCCACATTGAAACAAGCAACATTAAAAAATACCAAGCTATTTTCTTTTTTGGCTTAATCACAGGTTTGGGTTTTTCTTGGTCTCTGTCTTCCAATAGTGTGTGAGTGTGTGCTTGTGTGTGTGTGTATTACTTATACATTTGCATATTAAAAATGGTCAAATTGTCTTCATTTATAGATGACGTGATTTTCATGTAGGAAATCATTAGAAATCTACAAGACAACTTCTAGAACTAAAAGTCAGAGGATAGAAGGTAAATATACAAAGTTCCAGTTATATTTCTACATATGGGTCAATAGTTTTGCAATCACAATCAAAATCCCAAAAGGCTCTGGGTTTTTTTTAGATGGAAATAAAGAAGCTGATAGCCCAGCTGGCGAGGCTCAGTGGTTGAGCATCAACCTATGAACCAGCAGGTCACAGTCTTGATTCTGGATCAGGGTACATGCCCCATTTTCAGGCTCGATCCTCAATGGGAGCATGCATAAGGTGGCCAATCAACGATTCTCTCTCATCATTGATGTTTCTATCTCTCTCTCCCTCTCTCTTCCTCTCTGAAATCAATAAAAATATTTTTTTAAAAGAAGCTGATAGAATAATTTACACAGAAAAACAAAGGATCTAGAAAAGATAAAACAAACTTGAAACCTGCCAGACTTCAAGGCTTTCTTTTTTATAAAGCTATATAATCAAAACAATATGGTACTGGCATAAAGATAAAAAAAATAGATCAATGGAACAGAGTAAAAAGTATACAAATAGACCTACACATATATGGCCAATTGATTTTGGACAAAGGAACCCATACAAATGAGTGGAGAAAGTAAAGTTTTTTTAAATAAATTATGCTGGAACACCAGATAAACAGGGAAAAAATGAATTTCATTCCCTAACTCACAGCACTCACAAATAATTCAAGAAGATCGCAGTAAATATAAAAGCTAAAATCATAAAACTTCTAGAAGAATACATAGGAAAATCTCTTACAACTTTGGGGTAGGCAAATATTTCTTAGAGAAGACACAAAAAGCACTAACCATAAAATTTTTAATGGATAAACTGGACTTTACCAAAATAAAATAAAAAATGTCTATTCATCTAAAGATGACATTAAGAAAATGTAAAAGTAGTCCACAGACTGGGAGAAAATATTTGCAAAACATCAATCTGACAAAAAGCTGTGTCTGGAGTATTTAAATAACTCTTATACACCAGTAACAAAAAGCACAACCCAATTAAAAATGGGCAAAAAAACAAAATGCTTTACAAATGAAGACATAAGAATGGCCAATAAGCACAGGAAAAGGTGCTCAACATCTTCATCATCGTGGAAATGCAAATTAAAATCATAATGAAATACCATTTCACACCTGTTAGAATAGCTAAAATTAAAATGACAACATCTAATGGGAGCAAAGATATGGAGCAATTGGAACTTGTATGCAGTACTATCATTTGAAAAACTATTCATTATAAAATTAAACATACTTCTAAACTATGACCCATAATTTCTACTCTTAAGTATTTACTCAAGAAATATAAAAACATGCCCACAAGAACGTTTATATAAGACTGTTCATAGAAAACAACGCAAGTGTCCATCAAACAGAAGAATTAATAATACCCATACAGTGAAATTCCATTCAGCAATAAAAGAACACACCACTGATACAATATAAATGAATCTCAAAAACATTATGTTGAGTGAAAAAAACCAGAAATATACTGTATGATTCCATTTATACACAGTTCAAGAACAGGTAAAAGTAATGTATGGTGACAGCAATCAAGAGTTACTAGTTGCCTGTGTGGGGTGGACCGACTGGTAGAGACCAGGGAGAACAAAAGAACTGAGGTGAGGAAAATGTTCTGTATCTTGATTGAGGTACATGGGTATACAAGGAATTTAAACTTAAGATCTACTCATATCACTGTATGTAAAGTTTACCTCAGTTTTTAAAAATTGGTCAACAATCCTAACCTAAGTGTTATCCTATATATGATATTAATTTATTAGGAATTTGATGGCACCAATACCTCTGCCAACATTATTATTATTATTATTATTATTATTATGCCAAAGACTAAAAATATTCATGGCATATTCTGCACTTTTGGAAGTTGCCTGACAGTTCTTAAGGATTTCTTAGGTCATCTAAAAGGGAGCAACTCTTATTATAGCTAGTTTGCTCATGAGATGAGGGTTTTTTTTGCAATGTCCTCAGAGCTCCTAAGGAATCCAACAGAATCCATCCTATTGCCTCTTGCTCTGGGTGTATGTGTACACTCTTGATCGTAACAGTCTCTTACAAAGGTGGCTCTGAAGAAATTTAAAAGCAAGAAAATGCTCTTTGTGATGTGCTCCCAGCATACTTCAGCCTCTTTTCCTGATATCCCTTACTTTGCACAATACATTACAGCAATACCTAAGTACCGACAGTTCTCCAAACACATCATGTCATTTCTTGCTTCTGTACCTTTGAGTGAGCTGTTCTAGCTCCCCACATGTACCATGTCAGACAACCCTGTCTTTTAACAGATAAGTACACTCCTAAATCCATTAAGAGGCAGCTCAAGCATAACCTCTTATTCAAAGGCCATCCCAGACTATACCAGACAGGTAGAGGAACTTCTTCTGGAATTCTATGTATCTTGTATTCTAGTAGAATAACACTAACAAAAACTATAGAACCGCCCTAACCGGTTTGGCTCAGTGGATAGAGTGTCGGCCTGCGGACTGAAGGGTCCCGGGTTCGATTCCGGTCAAGGGCATGTACCTTGGTTGTGGGCACATCCCCAGTGGGAGGTGTGCAGGAGGCAGCTGATCGTATCCATCTGGAACAAGTGTTCCAGTTTCTAACTCTCTATCCCTCTCCCTTCCTCTCTGTAAAAAATCAATAAAATACGTGTTTTTTTTAAAAAACTATAGAACCACATTAAACAACAATTATTTATTTCCTTGTCTATAGTGGGAGGTCAGGAGGCAGCTGATCGTATCCATCTGGAACAAGTGTTCCAGTTTCTAACTCTCTATCCCTCTCCCTTCCTCTCTGTAAAAAATCAATAAAATACGTGTTTTTTTTAAAAAACTATAGAACCACATTAAACAACAATTATTTATTTCCTTGTCTATTTCCTTATTAGATCTTTCTGAGGAAAAAAACATCTCTTTTCATGTACATTCCCAGTACTTAGCACAGACTATGGCACAAAGAAGGCACTCAAAATGTATTTGCCGACTGAACATCAACTAATGCCTGAATGTAAAAGCACAGTCCCAGATTTAATTATTTTTAGTGATCAGTGGGAGACTGAAAGATTAACATGATAGTTTTCTATATTTATAATTCAAAAATAATATATTAAAATCAAAGATCACACAAATTAAAGAGCACTCATTCATGTAGGGAAACAAACTATTTTTATCAAAAGTATTAGCATAATTCAAATAACGATAGGCACGATCAACCTAAAACAGAAATCAATAAAATAGCCTGTTACTTTAAAAGAGGGAAAATGCTGCCTAAAACTCACTGGTACTATGCAAACAACCTTGTCAAATGGTAAAGACTTTAAAAATAAAAATGATTCATGACCATAATTAATGTATGACTTCAACTATTTGGCTCTCACTGCCCCAGACGCTTTCTGATCTTACCTTAGGGGCTTAAAACACACAGACAGAGTCACATTTCCTCCAATCTTCAGTGTTATCCAAATAGACTTTCAGAGCCCCTGCTACATCAAGACAGAGCTAATAACGTCCCCCTTTCAAGCCCAACAGGAGAGTAAAAGTTTCAAGTGCTCAGGCTCTTAAATATAACATGGGACATCCTGACTCCCCTGGGGCTGAGGAGGTGAAAACTGACAAGAAAAGAAACAACTGCTTTACCTCCAAACCAGCTAGCCAGTTTCAGAGGAATGTTTCTTAATTATGCAAACTATGAAATGACACTGTAAAGAAAGAAATATATGTCATCTAGTCATCTGGGTGACTGGTCAATATCAACACTAACACTCCCAAATTGAAATAAAACCCATCTTCACTGGTGTGGGGAGGAGGGATCAAGCAGCTATTTGATAGGTATTCTGATTATAGCAAACTAGAGACCCAGTGCACGAAATTTGTGCATGGGTAGGGTCCCTAGGCCTGACCGGCAATCAGGGCCGATCGGGGACTTCTGGCTGCCAGCCAGGGCCTTCCTTCCCTAGCTGCCGGCTGCCGGCCGGGGCCTTCCTTTGTTCTGTGCCACCCGGTTGGTCAGCGCACATCATAGTGAGCGATAGAACTCCCAAACTCCCAAGGGGACACTTTGCATATTAGCCTTTTAGATAGAGATAGATAGATAGATAGATAGATAGATAGATAGATAGATGGATGCACCCCTATTACTTAATATAATTTGAGATAACAATAAAATTAAAATTGGGCTACATATACGTTAGCTTTGCAGTTAGATATTGCTATGAATGTAAAGATACATTGAATAAAATGTATTATATCAAATAAATATTAATAAACATTGAGACAATACCAATGAGACATTAACAATAATCTTAGTAAAGGAGAAGTTACAATTTTTGTCTGCTTAGTATTGATCATATCACATCTGAAATGCTGCATTCAATTTTAAGATGAAGAATAACAACCCCTACAATGACAGTGAAGTATAATTTCCTGTGGATTACAGAGAGATAAAAAGGAAGAAGAAAATAGGAAAATACAGGATTCTATTGAGAAAAATAGAGACCCTATCATTAATGGCTTTATATTCCATATGAAGAAGCCTAGATTTTTATTCTGAAGGTATTCAATAGCCATTAAAAAGTTTTAAGCTCGGATTAGAGAAAGACAAATACCATATGATCTCACTTATGTGTGGAATCTAGTGAACAAAATAAACTGATGAATAAAATAGAACCAGAGTCATGAATACATGGTACAGTCTGACAAATGTCAGAGGGGATATGGAGGCAGTGGGGGTGAACAGGATGAAAGAAGGTGAAGAGAATAGCCAAAGAACATAAATACATATTTCATGGACACACCAGAGGGAGAGGGAGGAAAGGGTCTGGGTTGAGGGGGTAAAGAGGAGGGAAATGGGGGACATCTACTAGTATAATAATGTCAACAATAAAAATAAATAAATAAATAAATAAATAAATAAATAAATAAAAAGTTTTAAGCTGGGAAATATTTAATTACTTTTTTTAAATCTTTATTGTTGAAAGTATTACATATGTCCCCTTTCCTTTCTCTTCCTGTAATAAGGTGAATGGGACACTGGGAAATAAGAATGTAGACAGAAAGGCTAGTGTGAGGTTACTGCAACAGTCTTAGCAAAAATTAGGCATTTTCCTAAATTAAACTAGTAACAGGAAGGATGGTGAGATGTGAAAAATGAGAGAACAAGAGATAAAGACTGATGACTAAAAATAAACTACCTGCATCAAAAATGCAAGAAGACACATTTCTATAGATCCTATTTAAAGGGAATTAAGGGGAAATTATGAACAATGGGCCAATAAATTCAACAACTTAGATGAAATAGTCAAATTGCTAAAAGCAAAAAATCTGAACAACTATTATCAATTAAAGAAACTACATTTGCAGTTAAAAACCTTCTCACATAGAAAACTGTAAATTCCAATGCTTCACTGATAAAACACTAGTCTTTACAAAATTATTTCAAAGAAGAGGGTATGTTTTTCAATGGTTTTATGGGCCAGCATAACCCTGATACCAAAATATGACAACAACATGACAAGAAAATTATAGACAAACTAGAGGCCCGGTGCACGGATTCGTGTACCGGTGGGGTCCCTCAGCCTGGCCTGCGCTCTCTTGCAATCCAGGACCTCTCGGGGAATGTAACAGGTGCCCGGGGAGGAGCCCAAGCCTGGGCCGGGTGCCACACCACTCCTGCTCATCCTGGCCCCAATGCGCTGCCACCGCCACTACTCAGTAAGCTCACTGAGTGGCGCTCCTGCTGTGGGAGCGCACTGACCACCAGGGGGTAGCTCCTGCATTAAGCGTCTGCCCCCCTGGTGGTCAGTGCATGTCATAGCGACTGGTCGAATGGTCAACCGGTTGAGCAGTCACTTAGGCTTTTATACATATAGATATGACACCATGAACATAAATTCATGAGAGAATGAAGGAGAAAAAAATCATCTAATTATTTCAAAAGATAATCCAAAAAGAACATTAATAAAATGATTAAAAACAATAAAGATGTGGTACATCTACACAATGGAATACTACGCTGCGGTAAAAAAGAAGGAACTCTTGCCATTTGCAACAGCATGGATGGAACTGGAGAGCATTATGCTAAGTGAAATTAGCCAGTCAGAGAAAGATAAATACCACATGATCTCACTCATTTGTGGAATATAGAGAACAACATAGACTGATGAACAGGGACAGATCCAAAGACAGAGAAACAGTGATCAGACTATCAATCCCCAGAGGGAAAGTAGGGGAGGGTGGGGGTAAGGGGAAGAGATCAACCAAAGGACTTGCATGCATGCATATAAGCCAAACCAATGGACATGGACAACAGGGGGATGAGAACATGAGTGGGGAGGGGGAGAAGGTTAGGGGCTAATGGGGGGATGAGGACACATTTGTAATACCTTAACCAATAAAGAAATTAAAATAAAATAAAAATTAAAGTCTTTAAATATGAAAAAAAAGAGCTTCCTCAATCTGATAAAGGAATTAAACAAATACTAATGTTATATTTAGGATAAAAAATAAGGAAAAATGTCTACTTTCACCATTTTATTCAACACTGTATTCAAGGTCCAAACCATTGTAACAAGGCAATAAAAAGACAAACTTACAAACATAGGAAAGGAAGAAATAAAAATGTCTACTCACAGATACTATGATGGAGTATACAGAAAAAAAATATCTACAATCAAACTAATAAATAAATTTAGCAAGATTCCAAATTAAAATAGAAAAATTGACTGGCATTTTTACATAGTATTGACAAATAACTAGAAATAATTCTAATGAAAGATGTGAAAGACCTATACACTAAAAACTATAAAACATTGCTGAAAGAAATTAAAAAAACACCTAAACAAATGGAGACATAGTATTTCACCAATAGATTGGGAGACAGCATTGTTAAGAAGACAAGTTTCTATCAGGGTAATCACTTTGTAAGTTATATAAATGTCTAATCACTATATTGTACAACTAAAACTAACATAATATTGTATGTCAACTATAATTTTTTAAAATTTATTAATTTTAAAAAGAAAAAAAGCCATAAGTCTCCCTTAAATTTATCTACATAATCAATGCAATCTCAATCAAAAACCTAGCAGTCTTTTCTTTAAAATTGACTAGCTGATTCTAAAATTGATATGAAAATATAAAAGTCCTACAATAGCCAAGAAAATGTTGAAGAACAAAGTTACTAACTAACATAATGCTAGTTGTAAAGCAGTAGCAGTTGCATAAGGCTAAACAAATAGATGATGAAATAGAACTCAGATTATAGATCTATTCATATACAGAGTAGGCCAAAAGTAGGTTTATAGATGTTTGTATGGAAAATAATTCAATAATTAATAAATAATAATGCAAGAATAACCTATGTGTTCCACGTACTCACAACTGTATACCTGCTTTTTTTCCACTCTGTATATCAATTTACTTTTGATAGGGAAAGAAAAGCTATGTCAACAAATGACACTTAAATAACTGGATAGGTTGATAATGTCATTAAGCAATTACAAATATTCATATCTTCACTATCATCTAGCTTATTTTGCACCCAAAGCTTTCATTACATAGCTTGTCAAATACCTTACTATAGTTATTGTCTGTATCTACAACTCTAATTACCCCTTCAAAATGAAGACTTTAGTCTAAGATAACTTGTTCTTGGGAATTGCTCACTAAAGGGGAAAGGACTTAAGTTTTAGTTTGAGGAAAGGGTAGGTAGGACTCAGATAACTGTATGTTAAGAGAATAGCCACTTAGGGCATTGGGAATCACTTTGCAAAGTCACTGAAGAAACAGAATGCATTGCATGTTCAGAACAAGAAGTAGATGGAGTGCTAAATAAAGCATAGAGGGCATGAGAGCAATGTCATGAGAGGCAGTCTGCGAAGGTTGATCATAATCAAATTGCTGTGTTTTTTTAAATGCCTGAGAAATCTTTTTCATCTCCACGGCACCTACAGCAGTCTTGGATGCATGGGAATCATGTACTTGTTGATGGGTTTATTAAATATGATAGTTTCCCAAAAGACCAGAAGTCTACCCAAAAGCCGCTTCTACATTCCTCTGTCTAGACCATGAATATAGTTGAGAAGAACACAGCGTCTCATGGTAATAGAATCAAATAAAACAGAACACTACTTATAAAGTTAACACTACTTATGAAATTAACATACTCTCATGGAAAAGTAAATGGTAACTTTGTGGGTGGGAAAGTTCTATTGAGAAGACAGTAGGTGGTATAAAAGCATGTGATAATGAGGGTGTCAGGTCTAATAAGATGCACCCTCAAAACTAACAAACAACACTGATGAAACAATAGTTACAGAATAATCAACTCTTCAGATTTCCAATTTACATCTCATAACTCATTTCAGGCAAGAAGAACCACATTTGGCATAAGAGTAGGCCAAATCCTTTCCAGACCTTTTTATAATACCATCCATGTGCTAAAATGAAAGTTTAATTTAAAATATATTCATGGTATAATAAACATACTTGAAGAAGTACATTACATACATAAGTACATCAAAATTAGAAATAAGAAAGGGAACAAACTACGATATGGGCAAGATTTTAAAAAGTAAAAGAAATACTATATTCAATCTTATGCCAATAAACTAAAAAATCCAGGAAAAGAAAATAATTTTCTAAAAAACTATAAATTATCAAGTTTTCTCACAAGAGACTGAAACCTGAATAGCTCAATAACTATATAGTACAAAAATCCATTGCATTTATATACACTAATAATGAAATTTCAGAAAAAGAAGTTTTTAAAAATTCATTTTGTAATTGCAATAAAAATAATAAAATAACTAAAGAAGAAAACAAAGAATGTGAAGTACCTATACATTAAAAACTATAAGACATTATTAAAATAACCTGAAGAAGACAAAAAGAAATGTAAAGAGCCCTAACCGGTTTAGCTCAGAGGATAGAGCGTCGGCCTGCGGACTTAAGGGTCCCAGGTTCGATTCCAGTCAAGGGCATGTACCTTGGTTGCGGGCACATCCCCAGTGAGGAGTGTGCAGGAGGCAGCTGATCGATGTTTCTCTCTCATCGATGTTTCTAACTCTCTATTCCTCTCCCTTCCTCTCTGTAAAAAATCAATAAAATATATTTAAAAAAAAAAAGAAATGTAAAGATATTGGAAGAATCAACGTAGTTAAAATGACAATATTACCCAAAGCAATACAAAGACAACACAATCCCCCTCAAAATCCCAATGGCATTTAAAAAAAAAAAAGAATTATAACAACAAAAATCATCAGATTTGTATGGAACCACAAAAAACTCTGAATAGCAAACAAACAAGAAAAATACCAACCCTGAGTAACCAAAGCAATCCTGAGGAAGAAAAACAAAGCTGGGGGTATCACGGTCCTGACTTTAAATTATACTACAAAGCAACAAAATCAAAACAGCATGGTATTGGCAGAAAAACAGACACACAGTCCATGGAACAGAAATGAGAGGCCAGAAATAAACCCATATTTATACAGACATATAATTTTTAACAAAGGAGTTAAAAATAAATGAAGAAAAGGCTCTTCAATAAATGGTTTTGGGAAAATTGGAAAGCCACATGCAAAAAAATGAAACTAGACTGTTATTTGTCACTATGCACAAAAATTAACACCAAATGGATCAAAGACCTAATTATAAGATCCGAAATAATAAAATACATAGAAAAAAATATAGACACCAAATTATGGACCCTAGTTTTAGAGAAGACTTTATAAATCTGGTCTCAAAGGTAAGAGAAATAAAGCAAAAATAAATAAATGGGACTATCTCAAACTAAAAAATTTCTGTACAGCAAAAGAAACCATTAACAAAACAAAAAGGCAACCAACCGAATGGGAGAAGATATTTGCAAACAACACCTCCCATAAGGAATTACTATCCAAAATATATAAAGAACTCATACAACTCAACAGCAAAAGCAAACAATCCAATTAAAAAATGGGGAGAGGACCTGAACAGACACTTATCCACAAAAGACATCCAAATGGCCTACAAATATATGAAAAAATGCTCAACTTCACTAGCTTCAGGGAAATGCAAATCAAAACCACAATGAGATACCACCTCACACCTATTATAATTAATTAGAGGCCCGGTGCATGAAATTCATGCACTCAGGGTGGGGGAGGGTCCCTCAGCTCGGCCTGCACCCTCTCACAGTCCAGGAGCCCTCGGGGGATGTCTAACTGCCCGGGGAGTGGGCCTAAGCCGGCAGTCAGACATCCTGAGTGCTGCCGTGGAGGCGGGAGAGGCTCAGGGCTACTGGCTAAGCAGTGCTCCCCCTGTGGGAATGCACTGACCATCAGGGGGCAGCTCCTGAGTTGAGCGTCTGCCCCCTGGTGATTAGTGCGCATTATACCGACCGGTCGTTCTGCTGTTCAGTCGATTTGCATATTAACCTTTTATTATATAGGATGGCTATTATCAACAAGACACCTAATAACAAGTGTTGGAGAAGATGTGGACTAAAAGGAACCCTCATACACTGCCGGTGAGAATGTAAATTGGTAAACCACTATGAAAACCAGTCTGAGGTTCCTCAAAAAATTAAGAAAAGAGTTACCTTCTTCTGGATATCTATCCAAAAAACTTAAAACCACTTATTTTTAAAGATATACTACTACTAGAGGCCCGGTGCATGAAATTCATGCACGGGAGGTCCCTCAGCCCGGCCTGCACCCTCTCGCAGTCCAGGAACCCTCACTCCTTACCGCCCGCCTGCTTGCTGCTCCTTACCGCTTGGCTCGCTGGTCCTTAGTGCTGCCACTGAGGCGGGAGAGGCTCCCACCACCGCCACTGCGCTCACCAGCCGTGAGCTCAGCTTCTGGCTGAGCGGTGCTCCCCCTGTGGGAGCACAATGACCACCAGGGGGCAGCTCCTGCGTTGAGCATCTGCCCCCTGGTGGTTGGTGTGCATCACAGCGATCAGTCGTTCTGGTCGTTCTGTCGTAACGGTCGCTTAGGATTTTATTATATAGACTAGTGGCCTGGTGCACGAAATTCGTGCATGGAGGGTGTCCTTCAGCCTGGCCTGCACCCTCTTCAATCTGGGACCCCTTGGGGGAATGTCCGACTGCTGGTTTAGGCCCGATCCAGCCTGCTCGCTCCCAACCCCCCCCCCACCTGCCAGCCTGCTCACCCCCAACTTCCCCCTTCTGCCAGCCTTCTTGCCCCCAACTGCCCCCCTTGCTGGCCTGAACACCCCCAACTGCTCTCCCCTGCCTGCCTGATTGCCCCTGACTGCCCTCCCCTGCCAGCTGCCTCGGCCCCACCACCATGGGTTTGTCCAGAAGGACATCCGGAAGGTCTCCCGGAAGGTCTCCCAGTCTAATTAGCATACTAACATTTTATTAATATAGATGTGCATATTATTCAGTGATCAAGATACAGAAACAATAAAAGTGTCCTTGAAATGACTACATAAAGATGTGGTACATATATACAATGAAATACTACTCAGCCATAGAAAATATTAAATACTGCCACTGTGCCCCGGCTGAGTGACTTGGTGGACTGCCATCCTGTACACCAAAAGATTGTGGGTTCCATTCCCTGTCAGGGCACATACCTCACGTACAGATTCATGTTTCTCTCTCATACTGATGTCTATGTGTGTGTCTCTCTTTCTCTCTCTCTCTCTCTCTCTCTCTCTCTCTCTCTCTCTCATTCTCTCTCTCTTCCCCCTTCCTCTCTCTCTAAAATCAATAACAATATATCCTCAAGTAAGCTTATTTTTAAAAAAGAAAAAGAAATACTGCCATTGCAACAATATGAATGGATCTTGAAAATATCATGTAAGTGAAATAAGTCAGACAAAAAATCAAGAACCATATGATTTCAATCATATGTGGGATATAAAACTGAAAGCAACAAATGAACAAAGACCAAAAAAAAAACCAAGCAAACACTCAGAAGAAACAATAGTATGGTAGTTACCAGACGGAAAGAGGGTTAAGGGAGAAAAGGGTAAAGGAGGTCAAATTTGTGGTGATAGAAGGAGACTTGACTTTGGGTGGTGAACACGCAATGCAATATACAGATGATGTATTATAGAATTATATACTTGAAACTCATAAAATTTTATTAAACAATGTCGCCACAATAAATTTAATAAAAACATTTAAAAGAAAGCAATTTCATAAATATAAAGAAGTCAATTTGTCAAGAGGACATAACAATTCTAAATTTTTATGAACCTATTAATAGCTTGAAAATATATGAAACAGCCCTAGCTAGTTTGGCTCAGTGGATAGAGCATCGGCCTGCAGACTAAAGGGTGCCAGGTTCGATTCCAGTCATGGGCACATGCCTGGGTTACAGGCTCAATCCCCAGTAGGGGGTGTGCAGGAAGCAGCCAATCAATGATTCTCTCTCATCATTGATGTTTCTCTCTCTCCCTCCCTTTCCCTTCCTCTCTGAAATCAATTTTATATATATATATGAAACAAAATGTGATAGAACTGTAAGGTGAAAAGACAAATCCACAATTATAAGAGACTTTAACACCCCTCTCTTAATAAGTAACCAAAAAAAGCAGACATAAGTAAGTAGAAAATAAGTAAGAATAAAGAACACCTAAACAACAAATTTGACCTGATTAACATTTATAGAACACTCTACTCCAGTGGTTCTCAACCTTCTGGCCCTTTAAATACAGTTCCTCATGTTGTGACCCAACCATAAAATTATTTTCGTTGCTACTTCATAACTGTAATGTTGCTACTGTTACGAATTGTAATGTAAATATCTGATATGCAGGATGGTCTTAGGCGACCCCTGTGAAAGGGTCGTTCGACCGCCAAAGGGGTTTCGACCCACAGGTTGAGAACCGCTGCTCTACTCAACAACAGCAGAATATTCTTTTCAAGTGCACATAAAATGTGTAACATTAAAAAACCTATTCTGAACAACAACACAAGTCTCAATAAATGTAAAAGGATTCAAACCATGCAATGTTAACTTCTCTCATCACAATGGAATTTAATTAGAAATCAATTTTTAAAATCTGGAAAATACACAAATATGTGGAAACCAAATAACAAAGTAACAAAAAATTCAAAATGAAAGTTAGGAAGCATTCTTAAATGAATGAAAATGCAAACACATCAATATGTATGAAAGGCAGCTAACGTAGAAAGAAATTATAGCATAAAACCATTTATTAGAAAATGAAACGCATCAAATCTATGATCTCAGCTTTCACAGTAAAAAAAAAAACTAGACTAAGAAGTGCTAATTAAACTCAAAGTTGGCAGGAGAAATAAAATAATAAATATCAGAGCTGAGATCAATGAAGTAAAAAGCAATAGAGAATCAATAATACCAAAAGCTGTATCTTTGAGATCAATAATATTGGTAAACTTTGAACTAGACTAACCAGGAAAAGAAGACCCAAATTACCCATAGCAAGAATGGAAGTAACAACTCTACAGATTATACAAACATTACATTTTACCACATAGAAAAAGTAGACAAATTCCTTGAAAGAGACAAACTACCAAAGCTTACGGAGGAAGAAATAGATAACCCAAATAGTCCTATATGTAAGAAATTTAATTTTAGTGAAAATCTTCCTTCAAAGAATATTTCAGGCCCAGATGGCTTCACTGTAAATTCTACAAAACGTGTAAAGAAAAAAAGAATACCAATTCAACACAATCTTTTCCATAAAACTGAAGCAGGAATATTTCTCAATTCATTCTTTGGTCTCTTACCGAGGAATCAACTCTTGATGGATATCTGGATAGCTCCAGTTTTTTACTAATAGAAAAAAGATCTTATAAACATTTGTATATAAATCTTTATTTGGACATATGCTTTCATTTCTTTTGGATAAATACCTAGGAGTAGAATGGCCGGGTCATACAATAAGTATAGTATTTTGGAATACAAATACAATGGAATACAACGTAACAAAAAGCAATTAACTGCAATTGACCCTTGAACAACATGGTTCTGAACCACCTGGTTCCACTTAAACACAGTATTTTGATGTACATAGTAACATGGACGTATCTCAAAATAATTATCTAGAGATATAGAAGGCAGACAAAAAGGAAGACATGATGCTACTTAGAAAATTCAAACTGATCTATGGTGAAAAAAGCATATTAATGTTTGCCTAGAGGTGGAGAAAGAATAAGTGGGAAGGAAGGATTACCAAGGAAACTTTTAGACATGTTGGATATATTCACTGTCTTAATTATGGTGATAGGTTCATGGATGTTTGTATAGCAAAACTTATCAAACTGTACAACTTAACTATGTGAAGTGTATAATGTCGATTATACGTTAATAGAATTGTTGTTGTTTTTTAATCCTTAGCGGCAGAACTCAAGACTCTTCATCTCCTTTAATTCTTACAGAGGTACACCGCTAGCCCTACAGACAGAAACATCATGGTCTTTTGCTAAAAACTACAGCAGAAAATTCACCAAATATTTATTAGACACCCTCAAACATTCTATTAATTCTTTCAACCTAAGTACTCAGAACCTAAGTACAGGACAGTGCTGAGCTAGATGCTAAGGGCAGTACAAAGATGAATTAGATCTGATATTTTATATGTTTTTTAAAAGATTTAATTAAATGTTTACTGACAATAGGAAACAATGGTCTGTCTCATTTTCTGGCCCCTCTTTTATAGACATGCACATACACACAAGCATATACACATCTCTACAAAACTGATGCAATATTTTGATCTATATTTTAAATATACTTCATCACCAGGCTGGTAGGAAACTTCAGCATTACTATGTGCATTAAGAACACGTGAGGTGAGAGTTTTACCATTTATTTATATTCTGAGCTATGTGGCTTACAGCAGCATGTCTTAAACATTATATAGTTGTGTCATCCATGAACATCTGCTAGTACCTGTGCCCAGTTCCTTAAAAATCACATTAATATTCCTAATGAAAATAACAACATTTGGAATAGTTAAGATGAAAAGACTAGATAAAAATAAAGTAGGATGTATTATAATTACCACCTCACGTTTGCCATCATCTCTATCCAAGTAGACTGTTTTACCACCACACCTACCTCCTGTATAGACTATACAATGAAAATAATCTGCTTTAAAGAAAAAAGCCACAACAAATGTGAGACTTCCATGTCGTATGAGGGATAGCAGGGAAAGGGGGCAGAGTGTATGAGTCTGAGCAAGGTCACAGGGGAGTCCAAATGTAGGAGGTAGGAGATAGAAGGAGAATGACTCATTGCAGGGTGTAGAATCTCAATGGGGTAAGGATGGTACTCCCATGGTAGTGGTAGGATGACAGCAGCAATAGGAGATTAATTACATAGAAGGAATTAACCTAAAAAGTAAATATACCGAAGAGTATGGGAAGCCAAAGATCTCGCTTTTGGAGAAGGGAGTCAGAAAAATAAATAAATAAATAAATAAATAAATAAATAAATAATAAAATGAACCTGTGGCATTGAATTGAAACTGAAGCTATCTCTGTGAACTCATAGTTTTGACATAGGTAAGTAGGTAAGAAGGTAGGTAGATAGGTAGGTAGACAGACAGATTGATGATATACACAGATGAGTATATGTGTGCATATATTTCCTAGCTCTCTCCACGGAGGGCCTGGGAGCAGTGCCACTCCAGTTGCAAAAAACACACAAAGACCCATATCTCAGTTTCTAAAACACCGTTCTGCACTGCAGAAACCAAAGCTCCCTAGAGCAACGGTTCCCAACCTGTGGGTTGCGACCCCTTTGGGGGCCGAACGACCCTTTCACAGGGGTCGCCTAAGTCCATCGGAAAACACATATATAATTACATATTGGTTTTGTGATTAATCACTATGCTTTAATTATGTTCAATTTGTAACAATAAAATTGGGGGTCACCACAACATGAGGAACTGTATTAAAGGGTCGCGGCATTAGGAAGGTTGAGAACCACTGCCTTAGAGGAATGACTAATTCTAATGTAAAGACAAAGGAAATATATGGAACATGTTGTTTCAGAAAGTAAGGGAATACTCAAAGAATGATGGAAATAGGTTATAAGAAAACATAAGCTACCTTCAAAAGGTTCCCATGGCCAAACCTGGAATAATTTGAATATCAAAATCAATAATTATAGTAACAGATTATATAACAGGTTATATAATTCATGGATAAAATAGGAATCCAGGAATCCATACTGATATAAACAAAGAAAAGAAAGCTTTTCCTTACAGAATGTCAACTGATGAGTATAGAAAAAATGATAGAATTCGAAATTAATCATTGACAACCATCATTTTAATAATTAATTCAACCAAGAAACATCAATATATGTTAAAACTAATGGGTGGAAATTTGATAATAAAATATTTTCATAATCTGAAAACACCTCCCCACAAAATACAGATTTCAAAGTCAAAAAGGATAACTTGACTGAGGAAAAATTTGGCAGACATCACTCTAATCAAGTATTTACAGTTAAGATCACTAGTAATAGGACAAATCAAAATTGTGTTCCACTTGATAGGATGCAAGAACACAAAATCACTTGTAAAATTTCCCTTCCTGAATCTCTGTGAGGAAACATCAGACAAACCAAAATTGGGGAACATTACCTAAATAAATGGCCTACAATTATTTGAAATGCCATGGTCATAAAAGTCAAGGAAAGACTGAGCAATTTTTCAGACTGAGAGAGAATAATGAGAAATGACCACTAATTGCAAAGTGTGATCCTGGATAGAATCCTTTTGTTACAAAGACATTGAGACAGCTGTAGAAACTTAAATGTGGTGTGTGAATTAGATGGCAGTAATGTGTCAATGTTAACTTTCTGATTTTGATGGTAGAGGAGAAAGCTCTTATTTGTAGAAAATCTGCACTAATTTATTAAGGAGTGATAAGGAATCATCTTTCTAATCTACTCTCAAATGTGGTAAAAGGGGAGAAAGCTCTTGTACTAGTTCTGCAATATTTCTGCAAGTCTGAAAATATTTCAAAGGAAAAGGACATAAAATGCCCAAGAAATAAAAGCAGGGAGTACTGGACGAAGGTAGCAGTATCACAAATCAAGACTTTCCCACAAGGCAACCAGTCCATCTCTTACTCTCTGGAAATAAAAGGTCAATGCAGTGATATTAGCGTAGTGTTTAAACCATGTATTCATGACAAAAACAAGGGGGCGGACTGACCTTTTCCCCAACTGACATATTTCACAATGAGGTCAACAGCTGTCTCACAGTAAAAACTGTTGGGACTGAGTTTTAATTAACTTAACAAAGCATTTCCATCAATATTACAAATATACTATACAGAATAATTATACAATTAGGCTGACTTCAGAGAAGACCTCTCATGCAAAATAACTTTCCAGGTAACTTTATCATATTATTATTGTTTTTCATTGTCAAAAATAATTTTTTAATTATTTTGGATAGGAATATATCCTCAATGCATTACTGTTCACTTCTCTGGTGTCTGACTGTGTGTATGATGAAAATAACATTTTCTTAAAGATTGAGGAACATTACGAACATCAGCAAGATTTTATCATATAATCTTCCTCCTAATACTTTTTTTGCCTTTCCTCTTTCAATAAGACTTTCACATAACATTTCTCTGGGTTTATAATGTTCCTGCCAGTAGCATCACTAAGTTATAGCATTTAATCTACTCTGTACTTGGAAAGTCAATCATCATGATTCATAAAATGGCAAACAAAATAATAGTAAACAGTTTCTGAATAAGGCCTATGGATTTTTCTTATGCATATAATGTAGAATGATGTTGTAGGCATGAGATATTTTTGCAGCTTAGTAGGCTTATGTTACATTTAATTATTGTTTGGCTGGTATAAACTGATACTGCCAAATAAATACAGCACTACTTTAGAATTATACTACTTTTCTGTGACCAATCACACTTGGACAGTATATAGCAATATTATCTACACTAATAAAAGAGAAACATGGTAATTGGCGTACGACCGCTACCCTTCCCATTGGCTAATCAGGGAGATATGCAAATTAACTGACAGCCAAGATGGCGGCCGGCAGCCAGGCAGCTTAAAGCGAACATGAGGCTTGCTTCCTTCATTGAAGGAGGAAGCCAA
>NW_005359225.1:1841976-1861229 GCF_000412655.1 Myotis brandtii
AGGCCGGGCTGAGGGACCCCCCCCCCCTCCCCACCCTCCCGAGTGCACAAATTTTTGTGCACCGGGCCTCTAGTATATCATATAATTTACTATATACTATAATATGTATATTAATGATACTTGGCTCTACAGTATTATGCAAGGTGTTTCTTTATGGCTGAATTTTTTAAGTTATCCTATAAACAAAGCACAGGAGAGTCCATTATAATAACAGCAATTACTAATTTTTTTAAAAAACTAACCTTGATAATGTAAGAATAAGATAACTAACAAAAACATAGAGGTGGAGGAAGAGAAAGAAGGTGGCAGGTACCATAAATCTACTAAATTCCTCTTCTTTCACTGTCCAAAGCCAAGAATCACTATCTAAAGTTTATTTATCAAATAACAGAAACAAAGTATATTATTTCAAGACTGGGGCAGGGTTGGGAAGGGTAGAACAGGAACTTTTACTCTTTATTTAAATTTTGTTAAAAAGCGTGGAGGAAGGGTTGAAGAAAAGAAAAAGAATGAAGTTATTTCCTCCATGAAGTTTCCCATGACCATCCTGTGGCCTCCTTTCTCTGTGGCCCCAGAGCAGGAATCATGGGACCCCATCAGAGCATTTATTACAAGGTACTGTATTTCTGTGCTTAGTTGTCTAACTAACCCATAGATTAAAATCTCCTTGAAACCCAGGCCAGGAGGCTCAGTTGGTTGGAGGGTCGTCCCATATATCAAAAGGTTGCAGGTTTGATTACCGGTCAGGGCACATATCTAGGTCGCAGGTTCGATCCCCAGTTAGGGCAGATACAGGAGGCAACCAATCAATGCTTTTCTCTTACATCAATGTTTCTCCCCGCCCCCCCCCCCTTCCCTTCTCTCTAAAATCAATAAAAACATATCCTTGGGTGAGGATTTGGAAATAAATAAATAAATTGATTAATTAATTAATTAATTAATTAAAATCTCCTTGAAGGCTGGGGTCATATCTTACTTATTTGTATCCCCAGCATAATACAATAACTAGAAGAGGAATAAACAGCTATTGAATGGATGAGCAATATATATGGTCACAGTGAGTAAAACTGATTAATACCAACTTTTCATTTGGAAAACAGCAACAACAAAAAAGGAAAACAAACCCCTAAAAAAAATCATAAATGAACATTAATGTGTTATGGCTGTCTCATGGTAAGCATACCTCACAAAAATATTCATTTTGAAAAGAAATTTTTATGAATTTTTAGGAAAAATAAAAAGAAATTCAAAGAGCAAACAAAGGGAGGGGGAGCCAACACCCTGCCTTTTCCACTTGCTTTCTCTCAGAGGCCCTTTTCGCCACCTCCTGTGAGTAGTCTAAGCTCAGTATCAAACATGGGCTGCCTTGCGAATGCCAGCACATACTGTGCCTGTTCAGAACATTTTTCAGAGTGGTGAATTTATTTATATGTAAACAATATTTGAAGACTATTCAAGTGGCTCCACCGAGTAATTCCACATGACAACTTTCTTCTACCATCAGAATCTACTTATATTAAAAAGAAAACTGTAGTTTAAAAACAAGCACTGAGAAATTACGGTTTCCAGGGCTACAGGGGACAGCTTAATGTTGATGCATCAAAACTGGAATGACTAACATACTTTGAGTATTTTTTTCTCTGAGCAACTATACAATTATAAAACTTGCTGTTTCTATCTGTTCCATATAAAAATGGTTCTATAATAATAGTTTATCATATAAAGAATCACTAAGTTATAGACATTTACTTTTAGCCTTGAAAATGCAACATTTGAAGTTAGTTATTTCACCAGTTTTGCTGTTCAGCTCCAAAGTTTGAAGAAGTTTTAATATTACACGGTCCTTTGATCAATAAAAGAGTATACAAAAGACGTTCATTAAGCATATAAATCCTTGTGAAGCAATGTATCCTGTTAAAAACAGCATAGGACAGCAGAAGAGGCCTCAAGCTTCCAGGCGGTGCCAAGAAAGTGTTGTACAACCTCCGGCAAGTTATTAAACCTTCCTAAGCCTCAATGTCTTCATTTGCTTATTGTACTACACTAATAGGATAAAATAGGATAATAAAATATGTACAACACCTAGCACAATATTTGCACATAATGGGAACTCAAAAAAAATTAGCACTGAAAATATAAGAAGGCATCTCTATCAAAAGAAATAATGTAAGAAAAAAAAGAAATAATGTAAGATTAATAAAGCTAAGTGTTCAAGATACAGAATGCTTCTTAAGTGCCAAAAGGGTACAAGAAATGAAGCAAGATCCAAGAAGACTTCCTAGAGCAGGAGAATGTAACCTACATTGGGAAGAATTTCTTTAACATGTCAGGCAAGCATTCTCTACCTTCCTACATGCTGATACCTGGTGTAATCTTCTGTGCCTTGCACTGTCTGACAAACTCTCATTTATTCTTCATTAATTTAACACCTACCATGTGCTAGGTAGGGAATAGGCTCAGCACCAGAGGCTATAAGAAAGCAAGACAAACCAGACTATCTGTCCCCACAAAGGTTACAATCTACTGGGAGCCACAAGTAATTACCAGGCAATTACATCACCATGTAAAGGTTGTTGTTGTTGTTTTTAAATAAATCTTTATTGTTGAAAGTTTTATAAGAGAAGGTGGCAAGGTACTTCCATCCTCTCCTCCACCAACGCCCACCCCAGAATGAAGATATGACTGAGCATACTGAGGTTAACAGATTTATAAACTTCCTACTTTACCTCAGCTTCTTTCCAAAGAGCTGACCTAACTGCACTCTGGTTCTCATTCTGCCATTGCTTATTTTGTGCAGAGCTCCCCTTGGAACTGAAAGGGAGGAATGCTAACTAACAGAGTAGCACAAGGCCCTACGAACAGCAGGTTGCTAGTGACATTTTACTTTAAATGATTGACCAGCATTCCTTTCTTAGATGAGTGGATTACTAAACCCTGTACCTAATTCATTTTAAAATTCTCACCTGCAAAGTTTATCTATCAAATAGCATGCTCCATGATTCACATGGACCATGTGTAGTAAAATTCTCAATTGTAAGCCTCTATTCACATTCTCACAATCATATAATCCTAACTGTGTGATCATCAAAAATGTTAGAAAACCCATAAGCCCAATCGAATAACATGAAAAACATCATACATCTCAATAGAGGGACATTCTACAAAATACCTGACCAGTAATCCTCAAAACTATCAAGGTCATCAACAACAAGAAAAGTCTGAGAATCTAAAGCAAAGAGGAACCTCAGGAGGCATGATGACTAAATGTAATTTGGTATCCACATTAGGATCCTGGAAGAAGACATCTCAATAAACTATAGGCTTTAGTTAATAATAATATATCAATATTGGTTCACTAATTATAACAAATGTACCACTGTAAGATAATAGAAAACATATACTGGTGGTTTCTGCCCCCGGTTCCTGGCACAGAGCTCCTAAAACCTTTGTAATTCCCTAAATGATAAAAGCACTAGGCGCATCTTTTGTTCTATAATCTGGTCTTTGACCCTAGTTCCTAACATAGAGTTCCTAAATCCCTTGGAATTTCCTGGGTGATAGCAATGTCTTTTGTTCTAATGAGGTGACTCTTGGTGGGCTCCTGGATGACAGCTGGTCACCAGAAAGAGCAAGCCATGATTTGAAGCTTGGAATTTTCAGCCCTATCCCCCATTCTCCCGGCAGAGCAGAAGGGCTGGAAATAGAGTTAATAATTAATCATGCCTACATGATGAAGTCTCCATAAAAATCCCAATAATATGGGGTCTGGGGAGCTTCTGGGTCGTTGAACATGTGGAGGTGCTGGGAGAGAGGCACGCCAGGAGGGGACATGCACGCTTCACACCCCTTCCCACATAACTTGCTTTACACATCCATTCCACCTGGATATCATCTGTATCCTTCATCAAATCCTCATACAATAAACTAGTAAACTGTTTTCCTGAGTTTGTTGAGTGACTAACAAATTGATCAAACCCATGGAGGTGGTTGTAGAAACCTCTGATTTATAGCCAGTTGATCAGAAGCGCAAGTGACAACTTGGATTTGAGATTGGTGTCTCAAGTGGGAAACAGTCTCATGGGACTGAGCCCTTAACCTGTGGGCTCTGACACTATCTCCAAGTAGAGTGTGTCAGAAATGAGTTAAATTGTGGGACATCAGCTGGTGTCACAGAATTTCTTGGTGTGGGGAAGAACCCACACATCTGGGGTCAGAAGTACTGTGAGTATGGTTATAGTGTGAGAGTACAGAAGAAATGTAGGAAGAGGACTGAACGCCTCCTATTCAACCATACTACTAGTGAAAGATATTAAGAGTGTGGGTATATGGGAACTCTCTGTACTATCTTATAGTGTTTCTATAAGATAAGAACAAATATTTTCAAAAACTGAAAATAAAATAAGCAGATTTGTCATAACATCAGACTCAGGATGTTTATAACACCATTGTGAAAAAATCAATACCTAAAATACTCAATAGAAATGAGCCAACAAAACCTGAACAAATAGTTTTTATTTAAACAAAAAATATATTTTCAAAAAAAATTCTGCCAGATTGTAATCAAGCCTAACAAAAACACCATACCCTGTAAGATCACAATTCTGTATTTTTGCCAAAGTCCTTTCCCCTGGATTTAGTTGATATGATGCTCTTTTAAAATATCAACTTAGCCCTAGACGGTTTGGGTCAGTGGATACAGTGTTGGTCTATGGACTGAAGGGTCCCAGGTTCGATTCCAGTCAAGGGCACATGCCTGGGTTGAGGGCTCAATCCCCAGTAGGGGGTGTGCAGGAGGCAGCTGATCAATGATTCTCTCTTATCATTGATGTTTCTATCTCTCTCTCCTTCCCTCTCCCTTCCTCTCTAAAATCAATAAAAATATTTTTTTAAATCAACTTAATCTTCCACAAATTTTTGAACTGGTGTCACAGTTCAAGCATAAAGATCTTGAAAACTGAATAAAGTGGGTTATCTCCAATTCTAACACTGAGAAAAGGTAGATTTGTGCTAAGTACACTGAGGTAAGAAGAGGTAGCAGAACCCAAGTGAGCTCTTCTTCCTCAGAATAGCAATTCACTCTATTATCCTGGCACGTCAGATTTACTGCCTTATGTAATCAGTTCTCTCTTCATACACACACATATGTCCACTCTTACCCAAACTCTAAGCTCCATATAACTAACTACCTTTCTTTTTCTGTATCCAAGGTGCCTCATGTGAAATTCTGTAGAATGATGAATTGCCAGCAGAATGCAATGGAAAAAAACCAGTTTAATCAAAGATGTTTTAAACTGAGGTTAAATTCGCATAACATTCAACTATTTTAAGTGTACAATTCAGTGGTACTTAGTGCATTCACAATGTTGTGCAACTACCACATAATCATAAACTCTTATCTTGAGATAATTAAATTCAACTATTTCCCCCCCTGCCCCCTCCAAATAGCTAATAAATACCAATTATCTTACTCCTTTATTATATACAATAATTCTCAAATAATGTGATTTAGTTCAACATCATCCTAGCTAATAAAAGACAAAAAGGGTAATTGACCATACCTTTGCTACACTTCCCATTGGCTAATCAGGGTGATATGCAAATTAAACACCAACAAAGATGGCGGTTAATTTGCATACTAGGCTCCAAGTGGTGGAGCGAAGCCAAACGTACCCGAAGCCTGCGGAGCAGCGAGGCCTCACGCCCCCGGGATCAGCGGAGCCGCGAGCGAAGCCTGATGGCCCCGGGATCAGAGGAGCCATGAGGCCTGACGGCTGGGGG
Organism: Myotis brandtii; assembly: GCF_000412655.1. NCBI lineage: Eukaryota > Metazoa > Chordata > Mammalia > Chiroptera > Vespertilionidae > Myotis > Myotis brandtii. The sequence continues at coordinate 1,847,755 of NW_005359225.1, forward strand.
CGGGGGGGCTCTGGCCGGAGCCCAGCCAGAGCGAAGGCCTGGGTCCCGGGTGCCAGAGGAAAACTGGTGCCAGCAGCCAAGGGAAGGGAAGGCCTATTGCATGAATCTCTTTGTGCAACAGGCCTCTAGTTTCATTATAATATTGATGAGATGCCATAGGAACTTTAACTCCTGTTTATATCAATTAGCCTATGGTAAAATTGGTTTTGTTATATGTCATACATTGTTTTGCTTAAAGTCACAGATCCTACTGAAAGCACTGAAGACTTAATATACTGGCTTTCTCCTTATATCATTCTGTGATTAAATTACTTTGTGATGGTGCCAGCTACAGGTAGCCACACTCCAGTAATAAGGAGTTCACCCTCTCCTTCAAAGAATCATTTCCATTGGTGCACACCTCTAATGGCTAAAATGTACCTTCTTACACTGAGTCAACATCTGCCTACCTTTGGCTCCCACTGGGCTCCCCGCACTGAGGATTGAGCCCACAACCCGGGCATGTGCCCTTGACAGGAATCGAACCTGGGCCCCTTCAGTCTGCAGGCTGACGCTCTAGCCACTGAGCAAAACCAGCTAGGGCAACAGAGAGGTTTTAGATCAAACCGCTTACCCATGTCCTCCGGGAGTCTTATGTAATGCCCACTTATCTCTTAGTTTCAATTCCCAAATATTTCCTCATTTTTTTCTTTGGTTATTTTCTGTAAGGTTACTTTCAAGATGGACTTAACCCTCACAGTGAAATTCGGCAGCAATTTATAGATTTCTTCAAGAGAAATGAGCACACCTATGTTCACTCATTTGCTACCATTCCATTGGATGATCCCACTTCAAACAGCACATTTTATTATTACCCAAATAACTGTTTGCCAAATTAGTTAAATAATTGTTTAGTTTAAAGATAGCAACTGTATTTCCATAGTGCTTTTTTCTCTGAGCTAAATATCCTCTATTCCCAACTAGTTTTTTATAACTGGTTTAAAACCCATCGTTGTCCTGGCATCTCCCCTAGCTCTTTCTCATCAAAGTAAACTGAGACTCAAATTAAACAAAATAGCCCAGCTGGTGTGGCTTAGTGGTTGAGTGTTGACCTATGAACCAGGAGGTCACGGTTTCTGGTCAGGGCACATCCCCGGGTTGGGGGCTCAATACCCAGTAAGGGGCATGCAGGAGGCAGCTGATCAATGATTCTCATCATTGATGTTTCTATCTCCCTCTCCCTTCCTCTCTGGAATCAATAAAAATACTTTTTAAATTTTTAATTAAACAAATTTTTCCAAATATATCTAATGAACATGAAGTCCAGGAAGACTATTACTTCCCTTGTTCTGGATACTGTATTTTAATTAATAAGACAAAAAATAATGTTAGCTCCTCTTTGAAAGCTGTAGAGTTAATTTCTTGGCTTGCACTAAATTGTTCATGAATTTAAAAATCTTCAGATGTTCTCCCCATAAACTGTTTAAAGCCAGTTCCACTCCAAGGTTCATAATAGACTCTGTCACTAGAATCAAAGAATCTCTGAGACATAAAAATCATGCTACTGTGGAAAAGTCATTTTACCTCTATGGAATTAGTGTGCTTCTTACAGAGTTGGGATTTACAAGATGGGACTTTGAAAATAGAGAGAGATGCTAGCTAAGAAAAAGTCATTGTGTCCAATCACTTCATGCTTACCAGAATGACGGGATAAGAATAGAAGAAACCCGTGGTCATAGAGTTAGAGAAACACTCCTCAACAGCAAACCTCCAGCACGGGGAGGTACAGAGGTCAGGAGTATGTTAGACATACTTTGGATGGCTCTCGAAAAGCCTATTATGAAAGCCTCCACTCTGCAAGTGCCATAAGACTCTAAGACATGCCTGGGCTGCCCAGCCGACGTGGCTCAGTGGTTGAGCATCAACCTATGAACCAGGAGGTCACGGTTCGATTCCCAGTCAAGGCACAAGCCCGGGTTGCGGCTCAATCCCTAGTGAGGGATGTGCAGGAGGCAGCTGATCAATGATTCTCTCTCTCATTGATGTTTCTATCTCTCTCTCCCTCTCCCTTTCTCTCTGAAATCAATAAAAACACATACTTAATAAAAAAGAAAAAGGAAAAAGGAAAAAAGAAATGCCTGGCCCATATTATACTCAGGTGCACCACCAAAGCAGTTTTATTAGAAGGGGTATGGATGCTGTTAGGCAGTCTCAAGGAGAGAAAGGAATGTCAAAGGGAATTCTTCCACATGAGATGGAGAAATATATTGGAAAGGCCTTTGCCATCGGACAGGTTTGGACTCTGAATAACATACTAGCTCAACTTTTCCAAGCTGAAGTTCGCTTATCAGTAAAACACAATTATAATAGTAGCATGGCTATTGTGAATATTACAAAAATATGTATGCTAAGTTTTTAGCATTTACGTGCCTTTCAAATTTGAGATTCGCAAGTATTATTTTCCTTCTCTACCGCCTGTGCCTGAGATTCTTACTTATTTCTACAATACCAAAAAAATATATTTATAAATTATGACTAACTTTTCAATGAACATAAGACTCCTTGCTTGCTGTATCTGTTAATCTGTCCTATTATAAATCCCCAAAGTTAAGAATCTGGCTTCTCATGTTGAAAAAGTACTTCCAGTCATAAAGAATCAACTGTAGGAATGAGGTTATTACAATGTCCACTCTCCTCAACAGATAAACATGCTGAATTTCATGTTTTTTAAAGGTAAAATATAACACTTTTGGACAAAGGGTCATTTCAAGGGCTAGGTGATATATTTTTGAATATAATGTATTAATTCTCCTAAAATCTCTCTGATAAGTTCTCTTAATAAAACAGCATGTAAAACTCAAACTATAGATGAGGTAGGTATTTAATGGTAACTGGTTATTTTTACTGGCATAGGTATCAGGGTGAAATCACTAAACCTTGGAAAGCTGCCTTGGAACATGCCTGGCACCAATGGGAATGAAGACGTTACAAGGCAGCTATGAGGGGTGTGATGGTAAAGCCTTAATTTGCGGTGACATCTTTGGCAAAGCAGCCTTAGCAAAGCAACCCTGTAAACTCAAGCCAGAACTGAAGGACAGGGACAGAGACAGAGAATATCTCTTGGGCAGAAGACTACTCATCACTACCCTCAAAGGATGCTCTTTACACTGATTTTATAAACTTCATCCACCATCCCAACAACATTTGAAAATCAGCGCTTGCTCTAAGCCAGGAGTTCTGGACACTGTTTTGGGGAGGGCTCAGTAAATTTACCCATTATGTCCCCCTCCCTGTTTCCATTCAGTACACTAGAGAAGCAGACTTAGCAGCATGAACAGCCTACAAAAGGTCCAAATTAAAGACTTTGAGATCTATCAGTAAGTCATGACTACTGGTTAGTTCATTTCATAAGCTGGAATTAATTTACCATACAATGCCTTTACATTACTTTCAGCTATTTTACATTAAAAATATACTATAACTGTGAGGGTTAATATTAATATCCAAGGTTAATATCCAAGGTTAGTATTAATTATCTTTAGAAAGATGATTCAAGATCTACCATTTTAAAAATTTTTCCCCAAACCTATTTGTTCTTCAGTTATTATCCAAACAGATTGTATTTCACCCATTCATTTATTAATTCAATCATTTGTTAAATAATTTAACAAATATTTACTGGGTATCTATGCTGAGCCAGGTTGGTGCTATATTCTGGAGATAAAACTGTAAACTAGAGATATAAATTCCCTAAGTTTATGTTCTCCATTCTCATTCTGAGAAACTCAAATACTTTGTTTTAGCTCACACAAAGTATTACAATTTCATCATCATAAAGCATTCTATTCAAGAAGAGTTCATAATATAACAATATTTCTATAACATAAATACTAGATGGCTTTCTGGAGTAATTAGAAAGTATGCTGTAAATTACTGAAATGGTTAAGAGAATTATAAAGTAAAACTGCATGCACTGTTTCAGCAATAAATTTTAAAATCTAGAGGAAAATAAATGGTTTCTTAGCAAAAAATAAACTGCCAAGAATAAACCATGGAGAAGTAGAAAAAATATGGACAGAGCAAATAGCACTAAAGGTATTAGAGTAAGATTTATCATTATAAAGGCACCCTGAACTAGAGAAGTTAATAGCTAAATTCTAACTAATCTTTAAATACCTGAAAATTTCCAAAATTATTTAAGGTGTTTCAGATGATGATGATGCTGCTAATAGCCAACCCATATAGTGCTAACTATATTCAGTCACTGTACTAAGTACTTCGTATTAATCCATTTAATCCTCCAAACAACCCAATGAGGTAGATAGTATTATTATTAATTAACAGATCAGGGTCATAGAAAAAGATGAAAAGCTTCACAATTCAATTTTAAGATCTTAGAAAAAATGGTTACCTATACTGTCCCCCACAAAGAAAAACAACTATTACAAATACTACTAGTATATACCAATCTCCCTTATAGGAATGAGCAAAAGAGTAACCTATTAACTAACTATGAATGCAATATCAGGAAATCTACATACCTTAATGCAACTATAAATTAAAAGAAGAAAATATATAATGTCAATAAATGTGAAATGGCATTTCCAAAAATTCAGCATCCATCCCTAATAAAAACGTTAAATAAATAGAAAAAACTATTTTAAAGATTTTCCAAAATTAACAGAAAATATTCTGAACAGCAAAATACTGAATGTTTTCAATTAAATAAGAACTGGAGTAGAATACTCACTATTTTCAAAAGTAATGCCCATTACTTTTCAACATTACTTGAAAAGGTCTAGGTTTCGTAAAAGTAGTAAGACTAGAAAATCAGTATAAGCATTGCATTGAAGAAGAAGAGATAAACCTATGGTTTTTGGGAGGGCACAACATTCAGTCTATAATAGCTGGCGGCTTTCTGGCAGGATAGTGGTGGAGAACGGTTAAAGGAAGAAGACAAGACAAAAAGTAGAAGGGAGGGGGAATGCACCCAAAATTACTCCAGTATTTTGTTAAAGCTCTATTTTTGTAAATATATCTGTATGTGTGTGTTTTTATGTGTGTATGCAGAGAGAGAGAACAAGAAGAATAAGAATAAAATGTGTGCTATTACACATAAACCGAATTTTGTTTAACCAAAACTTAAATACCAAAATTTTTCATTTTAAATTTTGATTGAAAATCTTTCTAGAACTTTTCACACATGCCTGCTTTCTTACATAAACTCTCGTAATCACAAACTTTATATTTTACTGATAATTTGACATCAATATGGTATAATGGGAAAAAGCACAGGCACTACCTGGCAGACCTCTATTCAAATCTGCTTTTACACTTTTTCATCTTAGGGTGCTAGGCAAGTCCTTTCACCTTTTGAAGGTTCGGTTTCCTCATCTGTTCTACGGCGATAGCATTAGTGAAAACTAACATGGTGCGCTCTCAATAGTAATAATTCTCATTATTAACTTCAGTGAACTGCAACATGGAGAGGTGCTTGGGTAAAGGACTGACTGCTTGCACATAACCTCACATGGTGGAAGAGGTAAGCTGCCTGTATTTTCTTACTTAGTCTCTCTTTACAATTAAAATATTTCTCCCCGGCCCTCCTTTTATGTGAAATAGTGACAGAGGGCTTCTAGCAAATCCAAACGTAGCAACTACAAAGGTAAGACAGTAGCTAATATGATTTACCACTCAGTTATATTCCAGAATCAAAGAGTACATCACAAACAGCAAACTATCAGCTTTCACTTCTTGCTTGCTGTCAGTGTGTCTACCTTAACAGTAATCCTCTTAGTTTCCTTTCTAATTTATTAAAAACCAGCACCCAGACACTGGCTTAAGAGCCTAGTCTCTACCATGCATAGAAAAGAATATGAGTTTTAATACATAAACTTTGTGACATATTTCACTTTCAGCTGAGTACTTAGCTATATTCTATATACTTGCAATTACTTAGGAAGAGATCAAAAGTTGATGATCACATGCAAAATTTAAAGATTATGGACAGTTAATGCCCTTATACATTTCACCCCATCTGTTTTCTAAATATCACCCTAAGAATAATTTATCTGATGTAACCATTTCCTTTCTAAGTTTAAAATTTTATAGCAGAAAGTATTTTCTATCAAGGGGAGGTGGGGGCAATTTGCCTCCAGACAGCCAGATAAAGATCTTCCAGAAAAATCTATGTAAGGAATAAAATTAAAAGTCACAGAATCCTGAAATCTCACCAGGTGTTATGTGAAGGGAAGAAAGAAAAGAGGCAGTTGAAGGTTCACATATCTGATTATATTTTCAAAACTTTTTAGATACCAGCCTAAAAATTTTTTACAATTCTCATTTAGCCAAATGCAAACCAGTAATAGGCATCAAAACCTAGTCCTCTACAACCTGAAGAATAGTTCAATTTGCAGATAATAAATGCTTAATATATATGACTAGAGGCCCAGTACACAAATTTGTGCACAGGTGGGTCCAGTCCACCCAGATTGGGGCCGATCAGGGGCAGGGCCGGCTGTGGGGAGGGGCTGCAGGCAGTTGGCGGGCTGGTCAAACTTCCGGTTGAGGGGACCGGGGGGACCTGGCCCCGCCCCCTGGTTGAAGTTCTGGTTGAACTCCCGGTCAAGGGGATAATTTGTATATTAGCCTTTTATTACATAGGATATGCACTGTGAAAGCACCAATACAAAGATTGATAAAACAAGGATTCCAGCCTAAAGGAGCTCTCAGTTTGAGGGTGCTGACAAGAGAACTAGACAATGAAGAACTAACATAACACAGTAAGTGCCCAATAAATGCTAGCTATTAATTGCACAGGCAGTGTAGAAAGACTTGAAATAAGGACACTAGTCCCTATGAAGTGTTAGAACAACATCTTTTGAATACCACATTTATTCAAAGATTTCTAAACCTAATGACAAAACTGATTTATCTTTTAAAAAAAGGTCACTCTGCCTGGAGAATATCATGCTAAGTGAAATAAGTCCATCAGAAAAAGACAAGTATCACATGATCTCACTCATATATGGAATCTAATTAACAAACTGATGAACAGAGTGGATCCAGAGACATGGAAGCATGGAACAGAGTGCTGAATCTCAGAGGGAAGGCGGGAGAGGATGGGTAGGTGGGAGGTAATCAAACAAAGTCCTTGTATGCATAATGCATAACCCATGGACACAGACAGTGGGGTGGTGAGGCGGGAGGGGGAGGCCTGAAGGGAGTCGATAGGGAAAATAAGGGAACATATGTAGTACTTTCAACAATAAAAAATTTTTAAAAATAAAAAAGGTCACTCTGGCAGAAATGTGGCAGATGAATTATACTGGAGCAGTGTACAAAATTACAAAGCAGTAGGATGTACTGGTTAAGAACCTGGGCTTGGGAGCTAGACTGTCTGGGTTGAATACAGGTTAACACTAGTTGTGTGACCTTGAATAAGCAACTTAACTGCTTTGTGCCTCAATTTCATCATCTGCAAATAGGAATAGGAATAATTCTTGCCACAGAGGGTTGTAGTGAGAATTAAGAGAATAATTAATTAGAATAATAAGAATAATTCCTGGCACAAAGTACTCCATAAATAATTGCTATTAATTGCATTAAAAAAAAAACTGGTCATAGGGAGATTAGTTAGAAGGTCAGAAAATAGTCCAGGAAAACAGAGGTGAAAACAAAGAGGGGTGTGTTCACTTGAGGTACCTGAAATGGTGATAATACCACTAGCAAACCAGGGAAAAGGAAAGGAAAACTAGGCCAATGCGTGTAGCTCTCGCCATGTTAGGGTTGAGGTTCCCACACATCATGAAAGTGTAAGTGTCCACTGATGATTAGAAAAAAAAAACAGATCAGAAATAAATTTTAAAAAAAGAGGTTGGAACTAGAGATATAGATCTGAGAGACATTAACATGTGGAAGAGTTTGTGGAAGCTGTGGTAATGGAAGAGAGTACTCAGGCAGAAAGCAATGCGAAAGAGTCCTAGGACCCACAGGAGCTAGGGTTCTAGGATCACAACAGGATCCACGGGAACGCCAACAAGACCAAGAACCCGATAAGATAGAGAGAGGAAATATAACCATATGAAATAATCCTGTCCTTTATGAAGTTTTCAATGTCGTTAGGAAGAAAAAGACATACACATGCTAAACCATTTTTATCGTGACTGTTTAGGATTAGTAGCACAGGTGGTAGGCATTAGAAGGGCAAGAAAGGAAAATTGTGCTAAATATTGGAAAAGCCAGTGATGACATAAAAAAGAACACTGGCATAAGATGGGGAAGTAAAGAGGAAAGTGAAAACTTTTATTTATTAAATGTCTACTATATCCAAGTAACTATAGTAGGATGTTTCCAGCATTTTACCTAATTTTATTCTCATAATATTCCTCTGAGACAAACCCTATCCCTATTTTACAGGAGCAGTTTGCAACAGACCAAATGGACTCGCCCAAAGTCTTGCATCCAGTTATGGGCATATGGCAGTTTTACAACTGGAATCTCAGTGGAGGGCCCATGACCTCCACACCATACTTCCACTTACTAAACTGCCTAATGTAGGACAAGTCAAAAGGGGAAGGGAAAAAAAATAAGAACTATACCAGAAGAAAACCAGAATTATGCCTACATATCTCACTTCTATAGAACTACCTTTTTGAGGACATGTGAAAGAAAGAAAAAAAATGAGTTTTTTAAACATCAAAAATCATCTTTCAATCACAGAGAACAGGTAGGGTTACAGATACCTCCTTGCTATCAGTCTCTTCCCTCAGGTCTTGTCCGTACTGTTACCATAGTTAGAATTCTAAATTGCACACCTGACCATGTCCTTCCTCCTCTCTTTAGCATCTTTCAATAACTCCCTAAAAGAGAAAAAAATATTAACAGAACCAACAGGAAAAGGCTATCTAATACATCTAGAAACCCCTTAACCTAGAAGGAATAATAGAAAAAAGTTAACTCCTAAAAATAAATGCCCTATTTTTAATCTTTAACCCTATTTTTCTCACCTCAGCATTGTAAAATAAACTTCAAATGCCAGTTAAAGAGCAACATCGACACCTTGTGGTAAAGATCAAATGGCTCTTAATTAAATGTCTGCTTACATCATGGTTCTCAACCTGTGGGTCGCGACCCCTTTGGCGGTCGAACGACCCTTTCACAGGGGTCGCCTAAGACCATCCTGCATATCAAATATTTATATTATGATTCATAACAGTTGCAACATTACAGTTATGAAGTAGCAACGAAAATAATTTTATGGTTGGGTCACAACATGAGGAACTGTATTTAAAGGGCCAGAAGGTTGAGAACCACTGGCTTACACGAAAACTAACTCTTAATCCAGGAATTTCCAAGGGTTAAAGAAGCAAAAATTTAATTACCATTGCACACACTAAAGGCAAATTTAGAAAAAGTTTCTATTATTTTGACAACTACAATTAGCCTAAATTCTTCACTATAGGTGAAAAAAATCTGAGTAAAACCTCAGGTTATTGTTTTCCTAAAAAATGGTACATCACATCCATCTGAAGGAGTTTTAACCCTGGTCCTGGGTGCTTCCAAATCCTTGCCTTAGTCAAGATTTCCTGCTTTCCCGAGACAGTCACACATAACAACACAGTGAAAGTTATTAGTTAGAATACACTCTCGAAAAACAGAACCAGGAGACCTGGATTCGGATCCTGACTCCAAAAGACACTGAGAATCTTGTGGAGTTAAAAGTGATATTAAAAAATTCTGACTGTGTGTTTTCACATAAAATGACAGATCAAGAAGTAACAATTTCACAAACCAAGAAAGCATCAGGAAAAGAGAAGATATATTTCTTAAATTATTCTCATCCAGGAACAATGTTGCCTGAGTTAAATAAAGAAGGCAAACTATGAACAAAACTGATGGACACGAAATTGCCTTCCAAGCTCTTTTGATTGAGCAGAGAGATGATGGTTACTTTTTTTCTAATGTCTTGAGAGAATGTTCAGAGAAAGCTGCATTTCCCTGGGAATGTGCTACCAGCTATAAATGATTTAACACAATGGTAAAGATAGGGCCACTGTTAATAAGGCAATTCAAACTGCTAATCCACCTGAGGACTCCGAAAGATACCCTAGAAATGAAACCCCCAAGAGACATATCATTGCAAGGTCAGTGTTAACTAACTGAGCCACTACCAATGTTCACCTCATAACCACCAGCCTACAAAGGTAAGTGAGACTTAGAAAAGGATCTACAAAACATGCTTGTCAGAAAACCTTCATACTGACCTCCAGCCTGGATCTTTCCTACTGTGTGCCCTCAGGTAAATAAATCATTTAACACCTCTTGACTTCAGCTTCTACACTGGTGTGTGAACATAAAAAGTTTCTAAGAGAATGAGGTCATAAATGTGAAAATGCTTGTAAATTACACTTCACTGCTTCCAACTTCTAGAAGAATCACAGAGGTTAAACGAATTGGATAAATCAAGGATAACTCAAGTCAGGGTCAGGTTGATGGAAGCATTCTCTATTAAGCCGTGCTGCTTCCCAAGATGCTACAGTCTGTCTGATCAGTTTCCATTCTTCTGTATCATGAAGGAGCTTTTGATGCTCCTTGAATCTGATTCTCTTAGTTTATGATGCTGCCTTTCCCAAATCCTCTCCTTCTCACTGACTTTGCATTCCTTTCTCTTTTAATCTACTGATTTCTCTAATAAGGTCACAGAATCTCATACTTGGAAAATATCTTTAAAATAATATCTATACTCTCATTTTACTTAAGAAAACAGGTCAAGAAATATTAGTTGCTTACTCACATTTCAAATTATTTCTGTACAGTATTCTTTCCAATACTTAAAACTTAATGTAGTCCCAAACTGAATAGGCTCAAAAATATGAATTACATATTTTGACACCTCCTGCTTTCTCTATTATCTGGTTACTAAATCCTATTCATTCTGTTATTTAGCCTAAGAATTCAAAGTGAAAGTACTTCTCAGATGAGAATCAAAAGTCATCAAATGTGTGTGGTTACTTTAGTTGAAATCATTGTCTCTTAAGAGCAATTTATACAGTCCATGTGACCAAACTCTATCATCATGGATAATAAAATTCAAGATTTGCAAAGGAAAGGCCCATTTCATAATGTTTATAAAATAAATAATCATCCAATGGGACAAGAGTCCAATAATCCTTCTGGACTCTTCCTCTAGTAGATATATAAGGGATGTCTAATGGTCTGAAATTTATGATGTGTTATGTAAACATTAGAAAAAGACTTCCAAAATCAAATTTCAATGAACCATCTGTCTGAGGAGGGTGAACATAGGTTGAGTGTCACTGTGAACTTTATTTTGAATTGCATTTATTTTGGTAACCTGCCTCTTAGGAAAATGTCCTAGATGATCTACAACACTGAAAATTAAAAACAAATTTTAAAATCTTTCAAAATTAAGCCAGACATTATAAAAATACAGAATTGCAGCAGTTAAGCCTCTGAACATGAGATTCGTGCAAAGCTCCTTTGCTCTGCCAAACATGGTTCTTTTAAAAGATGAACAGCAGGTCAAAACTCTAAGCTGTGTCTGGGGCTATAGGAGGGCTTTTCTAGTAATGCTGTAGTTGTTAAAATTCTGATAAGTCTAAATTTTGTACTTCTGCTTGCTGCTCTTTCTAGTGCAAAAGACTAGAAATAGCTCATGCCCCTGTCTTAAGATCACTGGCTTCCAATCACTCTCTCCCACTGTCCAAAGAAAGGAAATGACTTTTCAAAGGTTTTGTGAAGGAGATACACTTAAATCACTGTAGCTACAAAATTTATGAAGCTCTCACTAAAAAATGCCAAGCCTGAATAATGGCTTCTAAACCTCCCATACATTTCCTCACCCTGAAATGTCACAGACTCAAAATGAGGAAGATTCTTTAGAAAATGCAGGAGGACTCTACAAAGTTTCTTACCGCAGCAAAGAGAAGACATCATAAGAATTGCGAACACAGTTCTGATCCACCTGAAGAAGAATATTCTTCTGAGCATTTGAATAACCCTAAAAGATATTAATTAACAAATTAATCAAAGTGAAACAATATGTGCACAATTAATCATGTTTGTATTTTTAACATTATGATTTATAAACACTTCAGTAAATTCAAATTGTTAAGAGATTCAAAAATTACAACTTCCATATAACTAAAATTTAACATTTTATGCAAGTGAACTCAAAATAAATTTCCTCTAATATTTTTCCACAGAAACAATGTTTCACATTTTGCAGTGAATTTCGCAGAGAAGCCCCAGAAGTCTTTTTTACATATGTGACTGAAGAAGAGTATTAACAATAATATTTCAAGTATACCTAGTCATTGCATGTAATGTTTTTATGGGGGAAAAGGCATTCCAAGTTCCAATTACGAATACCAAAAACAAACATTTCCACTTAGTGGTACAAAGATAGTGGGAGCAAGGATGGTTTCTAGAGAAAACATGGCACAATCCATAAGAATTACAGAACAGGTATTTATCATTTAAGGCAGATAAAGTAAATAGTAGTTAAGAAAAAAGGGCTCTGGACCCAGACCACCTGATTACAATGTAAGCCCTTAATACACCAGCTCTGTAGTCTCTTGAGCAAGGTATCTGCGCATTCTCAGTTTAACCTTGGTTTCTTCTTCTGTACTATGGAGTGATAATATTACCTACTTCACAAATGGTTGTGGGAATTAAAAAAGTTAATATTTGAAAAGTAAAATATATGTAATAAGCACTATATAAATGTTTGTTATAATACTATTATGAGCATTTTTAAAGTTATGTTGCTACGGACATTAAAATACTACTAACCCATGCTACCTCAAAAAAAGGTTATTAGAATATTATGAACAACTTTATGCTACTGAATTTGACAACTTAGATGAATTAGACAAACTACTTGGAAAAATACGAAATGTCAAAATTGATCATGAAACAGTAACTGAGTAACCCTATATCTTTTTTTAAGTGAATATTTTAAAAAGCTGCCCACAAAAATGTTTAGGTCCATATGGTTTCACTGATGAATTCTACCAAGAATTAAGAAATAACATTAATTAACACAAACTCATTCATATAATAGAGGAAAAGGGAACAATTTTCAACTCATAAGACTAGCATTACTGATGCTAAAACTTGACAAAGACACTCTCTCTCTCTCTCTCTCTCTCTCTCTCTCTCACACACACACACACACACACACACACACACACACACAATTACAGACCAATATCCCTCATGAACACAGACACAAAAATCCTTGGCAAAATATTAACAAATTAAACTAGCAAGCCCTAACTGGTTTGGCTCAATGGATAGAGTGTCAGCCTGCAGACTGAAAGGTCTCAGGTTCGATTCTGGTCAAGGGCATGTACCTTAGTTGTGGGCACATCCCCAGTAGGAGGTGTGCAGGAGGCAGCTGATCGACGTTTCTCTCTCATCGATGTTTCTAACTATCTCTCTCCCTTCCTCTCTGTAAAAAATCAATAAAA
>NW_005359225.1:1862493-1889461 GCF_000412655.1 Myotis brandtii
ATCGGCCCTACCCTGAGCGTGAGTGAGGGCGGCATTGCAACCTCCCGATCCGCCCTGCTCTGTGCATGACGGGGCGGCGCCCCAACTCCCCAATCGGCCCTGCTCTGAGCCTGACCAGGGGCTGCACTTAGGGATTGGGCCTGCCCTCTGCCACCCAGGAGCAGGCCTAAGCCAGCAGGTCGTTATCTCCCGAGGGGTCCCAGACTGGGAGAGGGCACAGGCCGGGCTGGGGGACCCCCCTCCCCACCCCCCGAGTGCACAAATTTTTGTGCATCGGGCCTCTAGTATATTATAAGAATAAAATAATAACACACATCATTATTGACTTAATTTATTCTAAAAATGTAAAGTTGGTTTAGCATTTAAAAATCAATTAGATAACATATGAAACAATAATTACAGAACTATCTTGATGATCACACAATTATAAAGATGTAATTTGTGCCCTAGCCAGTTTGGCTCAGTGGCTAGAACAGTGGTTCTCAACCTTCCTAATGCCACGACCCTTTAATACAGTTCTTCATGTTGTGGTGACCCCCAACCATAAAATTATTTTCGTTGCTACTTCATAACTGTAATTTTGCTACTGTTATGAATCGTAATGTAAATATCTGATATGCAGGATGTATTTTCATTGTTACAAACTGAACATAATTAAAGCATAGTGATTAATCACAAAAACAATATGTAATTATATATGTGTTTTCAGATGGTCTTTGGCGACCCCTGTGAAAGGGTCGTTCGACCCCCAAAAGGGTCGCGACCCACAGGTTGAGAACCGCTGGGCTAGAACATCAGCCTGCGGACAAAAGTGTACCAGGTTCTATTTTGGTCAAGGGCACATGCCTGGGTTGCGGGCTCAATCCCCAGGAGAGGATGTGCAGGAAGCAGCCAATCAATGATTCTCTCTCATCATTGATGTTTCTCTCTCTCCCTCCCTCTCCCTTCCTCTCTGAGATCAATAAAAATATAATAAAAATAATAAATAAGATGTTGCTTGTGACAATAGTAACACAAAGGGGAACGGAGCTCTCTTAAAATTATGATATGCTGGAATTGGTGTACGGCAATATATAAGAAAAGTTTTTATACAATAGTAAAACTAAATTGATATTAATTTGAATTAGATTGTTTTAAATTAATGTTAATTGTAATCCCCAGGGTAACCACTAAGAAAATAACTAAAAGATACATAGTAAAATAAATGAGAAAACCATCAAAATGTTACATGAGAAAGTAGATAACACTAAAAAAGGTAGTAATGAAGGAAATAAGAAACAAAAATGATATAAGAAAGCAAATAGAAAAATGGCAGAACTTCCATATCTGTAATTACATTAAATGTAAGTGGATTAAAAGGCAGAGGATGGCAGAAAATATATTTTTAAGCAACCCACTATAGGCTATCTACAAGGGATGCACTTTAGAACCAAAAACACAAATAGATTGAAAATTAAAGAATGGAGCCTGGCCGGTATGGCTCTGAGTGTAATTAATAGCTGCAAACATCTACATCTAAAAAAAAAAAAAAATAGAGCTCAAATCAATAATCTTCTACCTTAAGAAACTAGAAAAAGAATAAACTAAACCCAAAACAAGAAAGAAGGAAATAATAAAAATTAGAGCAGAGATCCATGGAATAGAAAATACAAAAACAACAAAGAAAAAAAAATCAACAAAACCAAGTTAGTTCTTTGAAAAGATCAACAGAACTGACAAACCTTAAGCTAGACTGAGCAAGAAAAAAAGAGAGAAGACTCAAATCACTAGAATCAGAGTGAAAATGAGAACATTATCACCAACCTTACAGAAATAAAAAGTATTACAGAAGAACACTATGAACAATTGCATGCCAACAAATCAGATAACCTAGATAAATGGAAACAACTCAAAACACAAAAATAACTCAAGAAAAAACAGAAAATCTGAAAAGACCTACAAATTGTCTAAAAGTTTAGCTAAGCTACTCCACGGTATTGCTGCCTTGGCATCCATTTTACTTGAGCAAGCAGCCCGCAAGGACCTTAAACTGACACTAGCCCCTCAGGGAAGCGCACGCCTGGATGGCAGCTCACAGAGTCAGAAGCAAATGTAAGTTCCTGATCTGACTTGTGATCAAGCAGTCGTCTCCCCTGCTACCAGCACCTGTATGCCTTATGCACGCACTAGAAAAAAAACCCAATGGAGGTGAGGGCATGAGGGGGTGGGGGGGGGTGGAGAGGCAATGAGGAGATAAGGACACATATGTAATACCTTAATCAATAAAGAAAAGAAAATTAAATAAAAAACAAACAAACATGGAGACTACCAAAACTCTGCTCCTTTGGTTTAAATTGACCAGCTCAGCCCTAGCCCAGGAAGCCCAAAGCACTCCACCCATGGATTCTAATAAAGGCATGTACCAAGGTGCTGCCTCTGTCTCCTGCCCCTAGGTGGCTCTTTGAGGCATGTCCTGTAATTCCTCTAGAACCTGTGAGTAATAAACTTCTCTATTTCAGTTTCTCTTATGATCTGTGGTTAAATCATAGCTCACCATCTGGCCCCCTATGCTCCACTTAACAAATGTTAATTTAACGAAGTCAGAATACAAGTAAAAAGGTTGAATCAGTAATCATAAAAATCCCAGGAAAGAAAAGCCCAGAACCACATGAATTGACTGGTGAATTCTACCAATCATTTTTTTAAAAATAATAACACTAATCCTTCTCAAAGTCTATCCAAAAATGGAAGAGGAAGAAATATTTCTTAACTCATTTTATGACACAAGTATTACTCTGATAACAAAGCCAGATAATATCACAAGAAAATTAGAGACCAATATCCCTTATGTATACAAATGTAAAAATCTTCAACAAAATATTAGCAAAATTAATCCAGTAGAATATTAAAAAAGGTGTATGCCATTTGGTCCAGCAATTCTACTTCTGGACATATATCCAGAAGAATTACAAGACTCAAAGACAGATTTTTTACATCCATGTTCAATAATAGCATTATTCACAACAGTCAAGTGGTAGAAGAAACCTAAAGTTCATCAACAGATGAATCAACAAACAAAATGTGTAGCATATATTCATACAATGGAATGTTATTTAGCCTTATAAAGGAAGGAAATTCTGATGTGTGCTATAATATGGATGACATTATCTTACATAATAAAAGGCTAATATACCAATAGACCGAATGGTGGAACAACCAAACAACCGGTCACTATGACGTGCGCTGACCATCAGGGGGCGCGCACAGAACATGGAACATGGTGGGTGTCGGCCACAGCAGGATGGTGGAGGAGGTGAGCGGGGGCGCCAGACCAAGTCGGGGTGCCAGTCACTGTCTCCAGGGCAAGCCTCTGGTGGTTACTAAAAATTCTTTGCTCCTGCGCACTGTGGTCCTGCCCGGTGCTTGCACCTGCTGCCAGCACCGGCCCCGCTGACACCCGCAGCTGGCGCTGAAGCCATTGCTTACACCCGCTGCTGGCACCCGGCACCAGTCCTGATCGCTTGGCACCATCAGTGGGTGCGAGCAGCGGCTACTGCCCCGATCGCCCCTGAGGGCTTCTCCACCTCCCCCTGCTCCTGAGGGGCAATCGGGGCAGCAGCTGCCACTCACACCCACTGACGGCTCCGGCCCTGCTCCAACCTGCTGCTGGCACTGGCCCCAATTGCTCCACGCCGTCAGCGGGTGCAAGCAGGGCCGGTGGCGTCAGCCCATGGGACTGGCAACGGCAGGAACGGGGCTGTTGGCAGACAGGGAACCAGGGGCCATGGCGGGAGGGACTGGGCGGGGGCGCCCCTGTGCCCACTGCAGCCTTGCAGCCCACACAGTTCCTTTCAAGGTGCATGAATTCATGCACTGGGCCCCTAGTGTTACATAAAAGAAGCCAGTGACAAAAGAAGATACTGTATGATTCCACTTACATAAGGTACCTAGTGTAGTCAAATTCATAGAAACAGTAGGGTGAGTGCCAGGACACTTGGGAAAGGGGAAGATGGAGACTTAGTGCTTAATGAGTAGAGAGTTTCAGTTTTACAAGATGAAAAGAGTTCTGGAGATGGATGGTGGCAATGGTTGCACAACAATGTGAACTTACTTAATACTACTAAACTGTACACTTAAAATGGTTAAGGTGATAAATATTACATTCTGTATATTTTGCCACAATTAAAAATAATTTCTTAAAAGGATTATATGCCAGGAATAAGTGGGCTTTATTCAAGGTATATAAGAGTGGTTCAATAAATGAAAATCAATCAATGTAATATACACCAATTGGAGGACTCATGCTTACCAATTTCAAAACTTACTACAAAGTAACAGTAATCACAAGTGTAGTACTGGCATAAGCTGAGATATATAGATAAGTGGAATAGAACTGAGAACCCATAAGTTAATTCATACACCTATATTCAATTGATTTTCAACAAAGGTGCCAAGACTATTATTCAATGGGGAAAGAACAGTGTTTACAACAAATGATGCTGAAACAACTGAGTAGCCACATGCAAAAGAATGAAGTTGGGTCCATCCTTAATACCATGTACAAAAATTACCCCCAAAATTTAACAAAGTCTAATTGTAAGAGCTAAAAACATAAAACTATTAGAAGAAAACACAGAGGTACATTTATATAACCTGGGATTTGCCCATGGATTCTTAGATATATAACACCAAAAGTATGACCATCCAAGGAAATAATAAATTAAACTACATCAAAATTTTAAACTTTTTGTGTAAAGAACACTATAAAGGAAGTGCAAAAACAAACTAAAATGGGAGAAAATATTTGCAAATCATATATTTGATGAAGGTCTAATATCCAGAAGTCATAAGGAACTCTGACAACTCAACAATAACAAGACAAACATGATGAGAAAGAGAACAAAAATAAGAAAGAGTCCTATAAATTAGCTACAAAATCCAATTAAAAATAGGCAAAGTACTTAAAGACATTTCTCCAAAAAAAGTTACACAAATAGCAAACAAGCACATGAAAAGATGTTCAATGTCATTGGGGAAATGCAACTCAAAATTACAATGAGAGCCCTAGCCTGTGTAGCTCAGTTGGTTGAGCATCATCCCAAGCACCAAGTGGTCATAGGTTCGATTCCCAATCAGGGTACATGCCTGGGTTGTGGGCTCAATCCCCAGTAGGTGGTGTGCAGGAGGCAGCTGATAGATGTTTCTCTCTCATCAATGTTTCTCTCTCTCTCCTTTCTTCTTTCTCTAAAAATATCTATAAAATAACATATTTTTTTAAAAACCTACAATGAGATACTTTATACCCGCTAGGATGGATGGATGGATAGATAGATAGATGACAGATAGAATTTTAAGATTGGGGGTAAAAAACAGAAAGTAACTGTTGACAAGGATGTAGAGAAATTAGAATCCTCATACATTGCTGCTGGAGATGTAAAATGTTCAGCCTCTGAGGAAAAAAAGTTTGGCAATTCCTCAAAAAGGTAAACAGAATTACCATATGACTCAGGAATGCCAGTCCAGGTATACGTCCAAAAGAATTGAAAACAGGTACTTAAACAAGTATTTGTACACAAATGTTCATAGCTGCCCTATTCACAATAGCCAAAAGATAGAAATAGCTAAACATTCATCAACAGATATGGATAAACAAAATATGGCATATTCATACAATGGGATATTACTCAGCCATAAAAAGAAAGAAGTATTGACACATGTTACATGTGGATGCACCTCAAAAACATTCTGCTAAGTGAAAGCACCCAAACACAGAAGGTTAAATATTGCATGATTCCATTTATATGAAATATTCAGAATACATAAATCCACAGAGACAGAAGTAGACTGGTGTTTGCCGGGGGGATGGGGAGGGCAAAATGTAGAGTGAATGTTTAATGGATGTGGAATTTCTTTTGGGGTGATGAAAACGTTATGCAACTTGATAGAGGTGGTGGCTACACAACATTATGAAAATACCAATGCAACTAAATTGTACACTTTAAAATGGTTAATTTTATGTTATGTGAATTTTCTCTCAAAAAATAAGAGATGGCTAAGAAGTAATTTACATATCATGAGGGCAGATTAAAAAGAGAACAAAAATAAGAAAGATAGTCCTATAAATTAGCTATAAAATCCAAAATAATAAAAGCCACTAGAAGTAGACTGAAGATTCTTAGGAGAAATGATTAATGACATTCCATTTATCCTTTCTTATTTTATGCAAAAGCTGACAAACATTTTTTCCTATTAAAAACTCGTCCACACGACAAACACACAACTAAAAGCAATACATTACAGCAGGGAAAGAGCATTCAAATGAAAGGTTTTTAATCCACTCTGCCTGTCACGAACGTGAAGAAAAACATTTAACTCCTCCAGACCTCAGTTTCTTTAATTATAAAATGAGATGAGATTACTGCTACTAAAAACAATCATTAAACAATGAAAGCAACAGACACAAGGAAAACATTTGTGAGCATTTACAGTATGCCAGGCAGTGTTGTTTCCCATGTTAATTTTAATAAATGTTAATATGCTAAAGGTTAACATATTTAATAGTCACACAACCCTGTGAAACAGATACTATTATTATCCCCACTTTAAAGGTGAGGAAACTGAGCCACAGAGAGGATTAAGTAGAAGAGCCATGCAGTCTGGCTCCACAGCCCATGTTCTTAATGACCATGCTACACTTGATCTCCAAGACCTTTTCCAGTTCTAAAATTCTGGGTCCATGTACATTTAAGGCAACTTAAGGACATTATTAAACCCTTCTGCTTCAGCCACCACTTAGCAATTATCATTCTTGAAATACGCTAAGAGCCTTGTTCTGAATGACATCTAACTTCACCAGATGTGCAATCCCGACAGACCTCTGATGAAGGGGTATAATGGAAAGAAATGGCTTGTTTGTATCTGGTTATCTGTGTGAGATACTGCTAAGTGCCAAAGAGCCCAGAGATTTACATGTCACTCAAAATTCTTCTGAAGCCAGGCCTACCCATTTGTTTTCAAAGAAGGTCTGGGTGAGTATCTACTAAACTGTTCAAGGAAGCAGATATTTTCACATATCCCATGAGCAGGAGCAAGTCTAGGCAGATGATCAGGTGTGTTTCTAGATCAGCAGTCAACAAACTTTCCCAGTCAATGGCCAGATAGTAAATATTTTAGGCTTTGCCAACCACATATCATCTCTCACATATTCTTTGTTTTCTCCTTCAAATTCATTACAAATGTAAAAACCATTCTTAGCCTGCTGGACACACAAAAACATGTGGACTGTAGTTTGCTTACCCCTGTATTAGATCACTGAATGAGTCACCTTTTAAATGTGTTACGTACATTTTAGCTGCTACAGCAGTCCTAAGACTGTCCTTAACTTTATTAAAACTATAAAAATTGTACTGAAGAAATCCAGGTGACAGGATAACTGATTATAAAGCAAATAGTATTATACATACACTTATTCATTTCAGTGTTTACTAAACACCTAATACATAGAAGGTGTCAGGCAATTGCTACCATCCTTATAAAAGTATACAACCCAGTTAAGTTTGCAAGTAAAGGAAAAAATGTAAAGATGCCAAAAGAAAGGTTAAAAAGAAAAGCTACAGGAGTTCTGATATGGTAAAGATTCCATCAAGTAGAAGCAGGAACATCAAAGATCACAATCAGTGGCAGTATTTGAGATAGATTAAGAAGTATTAAAAAGCTGAATGGCAGTGAAGGGAAGTCCCATACAGACCGAATACATTTGGCCAAAGCATGACAATGGGAAATACAAGCTACGTTAGAGCATTAAATAGTGGTCCAATTTGTTCAACTTTGTGGTATGAAAATGACTGGGAATCCTGAAGAGGAAAACAGTGGGAGATATGGCTGAATGATTAAGTTGGGAGCATGAGGGCACAGAGAGCCATGTGTGTCATGCTAAAAAGCCAAGACAACTCTGGTCAATAAGGGCTCATGAAAGGTTTCCGACAGTGTCAGCTAATAATGAGACCTACATTTAAGGACGGTTACTCTGGCAATGACAAATAAAATAAACTGGAGGAGGCAGAATGTCCAAATACCACTTAGGAGGCTTTATTAAAAATCCACTTACTAGAGGTAATGAGAACTCAAACTATGAAAAAAGAGAGAGAGAGAGAGAGAGAGAGAGAGAGAGAGAGAGAGAGAGAGAGGAAGTAAAGATAAAAGCAGAGATAGAACCTAAACAACACTGGCTGAATTTAGGCTAATGGAGAGATGGAAATCGGGTCAAAGATTTGTACGCATCTTGCTCTATACAACCAAAATGCGAGTGAGCTTTAGGAAGACTGGTTAGGCAGCGGTGAATAAGACAGAGTGGATACATAGAGAGTATAGTCATTAGACCCGCCAGGAAACTAATGCAGTAATCAGCCCTCTAGGGATGCCGGTCTGAGCTTGGATTATGGCAATGGAGATGGAAAAGTAGCCATGGATGTAAGTTGTTTCAAAGAAGGACTCAAGAGTCTAATGACTGAATCGAGTGGATAAAAGAAATCAATCAAACCTAACTACAAGATTTGAGGCCTGGATAAATGAGAAAATAGTTATAAAGATGTGGAAAATTGGAAGGGAAAGCAAATCTGGAGAGAAAAATAAAGAGTTCCATTTAAACTATAATAACTTACGAATGACAGGTATCTATGCAGAAAGAGTCAAAACTACTTTAAAAAAGAGAACTTGAATTTTGAGTAACAAGCTACATAACTGATGATGAGCAAGCAGTATATCCCAATAGAATTTTTAATGATCTGCTGCTACAGAAGCTTCATCCACTCATTCTTCAAATAGCTATTAAATTATTACTCTATACCTGGCACAGTACCAAGCACTAGGGACAAATTAGCGCTGAAGAGAGACACTGTCCCTCCCCTTACACAGTTTACATTGTAATAAGAAAGAGAGATGAGCAAATGGGCAATCAGAATATAACAGAATAAGGGTCAATCATAAGGAAAATGAAATGCAAGGTGCTATGGGGAATAAGAGGAGGATCCAAACTGGATTTAGGGGGCATTTACAGAAAAACATTCTGTGGAAATGGGATCTAAGCTAAAACTGAGACGGGTAAATTTTAGCATAAGAAAGTGATATGGTGGAGTACTTAGAAATCAGGAACCAGATCACAGCAAGACCTTATACGCCATTCATTAATTACTCTGAAATGATCTGCATGAAGAAGAGACATGACCAGCATTTTTAGCAAGATAAATCTGGCTATACAGCCAAGAACCAGGAAAGAAGATATTTAGTAGGCACCATCAGTAGTGATTCAAATAAGTAATTTTTAAAAAGGGGACGGGGTCCAACATGACTCCCTGTTCTCACTTGAGAAAATGGATGGATAGCAGCACCATTCACTGAACTAAGGAGCACACAGAGGAGGGTTATTTTGAAAGGGGGAGGGGAACTGAGCTCAGTTTGGGACCTATAGAGTGTTGTGAGTCTGAAACATCCAAGCAATCTGACACAAGTCTGGATGTATGGAAATACAGACTGGAGATGTAGATTTGGGAGGAGTCTGAATCATCCAGAAACAATCCTATATAATAAAGAGGTAATGTGCAAATTGACCATCACACCCTCGCACAAAATGGCCACCCCCATGTGGTCACAAGATGGTCACCCCCATGTTGTCACAAGATGGCTGCCACAAGATGGCCGGCAGGGGAGGGCAGTTGTGGGCGATCAGCCTAGCAAGGGAGGGCAGTTAAGGGCGACCACGCCAGCAGGGGAAGGCAACTGGGGGCTACTGGGCCAGCAGGGGAGGGCAGTTGGGGGCGATCAGCCCAGCAGGGGAGGGCAGTTGGGGGCGACCGGGCCGGCAGGGGAGGGCAGTTGGGGGCGATCGGGCTGACAGGGGAGCAGTTAGGGGCAATCAGGCAGGCAGGCAGGCGAGCAGTTGGGAGCCAGCAGTCCTGGATTGTGAGAGGGATGTCCGATTGCTGGCAATCAGACATCCCCCGAAGGCTCCCATACTGGAGTGGGTGCAGGCTGGACTGAGAGACACCCCCCCCCCCCCCAGTGCATGAATTTCGTGCACCGGGCCTCTAGTATGTTAATGTGAAGACAAAAGGCCCAAGTAGAAGCCTAAGGACAGTAATTTAAGGGCTCCACCGAAAGCTTTCTGTCGCAGGCCTGTCTGTCAGTGTTCTATGTTATTCTTAAAACCGTAAGTAAACTTTGCAAATAGTCCTTCCACTTACTTAAGTAGAATAAGAAATTATAATGGGCAAGAAAAAAACAACAACAACAATGGCTCATTCTACTACTTGAACACATTTTTAGATGCAATGCATGTACTTAAAAAAATATATAGTATTTATTTATACAACTACTCCTAAAATAGCTACCTGATGAATCAACAGACAGCCTGTGTTCCTATGTGTATATGTTTATTTGGACACTAATACACTTTTAAGTGTCAGCCAAGTTAAAACTGAGAAAAATTGTGCAAGTACCTCTGTCAAGCACCTTCTAGCCTTGGACACCCCCTGCTTCTGAACTCTGATGAAGCCCAGATGGTGAGCTATTAAGGAGGGAGGCAAGACGTCTTCTTAGACACTGAACTGGAGCTAAAAATGTGTATTCCCCTAGATTTGGTCTAAGGTTTGAGACAACAGAGAATGTTTTCCTCTCCCTCAAAGCAGTAAGAAGCAATGAGAATAAGAATAATGTTATTAAGCAAAGGTATACAGATCCTGAAACTAAAATCAATTCTTTTTATTTATTTTTTAAATATTTTTAATTGGTTTTGAGAGAGAAAAGAAGGGAGAGGGAAAGAGAAACATGGCCTTCTGCACGCCCCCTACCAGGGATCAAACTCACAACCCAGGCATGTGCCCTGACTGGGAATCGAACTGGCAACCTTTTGGTGCACTGGACAATGCCCAACCAACTGAGCCACACCAGCCAGAGCTCTTTATTTATTTATTTTTATTATTTATTTTATTTTAGTTAAAATCAACAGGGATAGATTCTTGTTCACAGTTCAGTGTTTCAAACAACCCTCAAAAAAGGATCACATTCGTAGTCACACACTACAAGTCTGAAGTGGACTGACTGTCATCAATGCCACTCTCTGGCGTGAGGACTAAAAGTGATCCTGCTAAAGTAGCCATACCTTAAGTGAAAAGTATCCTATATAATAAAAGGGTAATATGCAAATTGACCCTAACAGAAGAACCACTGGGAATTATTGGTCACTATAACACACACTGACCACCAGGGGGCAGATGCTCAATGCAGGAGCTGCCCCCTGGTGGCCAGTGCGCTCCCACAGGGGGAGCTCTGCTCAGCCACAAGCCAGGCTGATGGCTGCCAGTACAGTGGTGGTAGCGGGAGCCTCTCCCGCCTCCTCAGCAGTGCTAAGGAAGTCCGACTGCAGCTTAAGCCTGCTCCCCGCTGGCAAGTGGACATCCCCCGAGGGCTCCCAGGCTGCCAGAGGGATGTCTGACTGCCAGCTTAGGCCCAATACCCCGGGGAGTCTGAGGGGTCCCAGACCACGAGAGGGCACAGGCCGGGCTGAGGGTCCGTCCCCCCATCCCCGAGTGCACAAATTTTTGTGCACTGGGCCTCTAGTATTCTAGAATAGAGATAGCAACCATGTGATTCTAGTAGACTTCAGCAACTCATGGAAAAATATTTACTAAGTAAAGTCTATTTACTAACTAAATCCTAGGATTATAAAAATGAGACAGAACCTCAGTTCTACATGAGCTAATGCCCTAACAGGAAGAAAGATGTATACACAAATGACTACAACTGTGAGAGAAGAGACAAGTGAGAGAGGAAGAAAAGGCAATAGTGACATCATGTTAACTAGCATTGGTGGAAAGATTTTTTAATGAAAGAAAGGGATTCCCAGCTTTGTAGAACAGTTTAAACTGAAACTAGCAGAGGGGGGGTGGAAATGGTCAAGAATGCCCTCACCACAAATCTAACAAAGAATAATAAAAACTAGTTTTCAAAATTGTAAACTAAATAAAAATTTAAACTCTCTGAATTCCCTAGTGAGGACGAGTCAAGCTGTTTCTATTTACTTTTCAAGAATCTAAAATATCTATACGAAGAACCATGCTTGTCTTTGAGTTTTCCAGTATTAAAATTCTGAAAAGCTCAAAAATTGTGCTAAGAAGACAAGAGCCTCCAAATTCATAACAGGAAACATGGCATTTTCCCAGATTATTCTCTGGCTTCAATGAAGAAAGAGCATGGGGACCACACTGCAGCAGGGGGATTTATAAATATGAATTACAGGATAAGATGATTTTCCAAACATCTGTCAGAAGTTAATTTGATCCAAGAGAAAAGGGGAGGAAAAAAAGACTCAGAGGGAAGCCAAATATAGTGACTAATACCTGGAACTTATGTGGACTTCAGAGAGTTGATGGCCTCATGGGCATTGCATGCCCACTCTACAATAATAAATACCCAAAGCCTGTACAATTTATATCACTCAAAGCACGTTCCCGTGTACTCTCTCATTTTATTCTCATAATGCACAGAGTGGATATCTCTGGTTAAATGTAAAGGTAGAGACTTGGTACTGTGACATGCTATATGAACTGGGAAGAAATGTAGAGATGCCGTGTAGCATAGTGGTTGAGAGAAAAGGCCTTTGAATAAGTCAGATCTTACTAGCTATGTAATCTTGGATCAATAATTTAATGTTCTCTTCTAGGGTACTTTACCTATAAAACGATGATATAATACCTTGTAGAGTTGTCACATAGATTAAATAAAAACATGTGAAGTAGCTTGTATAGTATCTGATATAAAGTAGGCACTCAGCAAATGAAAACTAGCAATAGTCGATTCCAAAGGCTCTATACCTACCTGGTGTAATACTGTAACTAGGATATCACACCAGCTCAGATCATTCAGAAACAAAGTTTTACCCTGGATGTAAACTGAGCTCATAACTACCTAGATGTTTTATAACAAAGCAGTCAGCTATTAGAAACTGCCCCGAGCCCTAACTGGTTTGGCTCAGTGGATAGAGCGTCGGCCTGCAGACTGAAAGGTCCCAGGTTCAATTCCAGTCAAGGGCATGTACCTTGGTTGCGGGCACATCCCCAGTAGGAGGTGTGCAGGAGGCAGCTGATCGATGTTTCTCTCTCATCGATGTTTCTAACTCTCTATCCCTCTCCCTTCCTCTCTGTAAAAAATCAATAAAATACAAAATTTAGAAAGAAAAAAAAAAGGAAACTGCCCCTGAGGATTTGTCTAGTCTTTGTTCCTTGCATTTTGTAATAGGGGAGAGGGTGGCTACAAAGAAAACTGAACAGGATATGTGTAGGAATGAGCTATTTTTATGATTTTCCAACTTTTGCTTGAGACCTGTACAGAAATTATACCATAGCTCTTTCTCTGTTGTTAAAACATAGGCTGCTTGTGGCACTTAATCCCTACTTCTGAATGTTCTGCTTGCGTACTGCGTGGAACGTGCTTTGGAAACAAGTTAGCATCCATTAATTTGATTAACAAGAGGAAATAGCCATTTTTCAAATTTCGCAGTCCCATAAAGTTAACTAAATGGAAATCTCTTAACTTTTCTAGGTTTCAGCATCTTTATCCTGAAAATGAAAATACTAATAACTAAGTTTCTATAAGTTAAAGAAGATATCTCAAGTAATCACAATCACAGTTAATCAAGTTAAAAGATGGAAGAAACCTAAAAAAGAAATCGAATGATGAAAATCATCTATCCATCACTTTTACACAAGTGGCATGTATAATGAAGAAAATGCATATCTAGAAATAGAGCGATGTGTTCTGATCCTGGCTCTGCCACTAAATGGTCCTGATATCTTGGCCATTCATTTATTCTCCAAATACTTATGCTATACCTATTAGATGCCTGCTACTGATACCACTAAAACTGCTAACAGAGGCTCGACCTTCCTCACAGGCTATTTTTAGGATGGGGTGAAATAATTTATAGGCAAATTCTTAAAGTTAAGAGCTATGAAAGTATGTAGTGATTTTATACTATTATATATTACATGTATATGATATTACTATAGTTTTGTCCAAGTTATATTCTATAGCATAAAACATATTTGCCATGTCAGGTTCAAGAGCTCATGAGACTTCCTGAGCCTCAGTTTCTGCATCCATGAAATAAAGGTGTTGAACTGGATAACTCTGGTATTCCCCCAGCATTTAATAGCTAATTAGATATTCTTACTTTTGAGATGAGGAACCTAAAGCTAAGAGAGGTTAAATGATTTGCTCAAGGAACACAGTCAGTACCAGAACAAAACTGGGATTCAGGTTTCCTACTTTTCAAAAGTACCACAACTTGGAAATTTTAAAATAACAGACTTTTCCTTTGTCCAGGCTCTCAGACTATGAAACTTGCTGCTGTCCCTAAATCTTCCATCTCAGTTTGACTATTCACTTGAGATCATCAAGTGATGTGGCTGTATTTGTGAAATTAATCACCAAATTGCCATTTCAATCTCCTAAACTTCATTCCAAAAAGATTTGATCCTTTTAACTTGGATTCTACTCCTTTATTAAAATGAGAAAGCACTGCCATCTACTGGATGCTGAAGACATTGCTGCTATATTTTTTAGTCTGAGGAAAGAATTCTTACCAATCTAATGCTTTTTGTACTTT
Organism: Myotis brandtii; assembly: GCF_000412655.1. Taxonomy (NCBI): domain Eukaryota; kingdom Metazoa; phylum Chordata; class Mammalia; order Chiroptera; family Vespertilionidae; genus Myotis; species Myotis brandtii. The sequence goes on from NW_005359225.1 coordinate 1,877,132, forward strand.
GTCAATAACCCAATATTTAGTTATTATGACAGTACAAGTTACATAACAATAAAACTCCAAAAGTTTGGGCTGGAGGTAAAGTAGGCTGAGAGAGAGAGAGAGCATCCCCTCAAGATTTTTAATCTCAAAATTATTTTTATGGCCCTGACCGGTTTGGCCCAGTGGATAGAGGGTCAGCCTGTGGACTCAAGGGTCCCAGGTTCGATTCCGGTCAAGGGCATATACCTTGGTTGCGGTCACATCCCCAGTAGGGTGTGTGCAGGAGGCAGATGATCGATGTTTCTCTCTCATTGATGTTTCTAACTCTCTATCCCTCTCCCTTCCTCTCTGTAAAAAAATCAATAAAAATGTACTTTAAAAAAATTTATTTTTATGATAGTCTTAAATACATCAAGCCTTCACCTGTATCCATTAACAATTTTTTATTGAGCACCCACTGCAGGTCAGGCACTGAAAAAGGGACACAATGTTGACAGAATGATAAGCATTATAAATGTAGCCCCTCCCTCTTATCAAAAGGTTTAGTGCCTAGTGAATAGCAATTCCCATTTATTACTGAACTCCATTCATGTGCCAGGCTTATAATATATACATTATCATCTTTAATCCTCAAAAATAGCTTATGATGAGATAGAAATTATCTCCATTTGTAGATGAGGACACAAACACAGACATAGCTCAATTTGTCCAAGATCACTGTCATAGGTGAGCAGCAGTAGTGCCTGAAATTAAACAATTCAATCTGACTCCAAAACCCATATCCTTAATCACTAGGAGTGTGCATTCACCCAGGTAGTTGTCAGCATCCGCCTAAAAGGAAGTCTTTGCCAAAAGGAAATTCAGGCAAAGATAACCTTACATGTCTGTATTAAAGCCACAACTCCTGAACTTGGATCTGAAAGGTCCAGCTTATTGGATAAAAAGCTGGCCCAACAGCCTCTCATTCCACCCTGTCCCCCCAGTTGCCAGCCTAGCAGTTAAATCCATCTAGAAAACATCTCAACTGGCCACCTAACTATTTATCAACCACCATCCACCCCAACTTCAAGTTATAGCAATGTTCTTCTTATAGTCCCCAAACATTTGAAAGAGCACCTATTCCTAAGGTCTTTTCAACTGATTTAAGGTTCTGCTGTGATTCACCTGCATTATCTGTAAGACACAAATAATTAATATCAAAATAATTTTCAAACTAAACCTATCTGTAAATTAGTGCTCTCTGGAATACATGCAGTTTTATCTCAACTAAAACATGCAGTTTAATCTCCTTAACTAAAAGAATGTGAATATGTGTCTAATACTTTTGTAGCCCACAGTACCCATCAGATAATAATATATACTAGTATATATATTGGTCTCTGACCCCAGTTATTGGCACAGAGCTCCTGAAACCCTTGTAATTCCCCTAAGTCAGTGGTCGGCAAACTCATTAGTCAACAGAGCCAAATATCAACAGTACAACGATTGAAATTTCTTTTGAGAGCCAAATTTTTTAAACTTAAACTATATAGGTAGGTACATTGTTATTAACTTAATTAGGGTACTCCTAAGCTGGCCTTTGCTAAAAACGTCCTCAATCTGATTGAGGTACGTTCACTGAGGTCGACCCCTTCCAACTCTCCCATCCACACTCGTCTTGTATACTTGTTTCGTCTATCTCCTTCCGTTCATCCTCTCTATATGTCCAAACCATCTCAACATACCTTTCTCAATCCTCGACACTACATCTTCTTTCACTCCACAACATTCCCTGTATGTGCACGCCCGCACGTGGTATTTTGTGGAAGAGCCACACTCAAGGGGCCAAAGAGCCGCATGTGGCTGGAGAGCGGCGGTTTGCCGACCACTGCCCTAAGTGATAAGTGCCTAAAAAGCATCTTTTGTTCTAATATTTGGCTCCCAATACAGGGCTCCTGATATCCTTGTAAATTTCCTGGGTGAGAGGAGTATCTTTTGTTCTAATGAGGCAACAATGAGTGGCTCCTGGATGAGGGCAGGTCACCTGAAGGACCAAGCCATGCTTAGAAGCTTGGAGTTTTCAGCCCTGCCCCCCGCTCCATTCTCTTGAGAAGGAAGAAGGGTTGAAAATGGAGTTAATGATCCATCATGCCTACGTGATGAAGCCTCCTTAATGCCCAAAAAGTACAGAGTTCAAGTTGGCCAACACATACACACTGGGATGGCGACGTGCCCCAGCTCCCCAGGGACAGAAGCTCTGCGTTCAGGGCCTCCCAGACCTCGCCCTATGCATCTCTTCCATCTGGCTGCTGCTCTGTTTCCTTTATGAAACCCTTTAATAAAGTAACAAATGTGTTTCTATGTGAGCCACTGTAGCAAATTAATCGAACCCGAGGAGGGGTCATTGGAATCTTGGATCTATAGCTGGTTGGTCAGAAGCACAGGTGACAACCTGGTATTGTAACTGGCATCTGAAGTGGGGGTAGGCAAGGGCAGTCGTGTGGCACTGAGCCCTTACCCTGTGGTAGATAGTGTGAGAATTGAGTTCAATTGCAGGACATCCAGCTGGTGTCACAGAGAATAAGTTGTTGGTTTAGGAAAAAAAACCTCCACACAATGGGTGACCAGAAGTGTCAAAAGTGAAGTGGGAATACTAAAGGAGATACAGAGGGAAGAGAAACACAGTAGCAAAGAACCAGGTTTTTCTCCACAACAGGAGGGAAAGACTGTTGCTTTTCCCTTTCAGTACCTAGTTTAATAATTGGCATACAGCCTGGCCAGGGTGGCTCAGTGGTTGAGCATCGACCTAAGAATCAAGAGATAATGGTTCGATTCCCAGTCAGGACATGTGCCCGGGTTGCAGGCTCGATCCCCAGTGTGGGGTGTGCAGGAGGCAGCCAATCAATGGTTCTCTCTCATCATTGATGTTTCTCTCTCTCTCTCTCCCTCTCCCTTCCTCTCTGAAATCAATAAAAACATATTTCAAAGGGCAGGAGCAAGACAAAGATCAAAGATGTATTAGGCAGGGTCTCCAGAGAAAGGGTTTCCATGTAAGGGAAAGATAGTAGGTACTTAATAAATATAGATTCTCTTCCCTCTCCTTTCTCTAATTGTCTTTAGAAATAGAGATAGCATTGCCTATAATATAACTTGACTCATAGTTTCTTAGATGTATTGAAAGTTCTAAACAATATCTGAAACATTTAATAAAATTGTTATTGCATTTAATCAAAATTCACTGTTCTTTCTTAATCCCCAAAGAACTATATAGAATAAGAAAAAGCAGTTCCATTTCCTTAGAGGAAAATGAAGATAATCTAGATTTAGAAAAGATGAATTGGGGTGGTTATAAAATAAGGTTTCATTTTAAAGGGATTCCTCCTAAGCCACAGTAAACAACAAATTTACAATACTTAAAACATGATTCTGTTTACACCGCGTTTTTCCTTATAAGCCAAGGCATAACCACACTAAACAAAACTAGCACTCGGAAAAGCTCTTACCTTATGTTCATATGGAGCACCATAGTAGCCATCATTCAGCCCAAATATTATTTCATTTTGGTTGCGGGCATGAATCTAAGAGAGGAGGAAAACATACTATTAGTTCCTCTCATTTCAATCAAGTTTTAATAAGACTGGAGAAGGACAGTTACAACAGGATACTTCAGTGCTGGAAAACAGGCTGGCTCTATCTAACAAGCCGGTAGAAAACACATCCCTATCATTGGACCAGGTAATCTACCAAGGCTTCCCGCTTTAGTCAAAAGCCTCACAAACCATCACATGAGATCACGGGCACCATCATTCACATGTATTTTCCACAAACACTTCTTGAGGTTGTTATGGAGAGACTATTCTTAAAGTGCAGGGATTCAGAAGCCGATAGCATGTATTCTCTTATCTCAAAGAAAACACAATCCAGTTAGTCTATAAGAGCACCTTAAAACATGAAGCCCTAGGAAAAAATAAAAGATGAATATTTTCAAAGAGTGTTTAAAAATAATACCTAATCCCTAAAGTCTTTAAATGTCTGCTTATTGTTTGCATACCATTCTCTTTCAAATGCAACTGATTTGAGTTTTAGTTAATGCCACCACAAATTAACCTTCACCTGAAAGGTAGGAAGGTTAAAACTTTAGAATTTAAGAATTAAGATAAAAACTGCTCATAATAGCATAAAGTATCCAGTTGTGAAACATGAAAATAGATTTAATTACTTGATAAAAGCAGAAATCAGTGGAACTGAAAATAATAACAATAAAGATATTCAATGAGACAAAATACAGTTTTTTGGAAAAAATAATAAAATTGGTAAATCTCCAGTCAGAATGATCCTAAGAGAAGACAGAAATTACCAACAGCAAGAATAAAAGAAGAAAGAATCACTATAGCCTACGCACATACAAGAATCAACAAATGAAAATATAAGTAAGTGGAACAACAAATCAATCCCAATATTTCTCTATCTATCTCTCCCTCTCTCTTCTTTCTAAAATCAATCAATAAATAAATTTTTAAAAAGAAATCTTACCACCCAGATGACTTCACTAAAGAATTCTGTCAAACATTTGTGAAATAAATAACAATTCTACACAAATTCCAACTCTGTGACCTATAGCCCTGCAACTCTAATGTTAAGAAGCATCATCCTCACCCTAGCCAGTATTGCTCAATGGATAGAGCGTTGGCTCGAGAACCTAAGAGTCCCGGGTTTGATTCCAGTTAAGGGCATTTTCCCTGCCCAGGCCCTGGTCAGGCTTGTGCAGGAAGCAACTAATTGATGTGTTCCTCTCACATCGATGTTTCTCTCTGTCTCTCCCTCTTCCTACCACTCTCTCTAAAAATCAATGGAAAAATAGCCTCGGGTGAGGAATAACAAAACAAAAAAAAGGGGGGAAACACGGTCCTCCACAAAATGAAGAGACTTTCAGAAGAAAAATAAACAAGTGCTTAGCATCAGTCTTAACCACAGCGAGCCAACTAGACAGCTGTGGGGAGACAGGCAGGGCGTGTGCTCCAGTGCAGGGCCTGGCAGGCCAGTGTAAATGCAACAATTATCATAGGAAGCTTTCTGGTCCTGAAAGAGAGCAGAGAGGCCCAACCTAAAGTCATTATCTTACCATTTCTGATTAAGACCAGCCCTAAAACAGAGGGGTAAAATACAAAAGTAAAGAAGATTAAGGATTTGCAGCCGGTTAGAATGTGCAGCAGGTAAGGAAAATATCTGTCACATGCATTGTTCTGATCACTACAGAAGGACACAAAATAAATAAAGCATGGTAAGTCAAACAAGGACAGACATTTCTCTAACCTGAATATGTAGAATTAAATTGTTTCTATAAAAGAATCACACACCACAGAGTATATGGTAAATAAAATATTAAGAAACATCAGGATGCCCAGCTGGTGTGGCTCAGTGGTTGAGCGTCGACCTATAAACCAGGAGGTCACTGCTCAGTTCCGGTCGGCGGGGCACGGGCCTGGGTTGCAGGCTCGGTGCCCAGTGGGGGGGCGTGCAGGAGGCATCTAATGAGTGATTCTCTCTCATCATTGATGTTTCTATTTTTCTCTCCCTCTCCCTTCCTCTCTGAAATCAATAAAAAATATTTTTTTTAAAAAAGAAACATCAGGGATATTTGTAGATACAACTAACGTTTTAGGGTTACAGTAGTCCCATAGGTATCACAAAATAGAAATGGCATTCACCCCAAGGCGAAGTGGGTGACTACCGTGACGACATGCACGTAAAGTGTGCTATGGCACAGAGAATGAGTTTTAAGTCGGCCAGGTCTGGGTTTAAACCTTAGCTCCAAGGAGCTGTGTGATCTCGAGCAGTTTCTTAAACTCCCTGAGGACCAATTCTCCCATCTGGGAAATCGGGGCAATAATATCGACCTTCACAAGCTGCCATCAACATTAATTGTAATAACCTATGTCTGGGGTGGCAAACAGGTTTCACTTCCTATGCAGTTCTAACGTGTGGCTGGTTGCACCTAGGAGCACCGCGTTACCGTGTTAGAAGGAATTATGGAGCGACGCCTGGGCCTGGAGAGATGAGCACTGTGACCGCCTATGCCCATCACTCCCGGGAACAGGGAGCAGATTGTAAGCCAGGCATTTGTCGTCCCTGCGCCCAATAAACAGTAAGTAGCTCTTCTTATTCCCAGCTCTATGGTCATAAAAGAAGGTGTTTAATAGTATGTTCCTTATTTTCAACTTAATTTTCAGATTCTAGGGGGAGAACATCCAATAAGACCGAAGAAGCCTTGTGCTATGAGAAAGCATACTCTTTCCTAAAAAAAAAAAAAAGAAAAGAAAAAAGAAAGAAAGAAAGAAAAGAAACCCTTGCCCTGGCCGCTGGCTCAGCTGGATGGAGCATCATCCCATCCACCAAAAGCTGCGGGTTTGCTCCCTAGTCAGGGCCTGGGCGGAGGGCGGCAGCCAGTAGTTGTTGTTTTTTAATCCTTAAATTAGCAGATTAGGGTCCTTCTCCACAAATTTCTTCAATTAAAGGTTGAAGGCAAGATTCAAATTTCTCTAATTAAGTAAACAATCTTTAAATGTGGAATCAGAAGAATCAACAGGAAGCTAAAGAGGTGAATGCAGAGAAGAGAACCACTTGGAACTGCAGCCTCGGTTACCTGCTGCCCCAAGTACTTCAGCCCGTCCAGGCAGACTTTCCACTCGATCAGCAGCTGGTAGGCGGCCTCCTTCCCTCCCCATATCTTCACCACGAAACAGGACACAGAGGTATCAAGGCGGTCGGGCATTAATCCAAAATCGAGACTCCGCCACGTTGGATTCTGTTGATGGAAATGAAAACATGCCTGAGAAAGACTCTAACTTGTTCCCAGTTATTTCAATTAGGTTGGGATCATTTTGTTTGTAAAAAACCAAAGACCTCATAAATATATTAAATTGCCAACTTAAGTGAACCAAGAAGACATTCCAATTAGCAGGACAGGGGTGATAATGGTATTTTTAAATTTCTCTTCTTATTTATTATAGTCATTAAAAGGAACATATAGTCTTAATCTCATTAGTACAGCTTCCTATGTTAATTCATTTATCTATTTATTAAACAATTAAGACACAATTAAGAAAAGAAATATAAACAATGCCTCAAAGTACCACAAATCTGTTGACTTCAAACCTCTATTTAAGTAATTCTATTGTTCCATTAAAAGTTCAACAACAGAATGATGCAAAAGCTACACAGTAGCACAGGAGGGAATAATAAACTCTGAAGTGTGAGAGTGAACCAGGGATCTTTTCTGTCAAAGAAAGGAGCTCGCCACCATCATAGGCTCCGCCATTTCGATATGACCTTCAGGTTCTCAGGGGGTCACCATCGTAGGCTCCGCCTCACCCCTCCCCTTCGTCTGAATTAGCCAATCGTGCAATAATGTGAATCCGAGCCCTGACCAATCAAGTCAGAGTCAGAGTCAGAGTCAGAGTCAGAGTCAGAATGAGGGGCAGGGCAGACCCGCACCAGGAAATAAAGCCCCAAAGGAAAATCAGGCAACTGCGCTCCTCTGCACAGGAGTAAATCTCCTGCCGATCCACTTTCAAGCATTTGTCTCATTCCCACACCGCTGACGAGCATTTCTAACAGGTGGAACAGGGGAAAGACGTCACGGAGGCTATGAAACTTGGCTACTAAAGGACAAGTAGGATTTTACCTGGTTACAGTAAGGAAGTCCAAGCAAAGGACACAAGATAAACAAGGCTCGGGGTGTGAAATAGGGAGTGGGGTCAGGGAACTAAGGCAACTGCTGACGCACAACACAAGAGAGACGGACACAAAGCTGGAGAGATAAACAGGGGACTAAACTCAAAGATATTTTATGCCTTGTCACGGAATCAGTCCTTTACTGGATATAAGATGTGGGGCCACTGAAAGGTTTTAAGGTTAATGAACATGCAACAACACGGATGAATCTCACAAATGTGACATGTATAAGCAAAAGAAAATATGCCATATTTTCAAAAACTAGCAGAACTAATCTGTGGTGCCAGAAGTCAGGATAATGGTTCTCTTTGGGAAGTAGTAGTAACTAGAGGGACAACACAAGAGGTGCTGATAATGTTCTATTTATTGTTCTGATTACATTGATCTCATTGAAAAATCATCAGGCTCTTATTATTTGTGCCCTTTAATGTGCTGTGTCTCAACAAAATACAATAAAACTAATTTTTAAACGACCAAATAATGGGGGAAATACCGCATCTTACAAATCAAATTATGGTATCTCTTCATGATGTAATTTTAGGCCCTAAAGCTAAAGAGCGGGAGTTGGAGGACCTTCCTGGCCTTCACATTGCACCACATGAAGAGGCAGCCATTCCCTCGCCTCTGTAAGATCCCCCTCAACAAAAGTGACATGCTCTAGAATATCTTCTGTAATAATAAAAGCATAATATGCTGCGAGGGAAGCCTGGGTCCCGGGTGCCAAAGGGAAGCCGGTGCCGGCAGCCAGGGGAAGGAAGGCCTACTCTTAGACGAATTTCGTGCATTGGGCCTCTAGTACCATAATATAATTTCAAAATCTCAATGTCACTGAGATTTTGTTAACTTTCCCAAAAGTTAACAAATGGTTTGGAGGGTATGGCAAGGTGAAGCTAGAGACATTAAAGTTGAACTACACATTCACCAGTAATTATTTTATGCCAAATATATCTGAGAAGAAACCATCACTCAGACGTAACTTGCAGACACATCTCCACATCTAACCTGTCCAAGGATTGTTCTTGTTACTCAATGCAACAGACACTGATAGGCCTTCTCTAAATAAAGCATGTGCTGGGACATTAGAAAATAGAAAAAGGGGGTCCTTGTCTATCAGATGCCCCTAATTTTGTGTGGCCTGTAACTGTATCCCTTCTAAAATCTTACTCTTACGCGATCCAGCCTTTCACTACCTCCTCCTATTTCCCCAGGTCATTTCCCCCGCTACCCTGTCCTCAGTCCCCTTGCCTCTGTGTCATATTTGCCACAAAATCTCAAGCCACACACACTCACCCATTTCAGCCACACTAACTCCTAAGGCATTTCTTGAAAACCTCAAGTACACTCCTGCTTTTGTACTTTCCTATTTCTTGGCCTGGAACCTATGTCTCTGTGCATTTTTCCCCCACATAGATACATAACTTGTTCCCTCACTTTGTTAAGGTGTCTGCTAAACAGTATCTTTTTTATTATTACCATAGAAAAACAAGAAAGCCCACCCCTGCCAGGTACCCCCTTTTGCTGCTTTATTTTACTCAATATTTGTATTTATTACCATTTAACATATTCCGATTTATCAATTCTAACATGTACTTTTCTTCACATTGTAAGATGAATTCTGATTTTAGAAATGCTAAAATCAATATGGTCCTATAATATTTGACCAGCAGGTGGCAGTCATCAGATAGCTCTACATGCACAACCTTAAAAATAGCTGTAGATAATATCAATTCTTTCAAGTTAGGCACAGCCTTGGCACTAGTTGTGCTGAGTTTAAGTGCCATTTAAAATACATTTATTGATTTAGACTTTTAAAAATCCTGTATATAATAGCTATCAAAAGTTTAAATTCAAAAGATTAAGGAATTAAGTGGGTCACAAGAATATGGAATAAAGAGAATTCTCTCAGACTGCTGGTGAGAGTGTAAATAAAACAATAATTTTGGAAAACTGGAAATATACATTAAAGCTGATCCCTTGCATATTCCCAGCAAGTCCATTCTGAATACATACTTTCAACCAAAAGATACACACAAGAAAGTTCATAGCAGCACTACTCATCTTAATTCAAAACTAGAAACTAACCAAATGCCCATCAACAGAAGAATAGACACATTCTGGTATAGTCACAGAATAGAATACTATAGAGCAAACAAACTACAAATATAACCCCACAATATGAATGACTCGTGATATAAACTTAAGACATGGAAGTCACACACAAAAAAGTACATACTGTATTGTTTAATTTCCATAAAACTCAAAAACAGGTATAATTAATTTATGGCATTAAAAGTCAAGAACTAAAGAGCAAGGAACCAAGATGGCGGCAAGGAAATGCCTATACTTGCTGCCTCCCACAACCACATAAAAATTACAACTAAAATACAGAACTATCATCCAGAACCACAGGAAAGCTGGCTGAGTAGAAGTACTACAATTAGAGAGCTGCTCCTCTTAATAGGCCGGCACCACGAACTGAATTTACAAGCTCCCACTTCCTCTGAGCTCCATTGCTGGGCAAGGCTTTGGGGGACCCAGACACATACAGGGAGAAACTGGACTATCTGGCATCGGGGCAAGAATTCGGGGTGGCTTTCTTCCAGACGGAGGTGCTCGCAGCGGTCATTGGATGCTGGGACCTCCTCGGTGCAGGACTGACTGGTAGCCATTTCTGTTTGCTCTGCCCTGGTGATTCCAAGACCCCATCCCACCTAATTTACAACCCCACCCAAGCTGTGCACAGTGGCTTTTGTATATGAATGGCCTGTCCTTTCTCAGCCTAAAAACTGTCAAACAAGCTACAGCTGGGTCTGAGAGCCCCAAAGCTATCAATAAAAGGCCTAAGGCCAGCACCAGCACCAGCCTGCCTTGCTTCACAGCTGGGCCTTGCATCGACACTTCCAAACCCAATACAAACAAGAGGAATCTGCAGATGTCTCTGTAGCTACTGCTGGGTGGCCCCAGGCATTGGCTGACTTTGCACCTGCCTGGAGACCCAACAGCCGTGTACCCAGCAGTCAGTATGAGACCATACCAGATTACAACTCTTCACATCCATAAGTGACACACTCAAGGGGCAGACTCAGTGAGCACCAAAGCCCCACTGAAGCAAGTCCTGCTCCATAAGTGTGTCTCCTGCACAGCAGCTCTCCCACTGTAGTCGCAGCTGGTCCCCACAGCCAATTGGCCTGGAGGTCAATTCCTCCCAGTGACACCAACAGCAATCAAGGCTCATCTACAATAACACTGTGCACACAGCCCACAAAGGGGTGCACCAAGAGTGTCCACCTCAGGTGATTGGGGAGGCTGCGCCACTGGGCCCTATAGGATACCACTCTATCAACTCAAGGAGACTTAGCAGCTACCCAATACATAGAAATAAACACAGGGATGCAGCCAAAATGTGGAGACAAAGAAACATGTCAAAAATGAAAGAAATGGAAGAAAGCAGACTACTGAATATAGAGTTCAAAACCACAGTTATACGGTTACTCAAGAATCTTCTAGAAACCTCCGAGGAATTTAGTGAGACCTTCAAGGATCTTAGTGAGAATGCCAAAATAATGGAAAAGGATCAGTCAGAAATTAGGCACACACTTACTGAAATAAAGAATAATATACAGGGATTCAACAGTAGACTAGAGGATCCCGAAAATCAAGTCAATGATTTGAAATATGAGGAAGCAAAAAACGCCCAAATGGGAGTGCCATAGAAGAAGAGAGAGAACAAGATATTGAAAACCTATTTGAAGAAATAATGACAGAAAACTTCCCCTACCTGGTGAAAGAAATAGACTTACAAGTCCAGGAAGCACAAAGAACCCCAAACAAGAGGAATCCAAAAAGGACCACACCAAGACACATCATAATTAAAATGCCAAGGGCAAAAGACAAAGAGAGAAGCTTAAAAGCAGCAAGAGAAAAACAGTTACCTGCAGGGGAGTGTCCATACAACTGTCAGCTGATTTCTCAACAGAAACTTTGCAGGCCAGGAGGGAGTGGCAAGAAATATTCAAAGTGATGAATAGCAAGAACCTACAAACAAGATTGCTCTACCCAGCAAAGCTATCATTTAGAATTGAAGGTCAGATAAAGAGCTTCACAGACAAGAAAAAGCTAAAGTAGTTCATCACCACCAAACCAGTATTATATGAAATGCTGAAGGGTATCCTTTAAGAAGAGGAAGAAGAAGATAAAAGTAAAGATAAAAATTATGAACAACAAAGTGACAACAAATACATATCTATCAACAAGTGAATCTAAAAATCAAATGAATAAAAAATCTGATGAACAGAATAAACTGGTGAATGGAATAGAATCAAGGGCATGGAAATGGAACAAACTGACAATTCTCAGAGGCGGGGTTGCAGGGGGGTGTGGGAAGAGATTAGACAAAATCTTATGTGCATGTATGCATTACCTACGGACACAGACAATAGGGTGGCAAGGGTGTGGTGTAGCAACAGGATGGAGGGGAAATATGGTGGGCGGGGGAGAAGGACATCTGTAATACTAGGTGTACCAGTTAATGCGGATTTTTTTCAATAGATGGAGTTACACATATGTTGATATATATGTGATTTGATATGTATGCTATTTTGTTGTATTGACAGCAAGCTTCAAAACTTCATATGTCAA
>NW_005359225.1:1889882-1899482 GCF_000412655.1 Myotis brandtii
AACGGCATGAAAGAAAGTCTTTTTTGCATCGAATTGTGACTGACGATGAAAAGTGGATTTATTTTGAGAATCCCAAATGCAAAATCATGGGTTGATCCAGGTCAACCATCAACATCGACTGCAAGGCCAAATCGCTTTGGAAAGAAGACAATGCTCTGTGTTTGGTGTGATCAGGAAGGTGTGGTGTATTATGAGCTTCTAAAACCAGGTGAAACTGTTAATACTGATCACTACTGACAACAAATAATCAATTTGAGCCACGCTTTGATCGTGAAATGACCAGAATGTTCCAGAAGACATGGCAAAGTAATTTTGCTTCATGATAACACACCATCACACACTTCAAAACCAGTAAAAGACACATTAAAAGATCTTGCCTGGGAAGTATTAACCCACCCACCGTATTCACCAGACCTTGCTCCTTCAGATTACCACTTGTTCCAATTGATGGCACACGCACTTTCTGAGCAGCACTTAAAAACATATGAAGAAGTGGGAAATTGGGTCTCTGAACGGTCTGCCTCAAAACAAGAAAAGTTATATTGGGACGGTATCCACAAAGTACCTGAAAGATGGGGGAAATGTGTAGCTAGCAATGGACATTGCTTTGAATAAAGCACTTTTGATGTTTCTCTTGAAATTATCGTGTTTTCTTTGATTACAAAATCTGCCATTATTAACCGGTACACCTAGTAATCTCAACAATAAAAATTTTTTAAAAATTAAAAAAAAAGAGCTAAAGAGCACAGAAATAGAGCAATAAGGCATGAATTTGGTATTAGAGAAGCAAATATTTGTCAGTGGAGAAATAAGCTCATCCATCTTCTTCATAAGACTTAAGGAAATTGCCACAAATTGAGGAAGCTGATTTATATTTTATCACTGAAGTACATACAAGATATTTCCTATCACAGGTCAAGCAATACACCTGAAGGAAGGAAAAACTGCTAAATAAATACTACCTTGGAATGGGTGAAAGAAATTTCAAAGTAACAAGAGGCTAGTAAGATTGATCACAATCCCCACAGGACTATTGCCAAGGCTCTGTGTTTCAGTTTAAACATAAGTGTTCACTTTTTCTTGGTGAACATAAAATAATGATGAGTCTTACAACTGACAACTTGGATTAGGCTATATATATACTATACTATAAATTGCTTTTTCCTTGCTTGTTTGCCAAGTACAAGCCAAACACAATACAATGCCTATGGAGGATATGACAATGAACCACACAGTCCCTGTCTTCATGAGGTTTATCCTGTATATTAGAGGACCTAAGGCAACCATACGAACAGCTATTATACTGATTTAGAATGGTACTAGTAGTATAAGTGCAAAGTATATATATTTTTAAGCGCACACACACAAAGAGATTTCTTCTTACTAATGTTACAGATTCTAAGAAAGCTTTACAGAAACATCTAGAAATGTGCTGTCCAACACTATATATATTAGTCACGTGTAGTTAAATTAAAATTAAACAGAACTAGCCCTAGCTGGTTTGGCTCGGTGGATAGAGCGTTGGCCTGCGAACTGAAGGGTCCCAGGTTTGATTCCAATCAAGGGCACATGCCCGGGGTTGCAGGCTCAATCCCCAGTTGGAGGCATGTAGGAGGCAGCTGATCAATGATTCCCTTTCATCACTGATGTTTCTATCTCTCTCTCCCTCTCCCTTTCCTCTCTGAAATCAATAAAAATATATATATTTTAAAATTAAATAAAAATTTGGTTCCTCAGACTTAACCACATTTCAGGTGCTCAACAGCCACATGTGGCTGGGCACCTGTACTGGACAGTGCACAGACACTGCCAACATCGCAGAAAGTTCATTGGACAGCACTAATTCGGAGTGTTCAGGAGTTAGGACAAGGCACAAAATAGGCACACAAGGACAGTTTAGCCTGGCGGTGTGGCTCAGTGATTGAGCATAAAGACCTATGAACCAGGAGGTCAGGGTTCGATTCCCAGTCAGGGCACATGCCCAGGCTGCAGGCTTGATCCCCTGTGTGGGTTGTGCAAGAGGCAGCTGATCAATCATTTTCTCTCATCATGGATATTTCCATCTCTCTCTTCCTCTCCCTTCCTCTCTGAAATCAATAAAAATATTTTTTTTAAAAAAAGGACAGTTTATCTAATCTTTACGGAAAAACAGTTTCTAATTGTGTATCCATTTTTCCATGTTGCCTCTGACATTAGAGTGGCAAAACCAGGCCACTCTGGTCTAAAAACAAGGTCAGAATGCATAGCTAGGAAAAAGTCAAAGCCTTAAAAGTTACATGAGTGAAAAAGATTATTCACAAGCTCACCAGCCTCCAACTTAGTTCACCAGAGTGAAAATTTACCAAAAGCTTAGCTAGAAATAAAGTATTAGTTTGCCTAATCCTTTAGTGGCTAATTAGAAGTCAGTCAATAAATGTATTTATGGAAGAATCCATTCCTTAAGAAACATTTGCTGAGCACCTTCTATGTACCAAGCACAACGGTAAAGAGGAGGAATAGAAGCATTTAAATCATTAACTCTATTCAGCAAATATCACGATAGTTTAAGAATTATAAACTCCTAAGCAGGAACCCTAGCCCGTGTGGCTCAATAGGTTGGAGCGTTGTTCCATACACCAAAAGGTGGCAGGTTTGGAGTGTGTGAGAGAGGGCCTTTTGATGTTTCTCTCCCTCTCTCTCTCTCTCTCTCTCTCTCTCTCTCTCTCTCTCTCGGCAGGTGACAATAAAAAACAAACTCCTGAGCAGGGAAAAAAATCAACAAATTCTGCTCATCTGTGGTTCTTGAGAGACAGCAGGAAGGCAGGTAACAAAGTGCCATCCCCATCATATGCCCTGAAGGCTGTTGATTCCTGTGGCGCTCAGTGCCCTTTAATCTGCATCAGGCACAATGCCTTAGCAACAAGCTAAGATGAATCCTTTCAAAAAGAAGAGAAATGAACTGAGGTTTATCAAATCTATATCAAGGTTATAAAAGAAACAAACAATCCTTGCCAAAAATATAATCTCAAAGAATATCCTTAAAAGGAAATATCAATGAATCAACATTTAACAAACAACTACCCAACAGAAGGAATACAGTGGGAGCTAGGGCGACATGAAGATATTCGGGCAGTCTCCAACCTCCAGGAACTTTCATCCACTTCGGGAGAGGAAATGCTTTTGAACAAGTACAATGCAAGCAAGTGCTGGTAAGTGGTATACTCAGGAAACAATTACAGGAGAAACTATAAGTGAAAAGGACCTTGGAAGTCTTTTTGTCCAACCCTCTCCCTTGTCTGGAATCTATTTTTACAAAACACGATTCAGCCTAAGTACACCGGGGATGAAGATGTCACATTTCATAGAGACAGCTCAGCTCAGAAGCAACTGAAGACAGGAGTCAAAAGGAGCTGAAGATAGTGATGATGTTTAGAAATATGGATCTGAATATCAAGAAAATACAATACTAATAATGCAGAATTATACCCTAAGGTACCACTACAGCATAAAGTCCATTATGATACAAATCCAGAGAAAATGCAAGGGGATGTTGTAAAACCATCTCCAACTATAGTTTTGACTACAGAAAAGGGAGCAGATAAATCAAAGTGGCATTCTACTCTATAAACCCTTTCCCCAGCTCTCACTCGTCTGTGGGGGTTTTCCTATTTCTATTTCCACCTAAGCCAAAAGAAAAGGAAAAACTAATATTGACTCAGTAGCTACTATGTCAAGCATGATGCTAGCCATTTATCATGAATCCTGTAATGCTTGAAGAGCTTTACTGATGACTGGAGCTCCTCAGAAATGGGCTTAAGGAATCTGTTTGGCTAAGGATCCAAATCTAGTATGATATTTGAGACATTTGGAAGACAGCTTGATGAAGAGGAAAGAGTAGTAGAAACTTCAAGTGAGAAGGTCTGGGAACTGAAGTTCTGGTCTTGCAGTTGTAGAACTACAAAAGTTGCTGGGCCTCTCCGTGTGGCAATTTCTTAAGACCTACTCCATCTACCCTTCATGATTTTCTAAGGATCGAAATGGAATAACATATTTTATTTTTTTCTAATATATTTTTATTGATTTCAGAGAGGAAGGGAGAGGGAGAAGAGAAACATCAATGATGAAAAAGAGAATCACTGATTGGTTGGCTCCTCAGTGCCCCCTACTGGGGATCGAGCCCACAACCTGGGCATGTGCCCTTGACCAGAATCAAACCCGGGACCCTTCTGTCCGCAGGCAGACACTCTATCCACTGAGCCAAACCGGCTAGGGCTGGAATAACATATCTCAAAGGAGTCTGAAAATATAATACCTCACTGATTTATCCGTTTAACAAATACTCACTGAGCTATTCTACACTGTAGGGTTTCAGAGATGCACAAGATTGGGAAGGTCCTTGCTCTCAAGAGACTTACACTGTGGTAGATGGGAGATGGATAATAAATAAACACAAACAAGTGACTAGGAGTTCCCAATAGTGAGAATGCTCTAAAGAAAATAAAACAGATGACGTGAAAAACAGTGAATAGAGAAAAGAGAACTACTGTATTTTTTTTTTAAGGAGCAGCATTTTTTTCTAATCCTCACCTGAGGATATGTTTGTACTGATTTTTATAGAGAGAAAGAAACATCAATGTGACAGAGAAACATCGATCAGTTGCCTCCTATATGCACTCCAACCAGAGATCAAACCCACAACCTACGTATGTGCCCCAACCAGGAATCCAACTCAAGACCTTTCGGTGTACAGGACAACACTCCAACCAGCTGAGCCATACAGGTCAGGACAAAAGGGAAATACTTTAGATGGAATAGTCATAGAAGGTCTGGCTGAAATCACATAGCTGAGACCTCAAAGAATTCTTTAGCCAAATGTTTCCAATATCTGTGGAAACAAGTATTCTAGGTATAAGGAACGAGACACGATTGGCATGTTCAAAGCACTGAAAAATGAGTTATGCCTAGAACACAATGAGTGAGAAAAAATATTAGGAGATGAGGTTTAAAAATGTAGACAGTGGTCAAATCCAGTATGGTCTTGGACCATTAAAAGGATATTACCATTGGCATAAAGCTCTTCTTTTTATCAATGTGGCCCAATAAATTGAGTCACTTATGCAAATATCAAGTGTACAGATTATCAAAAGTAGAACACTTCCAAATTTCTAACTGAGGAATGCCATTGCCAAAAACAGGAGAAGGATCCTATACGACAGCATTTTAAAGAACTATATCTAAACAAACTATCATTTATTACAATGTTTGGTAAGTCAAAAACCTCTACAGTAAATAGAAGTGATAGAATTATAAAATTTAATTTGAAAAAACACCAAAGTTTTTCATGGAAAAAATATAAGTTCATTCAGCAAATATTTATCAAACATCTGGTATGTGCCAGGCATGTTTTAAGCACCAGAGACACAGCAATGAACAAATCAATAAAGATTTAAGCAGTAATTAAGCAGAAGATTGAATGGAAGAAGGCAGAACTAAACTTGACCTTATTTTATGTCTCAGCATTCTCTGCAATAGGAGTTATAGGTATATGCACCTGTCAGAAGGCAAACTTACCAAGGAATTCTTAATCACTTCACTTCTATAAAATTCTGGAAAAAAAGAAAAAGAACAATAAGTGATCTGGAAAAAAATAAAATTCATTAACTCTTAATCTGGTAAATGTTTTAACATTTGTTTCAGTAAGACATTTTCAAGGGATCTATTCTCTCTATATCTTTATCTGTAAAAAATTGAAGTAGAAATAAAGATTAAATGAAAGTGTTTTAAAGGGGAAAACATTAGTAAAGGAAGGTCGAAACGTGTTGTGATTTAAGTTAGTTATTTTTACTTTTACTGGCTCCTTTTACCCTAGATTCTAATTTGAGTCCTTAAAACTCAGACTTTCTTATCCCCTACCTACTCCCACTCTCTACAACTGATTCCATATTCTCTGTTTTTCTCAAACATCACTTATGATTATTCACTGTAGTATTGTAAAATGAACAGTGATCTAGCAACCAGGTAACTTAAGTTCTGATTCCACCTGTCATTAATATTCTGTCTCTGTCATTTCTTTGGGGCCATTTTTCATCAGAGAACTTAGAAAATTAGACTAATGACCAAACATCCTCTGTAAACATTTAAATTTAAAAATTCAGCCCTCGCCAGGTGGCTCCGTCAGTTGGAACACCATCGGGTACAGCAAAAGGTGGTGGATTCAACTCACCGTCAGGGCACAGACCTAGGTTGCAGGTTCAATCCCAGGTTGAACTCCTACGGGAGACAACCAATCAATGTTTCTCTCTCACATGATCTCTCTCTCTCTCTCTCTTTCCCTCTCTCTCTTCTTTTCTCTAAAAATCAATAAAAAAATATCCTCATGTGAGGATTAAAAAAAATTTTGTTTAACTTTCATGATTCTACAAACATTCAAGAATGTTGTAAATGTTAGAAAACCCGAAGACACAATCAAAAAAGAGAAATGTGACTGAGGCAGACATTTCCAACTACCCTCCAACATTCCCTGTAGGCCCTGCCAACGTCGTCTCCAGGATACTCTGTCTATCTCTGCAGAGCCTACAAGGACCCTTGTATCCTTACGTTGCTAAAGAGTACTATTTCCCAAATGTGATGCACATATCATTGGTGCTTGAGGTGATTATAGATGATTCGTGGACAAACTACATTTTTTCTAATACACTGAAACTTGTGTTGTACAGATTACACCACTCATCGTAAGCTCCATAAAGGAGGAGTAGTGGTGTCTGTTTTGTACAATTGCTGTATCCTCAGTACATAAAACCATTCCTGGCACAGGGTAGACAAAGTTTTTTTGAATCAACAATTTCACACATTATTCTTAACCATAAGTTTAAAAATAATAAACTTTTAAAAATATATTAAATATGCAATGGTATAGGTAACATTCAAATAAGAGTGCAACTTGTCAAGGTGATCCACTAATAACTGAAGTTTGGCCCGGCTGGTGTGGCTCAGGGGTTGAGCGTCGACCTATGAACCAGGCGGTCACAGTTCGATTCCCGGTCAGGGCATATGCCCAGGTTGTGGGCTCAATCCCCAGTGTGTGGCCTACAGAGGCAGCCGATCAATGATTTTCTCTAATTATTGATGTTTCTATCTCTATCTCTCTCTCCCTTCCTCTCTGAAATCAATAAAAGTATATTTTAAAAAAAAGATAACTGAAGCTTGGGAATCATCACGCAGTAAATAAAAAGCAGACATGGACATAACACTTTTTTTTTTTTTTTTGGTTAATCCACATCCGAGATTATTTTTCCATTGACTTTTAGGAAGAGTGGAAGAGAGAAGGAAAGACAGAGAAACATCAATGTGAAAGAAATACATCAACTGGTTGCCTCCTGCACGAGCCCTAACTAGGGCTCAGGCCAGGGAGGAGCCTGCAACCAAGGTATGTATCCTTGACCAGAATCAAACCCTTTGGTCTATAGGCCAATGCTCTATCCACTGAGCCAAACCTGAGAGGGTGGTCATAGCACTTTTATGTGCATACTCTTTTGATTAAAGCACTTCTTGACAAACGTATCATCTATGTTACTCTCAGCTTGTCTTCCTAAAAAAATAAAGATAGGATATTTGACTTTGTGGAGAAAGAGTCACAATATATTAAGTAAAAAAAAAACAGGTTCTAAGAATTTATAACAGGATCCAAATTATTAACAATGTTTATCTTAGATGACAAGATTAAGTTGTTTACTTTTAGTTTTTGCTTGAAAGCTTTCTAATTTTTCTACCTCCAAATAATTATTTGAAATAAGAAAAGAGATCATTCTAATCGTCTTTAAAAAGAATCTGCTACTGCCCTGGCCAGTGTGACTCAATGGTCAGAGTGTTGGCCTGCACACCAAAGGGTCTCTGGTTCAATTCCCGGTCAAGGGCTTCTACCTGGGTTGCAGGTTCAATCCCTGGCCCCTTTCGGTGCTCATGGAGGCAACCAATTGATGTGTCTCTCACACATCAATGTTTCTCTCTCTCTCTCTCTCCTTTCCACTCCCTCTAAAAATCAATGGAAAAAATATCCTCAGGTAAGGATTAACAAAAAAAAAAAAAAAAAAAATTTCTTCTTTCCGGTTTGGCTCAGTGGATAGAGCGTCAGCCTGCAGAATGAAGGGTCCCAGGTTCAGTTCTGGTCAAGCGCATGTACCTTGGTTGCGAGCACATCCCCAGTAGGGGGTGTGCAGGAGGCAGCTGATCGATGTTTCTCTTTCATCGATGTTTCTAACTCTCTATCCCTCTCCCTTCCTCTCTGTAAAAAAATCAGTAAAATATATATTTAAAAAAAAAGAATCTCCTACTGATGAACATTTAGGTTACTGCCAATTTTTAGATATTTCAATTAATGTTATAAATAAAAAATCTTTTGAAGTAAAGTTGCAAGACAAAAAAATATATATAAGTTTGATATATTACCAAATTATTCACTAAAAATACTGTACCAATTTACAATCCCACTTATGAGAATACCTGTTTCCCCAACACTAGGCAACACTAAGTATTATTCTTTTCATTTTATTTCCCAAATGGCTAACCAATTACTCCAACCATAAATTAACTAGAGATACATATGTATGTATGTAAATTAATAAATTAATTTATTAATAAATTAACATATATTTAATTTAATGTATTTACATATATATTAATTTAATGTGTTTATTATGTTAATATATACATATGTTCTAATTTATATACACCATATATATTTTTAGAAAGAATAACTGAAAGGGCTAAAAGCTGTTGTTTTCTATAACAAGGTACTTTTGCTTTATACTTTTACATTTTTCTATTATTTGAATTCGTTACAATATGTATTACTTTTAAAATCAGTGGGGGGGGGGGAGAAAAATACTCTTTTTTTCTTTTAATCTGCAAAGTTAAACTACTAATCAGTTCCCAAAATAAATCTCCAGCTCTTAGAAGATGAATAGTATTATTTCTTTCAAAACTTTTCTGATTATATATAAACTAGAGGCCTGGTGCACAAAATTCGTGCACAGGAGAGGAGGAGTCCCTCAGGCTGGCCTGCACCCTCTAGCAATCTGGGACCTCTCGAGGGATCGGGCCTAAACCGGCAGTCGGACATCCTCCTCACAATCCAGGACGGCTGGCTCCTAACCACTAGCCTGCCTGCCTGATCGCCCCTACCCACTCTGCCTGCCTGCCTGATCGCTCCTAACCACCTCTGCCTTGGTCCCACCACAGCAGCTTCGTCCAGAAGGACATCCAGAAGGTCGTTCAGCTGTCCGGTGGCTCCTAACTAGCCTGCCTGCCTGATCGCCCCTACCCACTCTGCCTGCCTGCCTGATCGCTCCTAACCACCTCTGCCTTGGTCCCACCACCACAGCTTCGTCCAGAAGGACATCCAGAAGGTCGTTCAGCTGTCCGGTCTAATTAGCATATTACGCTTTTATTATTATAGACTAAAGGCCCGGTGCACAAAAATTTGTGCACTCGGGGGGTCCCTCAGCCCGGCCTATGCCCTCTTGCAGTCTGGGACCCCTCAGAGGATGTCCACCTGCTGGCTTATGCCCACTCCCTGGGGGATCGGGCCCAAACTGGCAGTCAGACATCCCTCTGGCAGCCCAG
>NW_005359225.1:1900257-1915906 GCF_000412655.1 Myotis brandtii
TTCTCTTTTTTTATTTTATTCTGGGCCAGCTTTAGCTCTGGCTCTAGCTCTGAGGCTTTGTATCTGGTTTGTTTGCCATTCTATAATCGAAACAATGTATAACTTCAGCTCTGAGATCCCGGCAGGCTGAAAGCTGGTTTCTAGGGTTTTGTTTAGCTTCTTATTTGCAACATAGTACATAGTTGCTTAGAGTTGCAACTCAGAGGCCGGCAAGTGAGGCGGGGAACGTTGGAGTCTGCAGTCACTGAAGCAAGGAAGCCTCATGTTCGCTTCCAGCTGCCTGGCTGCCGGCCGCCATCTTGGCTGACAGTTAATTTGCATAAGGATATGCTGATTAGCCAATGGGAAGGGTAGTGGTCGTACGCCAATTACCATGTTTCTCTTTTATTAGTGTAGATGAAACTAAACAATTTTTCTTCTCTATGAGACCCTCAAAACGGACTTTCTAATTTAAATGTAGAGAGGCCAACAAAGGAGCCACACAATTTGGAAAGAAATCACTGAGTCTGAAGTAATTTCTAACATGCTAAACATGGGTCTACAGTGTCTATCATTCTGTTACATCTAAAACATTCTATTACAATAAAATCAGCAGCATGGTGAAAAAAGAGAATGAATTTTTTAAAAATTTAGTCGAAAACCAGTTCCAGTCCCCAAACTACCATGTATAAGCTTGACCCTGGACAAGTCAACCTTTTGGGGCCATAGTTTCTTCACTTTACAAAGGAGGATGACACCAGAAAAATAACAGGGTTGTTGTGAGTCTCAAAAGAAATCGTGAATTATAAATTATATTTTTATTAATACAATTCTATTAATTTTTATTAATTCAATCTGAGCAAAATGATTATTATCTGAGACTTATTTCTACATGAAAAGGACCGTCAGATACAAACATTCCTCTATCCATGCCAAGGCGTGTTCTTTAAACACGCTTCCAATGGCATGTTTTGGCTGTTATGTAGCATTCCACTCACTCAACAAATGCTTTTTTAGTGCCTCAATCTCACTCAGAATAGAAAAATACAAACTTAAACTATATTATAAAACTATTTTATCAGATTGGCAAAAATTCAGAAGTTTGATTGTAGAGGCTGTTGGTGAGGCTCTGGGAAAAAGGACAGAGCAAGTGGAAGTAGGCAAGGACACTTTTCTAACAGCTACCATAACTGCCGCGTACACCCTCTCTTTGTAATTTTACTTCTTGGACTGTACAAAATAATGTGCTTGTAAAGTTACTCAATACAGTACTACGTGTACAGCGAAAGATTGGAACCACCTATAAATGCCTACTAATAGGAGCCAGTTAAATAATTTATTCAATGCAAAATAAGGAAAGCTCTCTATGAACCAATATGGGGAAAACATTTAGGGCATGAAAAAACATTTTAAATATGGAAAAATATTTAGGGTATATTAAGTTAAAATTTTAAGCACAGAAATATATATAGCTTGGTACTAATTTTACTTGTATTTGTATAAAGAATCTCAGGAAAGATAAACAAGAAAGGAATAACTGGTTGTCAGGGTGGGGTGGAAAACTAGGGAGCTTGGACAGGTGAAAGGAAGACTAATACAAACCTATATACACACACAAACATACATGTGTGTATGCATGTATGTATGTATACATACACACTTTCTATATATGAACTGCACTTTATATATATTCTAAACCATGGACTGCGTTACTTATTCAAAAAATTAATGGAAAAAATATATTTAAGAGCTCAGTATGTGCCAAGCATCATTCCAAGTACTGGAGACATTGCAGTGAACAAAAGTTACCTAAAAATTACTCACCTACAAATTTCTGCCCTCATAAAGCTTACATTCTAGTGGAGAGAGACATACATTAACCAAATAATTAAACAAGTAGTATGTCATATGATCTTAAGTATTGTGGAGAAAAATAAAGCACAAAAGACAGGAAGAGAATAGTCACAATTTTTAAAAGGGATTAGTCAGTGATCAGGAGAGTTTCTCTGAGAAAACATTTGGTATAAAGACCTTAAAGGAGGTGGAGGAGCTCGTCATATAGATGTAGGAGGAAAGTGTGCCCAGGACAAAGACAGAGTAAGTACAGAAGCTTTTAAATTGGATAAACTTGATATATTCAAGGAACAGCAAGGTCTGTGTGGCTGGAACAGAGAAGAGTAGAAGGAGATGAGTTCCAAGAGGTAACAGTGGATCAGATCATGAAAGGCCTTTTGGAAAACTTAATAAGGATTTTAGCTTTTACTGAGTAAGATGAGAAGGCACTGAAGGGTTTTAAGGAGAGGAATAACATGATCTCACTTTCATTTTAATGAGATCTGGGTGAGAACATAATGAAGAGGGTACATGAGCAGGCAAACCTGCTAAAAGTCTACTTCAATAATTCAGGCAAGAGATGACAGTGGTTTGGAGGTATAAGCAGTGATTGGTTTATGGATATATTTTGATAGCTAAGAGCCAAAAGTATTTGCTGAAAGATTGGATGTGGGATATAAAAAAGGACAATTCAGGAAGATTTCAAGGTTTTTGGCCAAGGAAATGAAAGGATGGAGTTGCCATTTTCTGAAAGAAGGAAGAATACAGGAGGTGGTTCAGAGCTAGAATATCAGAAAATCGGTTTTGAATATATCAAGTTTAAGTTACCTACTAGACTCCAAAAAGAGATGTAGAGTAGGCGCCTGACTACAAGAGTATGAGTTCAGAGGGGAGGTCCAAGCTAAGAATATAAGTTTGCAAGTTGTTAGTGATAAATGATATTTAAAACTATAAGACTTGGATGAGATCACCAAAATGGATTATATAGAGTTTGTCTTCTGATGTATTCAAAATAGCTGGTTGATGTTCCAGGAGAGGACAGGCACTCACATTTCACGGTGAGAAAATAATTATGGCTTAAGAACAACCTTGATTTTATAAGTATTCCAAATTTGAGGAAACCAGGATTAAAACCTAGCTCCTCATACATAACACAAGGCTTTGTTCTCTGGAAATGTGATAACTAGTGTTTGATTTGAACTACCTAAAAGGCAGACAGTCTCCTAAGAGACTAAAAGATGTCAATTTTTTTTTAATCTCATATATAACTTCTTAGGATCTGCTGTGAATTCAGCTGAAATAAAAGAATAACTTAGAAATCAGCATTTCAAATATTCTTCCAATAAAAACACTTTCTTTTAAAATTAACGATGCCACTAAACAAGTGGTACAGATGGTTTTGTGTGAAGAGCCAACTGGCTTTCTATCATGGTCATCCTACACCAGTGATGGCGAACCTATGACACACGAACTCATTTTTTTGGTTGATTTTTTTTTTTGTTAAATGGCATTTAAATATATAAAATAAATTTCAAAAATATAAATCTTTGTTTTACTATGGTTGCAAATAGCAAAAAATTTCTATATGTAACACGGCACCAGAGTTAAGTTAGGGTTTTTCAAAATGCTGGCACGCCGAGCTCAAAAGGTTCGCCATCACTGTCCTACACAAAGGGCCACATAATATTCATGAAATGAATAACTGGACCTGAATTTGTCATCACAGGTCCAATAAGACAAGGTGGTATAACTAGGTTTAGTAAGGAAAGAGCTTCCTGGCTCCTCCTGTTATAGGTAAGTTATGGGCCCAACAAAACCACCAGGAATAGACTTCATTCATCCATGACATTTTGGAGCAGAAGAAAGTCCCAGAAATCATCAATCCTCTCATTTTAGGTATAAGTTAACGAAATGCCATTTAGTGACAGACTCAAAACCACCACCAACACTGGACTTCCCTGTGGTCTGTCACCAGCTATTCCCTAATTGTATTAGTGATCATTTTATTGAAATAGAGAAACAGTCTATGATCACTTCTAAGCTCAAAATGTAATCTGAGCTAGAAGACCAAAAACAAGAACAAAAAAGATGACTTTCTTTATATCTCTTAGACAAGTTTTTACATCATGGTCATCAACCAGTCCTGTGACTATTCTCTTTTTAGAAACTACTATTATGATTATTAATAACATTACAATTCTAATAACAATTGCTATCATTTACCACATACCTAAAATGCACTAAATACTATGTTAATTACTATTATCAGAGGTAACACTGAAGCAAGGATACAGAAGTTCTCTGAAGATAACCAAGAACTAATTGTATAGAAATCTATCAAACATTTAAAATACTCTGGCATTGTCATATATTGCCAATGATAAAACCAATTAGTGAGCAGTAGCTCAAATGTTTTAAGATCTGCAAAATTGCTTATACCTTTAGGACAAATAGCAACCAAACTGTTTATTTTCCTCTGGACACAAAGGAAGACATTTCCCAGGCCCTTTTCACCTAAAAAGAACGACTCAAATGTATGGCCAATAGAATGTAATGGAATTAAGCTGGGCCATTTCCATTAAGAAAATTTCCCTCAAAAAAAATCCCTCTCTTGCCATGCCAGACGTCATGTGTTGGTGGCAGCAGCATTCCAAAATAGAAGGAGCCTGGGTACCTGAGGCACCACTTATCGGACATCTGCCAGGACACTACCTGATAAAGAACACCTGCACTGAACTTAGTTTAAGAAATGTATTATGTTAAGCCACTGAGATGTGTGGCATTTGTTACAGTAGCTAGCATTAATCATTCAAATTACTATAATTGTTTTTAAAATATTCAATGGTGCCCGGGCCAGTGTGGCTCAGTTTGTTAGAGTGCCGTCCTATACACTGAAATGTCGCAAGTTCAATTCCCAGTCAGGGCACATACCCAGGTTGTGAATTCCATCCCCCTTGGGCACATAGGGGAGGCAAATGATCCATCTTTTTCTTTCTTTCTTTCTCTCTCTCTCTCTCGTCAATAAAGAACAAATCTATCCTCAGGTGAGGATAAAAATATGTATATGCATGCAATGGTCAGAATAAAAAATAAGAATGAAATAAAATTATGTGAAAATGGCAGATTTCAGAGTCCTTTTTCATCCTTAAAAATTATTTTAATGCTATTTAAAATAGGGGTTGGAGGGTTCTACTCTATGTAATCCCTGATTGAATGTTTTAATGAGCATATGCTGGTATTAAAATTTTTTAAGTTGTTAAACAACTACTGCTTTAATAATGGCTTGGAAAAGTAATTAAAACCAAAAGATAAATGTCATTTGAATATTTCATCTTTGCCACAGGAAAAAGTTAAAAAATAAATCCTTAGTAACTTTCAATAAAATAATGCCACCTTTTGTTAATATAAGACCTTTAATCACATCATACCAAGTGTCATCACCTTCTCAGCTGATCCTCATAAAAATCTGTCTTGCCGGCTTCACAGAACCTCCTTATTCCCGTTTTACAAATGGGAAAATTTAGGTTCAAAAAGCCATAGTCTTTTGCCAAAGTCACACAGCTAGAGAACAGCTGAGCTAGAACTAGTATCGATATTTTCAATCCTAATCCAATACCCCGTCATTATACTTGCTTCTCTTCTTACACCACCTGGCATAAGGTCACCGATTATATCAAAGTGCTTTTCACGCAATATGTATTTAAAAGACGCTTGTGGCCAAACCGGTTTGGCTCAGTGGATAGAGTGTCGGCCTGCGGACTCAAGGGTCCTGGGTTCGATTCCGGTCAAGGGCATGTACCTTGGTTGCAGGCACATCCCCACTGGGGGGCGTGCAGGAGGCAGCTGATCGATCTCTCTCATTGATGTTTCTAACTCTCTATCCCTCTCCCTTCTTCTCTGTAAAAAAAAAAAAGACGCTTGTGATTTTGAATAAAATATCTGCTCTACTCTTAGAACTGTCACTTATGGAAGAATCAACACTCCAATACATAAAACTTAATTCATAAAAACCATGACAATTCTTATAAAAAAATGACTCCATATTCACAAGGAATTACAGATATGAGAAAATATTAACTAGGACCCAATTTTACCATAGTATTAAAGAAAGCAATTACATTTTTTAAAAAAGCAAATTAGTACTGGATACTGGCCTCATATATTTTAAGTGGCAGCTACTGGAATAAAGATATTAATAACATTCATAAAGGAATGATAAACTTATCAATGTAAGGCTTAGTTATCTGAAAGAACTACTTAAACGTCATGTTTCTTTAATATATATAACTGCTCAGGGACATATTTTCACAGCATGACAATTTAGCTTTCCAGTAAGCAATAACAGCAAGAGGCACTTGTGTTACAAAAGAATAAAAATGAGACGTAATGATCTGTGGGGAGTGAGTCCACAGATTCCCTTACCTTTATATATCTTTTCAGAATTACACAAGTGAAGTGTGAAGTAGGTATCAAGGAGTTGATGGCCATTTCTATTAACAATGTTCCGGGCAGCAATGTTCCGAAGGTGTCTAAGACGACGCTAAAAAGTAGCCAAAAAAAAAAAAGAGAGAGAGAGAGAGAGAGAGGTGCTCAGCTTTTTCCTCTTATAAAATTTTCTGAAAGTTACAATTCAAAAATGAAAGACAGTAAGTTGTCCCAGTCATCTACTTGTTGAGACAGCAACCTTAACAGAGTTTCTTATTTATGTCTCAGCATCCCTTCCCTATTCATTTACAAGGTTAAAAAAATGTCACTTTCATCTTGTGAGCATGAAATGACAATATGAAATGTTTTTGAAAAGCATAAATGTTACATAGGTGCTATTTACCTGCAGAATAGCCTTAGTATTTCCTGGAACATAAACTAAGTAGTAATTTGCTTTTTTTCCCCTTTCAGAAGGATGTGCTGGTAGACATGCAAAGTCCATCTCAAACCAACAGAAAATCAGCAGCTATTACAGACGTACAACCCTATTGCTAGTTCAGACCATCTATCTGTACAACCAAGAAAAGAGGCCAAAACCAAAAAATAAGCGCAATTACTCGTGGTCACTCCATCCAGCCAATAATTCAACTGTCGTGAGCTTAGATTCTCACAACCAGCAGCCACCCACGCTCTGTTTCCTAATCAGGCCTCCTTCTCAAACGAGGGTGCATGAATTATTTGGAGTTACAAGTGTGTTAGAAAGGCAAAAGCTCCTTAACCAACAGTACAAATCAACAAAAATACAAGATAACTTAAGGGATAGCCAAATCATCTCAAATCACAATGAAAAAAATGCTGGCAATGCTGAAATCTGAGATTCGTTCCCAAAAGCTGGTTCCCTGTGTCAAATGATTATTTTTGGAGACTTAAAAATAGAAACAAAGTGCTCAGTTTTAAAATATGCTTAAAGCTCTCCCTTCAGGCTAAAAGACAGCCTATTCTACTGAGGTAAGTCCATCTTTAGTTACATGCGCAGTCAACCAGAAAAGTACAGTGCTTTCTTTACATGCAATCCTTTCTCCCAATCCAGAGATTAAGATTCTTTAAGAGAGAAGGTTATTGTCTAATAAATTTGTTTAACCCCCTATGAAAAGTCCCAAATGTATTTACAGAAAGTTCCCAGGGCTTATTCTAAAAGACTCATTTTCCCACAATCTGCAGTTTCCATTTCACACCCTGGATTACAGCAACGATTTCCTCCTACTATATATTTCCATTAGCCCTCTCAGTCAAGATCTTAAATTGACAGGCCCACTAATTATTGCCTACGCACAATAATCACGTTTATTTTGCTGTAAGACTGCAATCCTGTACTCTATTGAAAGGCTTGAGAATATTACCCAAAGCTTCTAGCACCAAATACAAACTTCCCATTACTGTCTTCAAAGCCTGTGCAATCCGACATCTCCACATCCTATCCTGACTTCACACTAGACCTCAGTCACACATGACAGCTTACGGTTCCATGCATGTTCCTAGCTCCATGCTTTTGCTAGAAATGATCTAGAATACCATTCTCTTTAAAGAGATCCCATTTCCACTTCAAAGTTAAGGAGACAAGATTCCTTCTTCCTTAGCTCTAGCTGAAATTAATTGCTCCTTTCTTAGAATAAAAAGAACTTTGCTTCTATCTCTTCTATACACTTATTTTCATTCAGCCTTGTACTTCAGGGAGTTGTTTACAGTCATTTTCCCTATTAACCTAGGAAGAAAAGACTTAATGGCAGAGACCATTACCATCACTATACTGTTAGCACTTATTAAATGCTTACCATGTGCCATGTACTGTCCAAAACACTTCATACATGTGACCTATTTAATCCTCATAACAATCCTATGAGGTTAGGATTACTCACTATCATTATTCATCTTTTAATCTCAACATTTCTAAGTAACAAAACATAAACAAAGAAATAAAATAGTAAATGATAAATAATGAGAGGGGTATCTCAAAAGAAGGAAAGCAGGAAGAAAGCAAAGAGGTTATATGTATCTCTCCATACACACACACACACACACACACACACACACACGTATATAACATATATATCTATATATACCTAATAGATATAATCTGGTCTTTATACTTTATTGCTACAGAGGGCAGAGCACTGACCTATCCTTCAACTCAAGAGAGTAATTTTATGACAAATACAAGGACAACGGGACTGACTGCCTTAACAAAGCAGGATGCAGGGCTTGGACAGAGACTGAACTGTAATGAATGCACAGATATTGCTGAAGGGATCTTTGTAATTAAATTACAGTCTTTGGAATTACTCTTCAAAATAACATTCCATGCAGCTTTCTTTACCAACAATCTCTAAACTTTCTCAAATGCCCTATGCTTTCAGTTATAAAATACTCTTGGCATTTCATTCTACAGCAATAGCTTTAGGCAGCGAAGTTATGCACTAGTAACACTCATCTCCAAATCTAAAGCTGAATAGAATTTAATTTTTAAGTTGGACTTAACATAACCTTAAACACTTAACATATTTTAAACACTTCCTATAAGATATCCTATATAGAGGTTAAAAACATTCACTAAATCATTTTTCTTGAAATATTAATGTTTATTGCATGTAACATTATTATATTTGAAATTGTTTTTCTTGAAAATTAAAAAAAAAACATTCACTAGCATCTAAAATTAGAACCTCTTATTCACCTTTGATTTGGAGGCCTGAAGGATGTAATTAAAGCACAACTCTGCTACCTGAAATGCTGGCAGTGGGCAAAGGATAGTATGACTCGAAATTCCTTAATTTTTTAACAAATCTTTCCAGAATAATTTCTAAAACAAGACTTAAGTGGCATGCACTGTAGATCTGAAACATTTGCTTTTGTTTTTTTAAAAAATGAATTACTCATTAGTATGATTGTAAACTGGTGCCTCTAGATGTTGTAATAGAGTGAAGAAAAAGCCAAGGTCTCAGGTACTCATAAAAAGACAAGTCACAGAAATAGACGTGGTCAATAAACGTATGAAAAGATGTACAGTTAACCTTTGAACAGGGGGCACCTATCCACCCCCACACAGTGGAAATTTCATGTATAATTTTTGACTCCCAAAAAACTTAACTATAATAGCCTACTAATGACTAGAAGGAAACCTTACTGATAACATAAACAGTCAATTGACACATATTTTGAATAAGCATTTTATACTGTATTCTTACAATAAAGTAAGCTAGAGAAAAGAAAATGTTATTAAGAAAATCATAAAGAGAAAATACATTTGCCGCACTGTACTGTATTTATCAATATCATAAGTTTATGATGTCTTTTTACTAGATGAATCGTGTCAATACCTACATCAATATTGTCTTATATGATAAATATAAAACACTGCAGATGTTAAACATATTACTAAAACTAAACATCCAAAAATGAAAAGGTAATGTGAAAAAGAAATTCATATTTATTTAGAAGTATAACAATTCATGCATTGGTACTGAAGAAGCATCAATCTGGTACCCTAGGATAATCAATATGACTGCTTCACAGCAGTAAGGAAATCTCCAAAAATTTTTCCAATATATTTATTGCAAAAAATCCACATATAAGTGGACCCACACAGTTCAAACCCATGTTGTTCAAGTGTCAACTGTATAATCATAATTATAGATAAGCACGCCAAAACAAACATTCTACCTTGTGGCAGACTGCAGTTTCCAAATGGCTGCACCAATACTTCCCATCCCACATGTTCTCTTACAAGTGATGTTGCCACTTCTCCATTACAAAGTGGGGGTCTATGTTCCATCTCCCTTAAACTTGGGCAGGCCTGTGATGGTGGTAAAAATGATGCTAGGTGGCTTCTGAGGCTAAATCATATAATCACCTCGGCCTCTTACAGGATGCTCTTCCTTGGAATTCAGTCACCCTGCTACGAGGCTGCCAAGCAGCCAGATGGAAAGGATTTCCGTGGTGCTCTCCTCAGCCCCAGACGAGATCCCAGCTAAAGCAGACATATGACCATTTCAGTCCCCAGCCTTTGACACTCAGAAATGAATGACATCAAGTAAAGCACAGAAAAGTTGTCCCCACCAAGCCCAAACTGACCCGAATATTTGTGAGCAAAATAAATAATGATGTTGTTTTAAGCCACTAAATTCTTTGTTACTCAGCAACAGAAAATGAAGAGACCTATCTGATTAAAGAGTCAAACTATTTTATCTCGGTCAAGGTCTATATGAGTAAGGAAAACAATGTTGGGAGAAATATAAAAGAATCCGATTTGATGGGAGGGCAATTTAGCAATAATTATCAAACTTTAAATTGCATATAATATTTGACCAAGCAATTCCCTAAGTCACAAAAATGTGCACAAATATGCTAATTCCGATATTGGCTATAAAAGCAAAAAATAAATAACCATTCTTAAATTGTGGTACACACAAAGGAAAACTAACTATATAACCATTTTTTTAAAGTGCCAATACATAACAAAAACAAGAGAACAAGACATTTTAAATGTTCATGTAAAGAAATATACTTTGTATCCTGAATGATGTAGATCAAGAGTTGGCCAACTTGTTTCATAAAAGGTCAAAGAGTAAAGACTTCCCCTTTTCAGGGCACATTCTGTCTCTGCACATTCTTAGTTTTTATGTTTGTTTACAATCCTTTAACAATGTAAAAACCTTTCTTACCTCATCAGTTGTTATAAAAAACAGTGACTGTTTGCTGACCCTAATGTAGATAATCACAAATATTATGAGACTAGAGGCCCGGTGCACGAATTCATGTACCAGTGGGGTTCCTCGGCCTGGCCTGCGGGATCAGACGGAAACCAGCTCTCCAACATCCCCTGAGGGGCCCTGGATTGCAAGAGGGCACAGGCCAGGCCGAGAGACCCCACTGATGCACAATCAGGGCTGGGGAGGAACTCGGGAGGTTGGCCAGCAGGGGAGGGATCACAGGCGGGCTTCAGGGCGTGTCCAGCCTGTCTCGCTCAGTCCCCATCAGCCGGACCCCAGCAGCAAGCTAACCTACCAGTCAGAGCATCTGCCCCCTGGTGGTCAGTGCACGTCATAGCAACTGGTTGACCAGTCAACTGTCTGCTCCCTGGTGGTCAGTGCACATCATAGTGAACGGTTGAGCAGCCTTAGCATATCATTAGCATATTACACTTTGATTGGTTGAATGGACTACCAGACACTTAGCATATTAGGCTTTTATTATATAGGATAATTTTTTAAAGTAATATCTGGTTTGGAAATGTAGTCAAACTTCTAGACACCTCCCGCCTTTCCTATTTTCAACTCATTTCAGGTCAGGTATTTTTGCTCAGCCTGGGGTGGGGCTACATGGCATGGAAGATTTAAAGTCCAGGTTGTTTCCAATGAACTGGTATCTGTTTTCAGATTACTGCTACTTTGGTATACTGTTCTGAGGGACAACAAAAGCAAACTTGAGAGGAAATTAGTTTTCCACATTTCCACACAAGGTAAAAATGTTTATTTATTGAATTGAGAATTTAAGCTTAATAAATTAGGTCAATCTTTAAAAAAAAAATAATAATACAAAAGCCCCTTCTATGTCATAGCACTATCAATCATCTATTTTTTCTAATCTTTTATACCACCTGAAAGACTCACTGTGAAAAGTATTGAAAGAACACAAAAACACTTTAATGCTAGTGCCTGGTGCTACCGCTATAAGCAAATGGTGCCAACAGCGAATGTTACAAATTTAAACAACAACCCACCAACTCTAATCTCTCAGAAATACTTTGTAACTTATCCCTAATTGCCAGCTTTCTCTGAAGCATATTACACAACCTTGGAACTAAAGCTTTTCTTTTGACATTAACTCTGCTCTCACCAAAGTTCAAATCAGTTCTAGAATTTAATTGTCATTTACTAAGCACTACTAACTTATAAAACAGGCTTTTCCAAAATTTAGCTCTGAACTTTCCACTTTTGTTATAGGTTTTGGCTCTAGGTGTTTGTTTTTCTTCTCCATCCTATTCACTGAAATCTTGGTGGAAGACCCAAACCTGCCTTTTTCCCTCTATGTTTCCTCTGGGGAGTGTTGCTCTAAGAAGCAGTTGCTTATACTGACAGATCTGGTGTCTTCCTCTGCGTGTCTCTCTCATCCATCCTCTCTTGTTCCCTTTCTTTTCTGTTTTATCTTGCTGGTATTTCCTTCTCAGGCTATGCAAGGAACTGTGAGGATACAAACATGGTATTCCCTAATTTCAGAATATGTAATTTTATGAAAGTACTGGAGTTTGTGCACACAAAAAGGCCAATTTTAGGTTAAAAAATATCCAGTAGTGTACTTTTCAGTGAGCATTTATTAGAGCACTGTTACTTTAGAAATATAAGGCCAAGGAAGAAAGACACAGAATTACACAGGATGATCTGGAGAATAAAAATTGGAAGATATGCCTGGCCAGTGCGGCCCAATGGTTAAGCATTGACCCATGAACCAGGAGGTCATGGTTTGATTCCTGGTCAGGGTTCAATTCCCAGTGGGAGGCATGCAGGAGGTAGCTTGATGTTTCTATCTCTCTCTCCCTTCCTCTCTCTGAAATCAATAAAAACATATCTTTAAAAAAAATTGGAAGGCAGTTGTCAGTGGTCCCTGTGCTAAATTAATATTATGTCTGTAATCTGCTTCAAAACAATTGGGATGAGGGAAGGAGGACAAATAGGTAGACATATGGATAAAAGGAGACCTGCCATGAGGTGACTGTTATTGAAGCTGGGTAATAGGTGCCTGGGAGTTCATTATATACCTTCTATATATATAATATAACTGCAGACTGAAAATATTCTTAAAAAAGAAAATCCCAGAAATTCCAAAAAAGCAAAATTTGAGTTTGCTATGCACCAATGAGCACTATGCTGAATCCACACAAATGAAGTAATGCGTAGGCAATCCCTGCTGTAGCCTGTATACAAATATAGGTTATACGCAAATACTACACCATTTTTTTATAAGGGATTTTGTGTAGGGTGGCTACAGCATTTGGACAGGTTCAAGCCTCCTCAGACTAATGAGAGGGCACAGTCCTCTTGTGGCAAAGCCACATGCAAGTCCCAGCTTGGCGGGCAAAGCCCTCTCAGCACAGTTATAGCCAAAAGCTATGGTTGTATGCTTGACCTTATGGTCCGAACCAGTGGTTCCACGTGGCTGAGTGATATGGGCTGTGGGAAGTGCAGCAAGTACTGCCAAAACAAAGCTTGATGGAGTTCAGGTGCATGTAATTGAGTAGATTTGAAACCCGCAAGAACATTGTAAACATCTTGACCACGCCCTTACTTTGCCTGAAGGAATCTGGCTATAAAATAAAGACTTGGCTTGCAGGCTGTGGCACTGTTTCTCCATCAGAGAGCAGCGTCCCACCTAGCCCCAGCTTTATTCTCATCTGTCTTTAATCCTTCACCACCCTCCCTCAGGTTGACCCCTGGCTGTAATGAGGGTGGCACAAGACTTGAGCATCTGAAAATTTTGGTATTAGGGGTGGAGGGAGGTCCTAGAACCAATTGTCTATGACTGTATACATTTCAATATACATATTTCATTATTCACTGAAATGTCCATTTTAAAAGTTTAAAGTAATATCAATAAGAACAGAAAAAGGTAAGATCATATAGGATCCTAGAAAAATAGATAATAAATTCATATGGAAAAATAGATAATAAATTCATTAAGTCCAGCGACCACTGGACTTAACGGGGGCTAATTAGATAATGGATATGGTTGAGGATGAAGGGAAGATTGATAAAAGAGATAAGGGAGTCAAAGGTCCCCTAGGCCAGTGGTCAGCAAACTCATTAGTCAACAGAGCCAAATATCAACAGTACAACGATTGAAATTTCTTTTGAGAGCCAAATTTTTTAAACTTAAACTATATAGGTAGGTACATTGTTATTAACTTAATGAGGGCACTCCTAAGGCTTAGGAAGAGCCACACTCAAGGGGCCAAAAAGCCGCATGTGGCTCGCGAGTCACAGTTTGCTGACCATGGCCCTAGGGAAATAAAACCTAATAAAGATGTCAGGACAATAGAGTAGCCACCAGAAAATAAAAAAAATGAAACATATATAAGTAGGAAACATATCCTATATCAAATTCCAAACAACTTAAAGATATTTAAATGTGAATAAAGCATAAAAGGTACCAAAAGAAATCATAATTATTTTATAATAATCTCAAAGTTCTAAGAATGACATACAACTCGAACCTATAAAAAGAAAAAAATGAATACATTTTACTACACAAAATATTTTTAAATTATGCATAAAACTATCCTGCGCGCCCTGGCCGGTGTGGCTCAGTTTGTTGAGTGTCATCCTGTGCACCGAGAGGTCCCTGGTTCTGTTCCCAGTCAGGGCACATGCCAGGTCGTGGGTTCGATCCTCAGTAAGGGGCATGCAGGAGGCAGCTGATCGATGTTTCTCTCTCTCATTGATGTTTCTCTTTCCCTCTCCTTTCCTCTCTCTCTAAAATCAATTTAAAAATAGTTTCTTCTCCTTAAAAAACAAACTATCCTAGGCAATATAAAAGGAAAAAAGACCCTAACAAAAAATGTTTAATTCACATAACAAAGACTTCACTAAAACAAAAAGTTCCTAGAAATCAATTTTTTAAAAAGTCCAACAACCCGGCAGAAAAAAAAAATTGGCAAAGAAAATTAACAGATAATTCACAGAAAAGGAAATACGAATAGCATTTAAACATGAAAAGATTCTCAACCTCACTCATAAGAGAAATGCAAATTAAAACTATATTCAAAGGCAAGGCAGTGGCAAAACAGGCACTTTCAGAAAAGAGTATAATTGGTAAAACCTCTATAGATGTCAATCTCACAATATCTACCAAAATTATAAATGCACATATTCTTTGACTAAGCACTTCCACTTCTGCACTTATGTTGAAAATATACTTGCAGAGGTTTGGCTGGTGTGTTCAGTGGTTAGAGCGTCAGTCCCCACACTGAAGGGCCAAGGGCTCAATTCCAGGTCAAGGGCACATACCAGAGTTGCAGGTTTAATCATGGCTCGGTCCAGGCTCTTGCAGGAGGCAACCAATCAATATGTCTCTCTCACATAGATGTTTCTCTCACTTTCTCTTTCTCTCCTCTTCCGCTCCCTTCCATTCTCTAAAAATCAATGGAGCCCTAACCGGGTTGCTCAGTGGATAGAGCGTCGGCCTTCGGACTGAAGGGTCTCAGGTTCGATTCTGGTCAAGGGCATGTACCTTGGTTGCGGGCATATCCCCAGTGGGGGGTGTGCAGGAGGCAGCTGATCGATGTTTCTCCCTCATCGATGTTTCTAACTTTCTGTCCCTCTCCCTTCCTCTCTGTAAAAAATCAATAAAATATATTTTTTTT
>NW_005359225.1:1916086-1916706 GCF_000412655.1 Myotis brandtii
CTTCCTCTGTAAAAAAAAAACAATAAAATATATATTTTTTTTAAATCAATGGAGAAAATATCCTTGGATGAGGATTATATATATATCCAAATATATATATTTGCAGATATGCAATATAATGTATAAAATACACTATTGTTTGTATTAGCAAAAAACTGGAACTAAGTTAAATGCCCATCAATAGGGGAGTAGCTAAATTATGGTCTATCCTTTGTAAAATGCTATGTGCCACAAGGAATAAATTATGCGGCAGTTCTTTGAGACCTATTTGGTACAATCTGTAAGATATACCATTAGATTTTTTAAAAATACAAAAGTTTATAAAATCAATATGTTTTACATGTTATCACTTATTTTTCATAAAGAGGAAAAAGAATATAATTATCGGAGATGCATAAAATATAGTTAACAACACTGGTTTCTCCAGGGAAGGGAAAATGGGTAATTGGGGCACAGAGTGATAGAGAGGGCCTTCACTGTATCCCTTTATAGACCTTTTGAAAATTTTCCACATGAATTTATTATCTATTTTTTAAATAAAACTAAATTTACATTTTTATTTTTATCCTTACCCAAAGACATACTTAGAGGGAGAGGGGAAGGGGAGAGA
Source organism: Myotis brandtii (assembly GCF_000412655.1). Classification (NCBI taxonomy): domain Eukaryota; kingdom Metazoa; phylum Chordata; class Mammalia; order Chiroptera; family Vespertilionidae; genus Myotis; species Myotis brandtii. Next base: position 1,916,697 of record NW_005359225.1, read on the forward strand.
GGGAGAGGAG
>NW_005359225.1:1916798-1926510 GCF_000412655.1 Myotis brandtii
GAGGGGAGGGGGGGAGGGGGAGGGGAGGGGGCATCGAACCAGCGACCTCTGGTGCACAGAATGGTGCTCAGCCAACTGAGCCACACCAGCCAGGGCCCTAAATTTACATTTTTTAAAAATATATTTTTATTGATTTCAGAGAGGAAGGGAGAGGGAGGGAGAGAGAGACAGAAACATCAATGATGAGAGAGAATCATTGACTGGCTGCCTCCTGCATGCCCCCTACTGAGGATCCAGCCTGCAACCCAGGCATGTGCCCTTGACTGGAATCGAAACCGGGACCTTTCAGTCCACAGGCCGATGCTCAATCTACAAAGCCAAACTGGCTAGGGCCTAAATTTACATTTTTAAAAACACATGGCAACCAATTATTATATCTGTGATAGCCATTACTAGTAGCAGTGTGACATAGTGGTAAGACCTCAACCTAGAGTCAATAATCCTAAATTCTAGGGTGGTTCTATCACTCACTAGTGGGCAAATCACTTAACTCTCTCTGAGCCTGTTTCCCTTCCCTAAAATGGAGATATTTCCTGCATGCCCACCTCTGTGGGTTAAGGATCAAATGAAATAATGGATGTAAAAGCTGCCTGAAAAATTGTAAAGGACTTTATAAAGTATTAACAGAAATACAGATGTCAAGAAAGGGATGTGGTTATCAGGGTAAGATGATGAATTGGTTTAGGCATTTGTAATTTGAAATGAAGAGACCGTTTTGGAATGCATTTATCTAAACAGAGGTGATAAAAATCACAAGCATAGAACAGACCCCCAAAGGATAAACATTCGATAAACAGGATTATAGAACTGCACCTCTGCAAAGTCACCTAAGTCTTTGCTGCTCAGTGTCACCTGGGCGCTTGTTAGAAATGCAGAATCTCGGGCCCCACCACAGACCTACTCACTTAGAATCTATATTTTAATAACATCCCTAGGTAACTTGTATGTACATTTTAGGTTTAATTAGCATTAATTTACTCATTTTTTCAGATACTAAAAGTGAGGCCCTAAGTAAAGGGACATACATACCCATGTTCACACTGTTAGTATGTAGCAAAATCAAGATTTGGATCCAGGCTTAATCTCCTGGGCTGTGTATATACACTGTATATTTGCTTCCCAGATACGCTATTCCAAAACCTTTGAGACATCTTTGCCTGGGTGATGTCCACATCCCCACCTCCATGTCTAATCAGCCACCCAGCTCATCAATTCTTTCTTCATAATATCTCTGGCATATGTTTCTTCTTTTCCACATCCTTTATTAATTCCCCTAAAGCTACTGCTCTTTATACTATGAAAAACCAGCTTCCTTCTCTTAAATGTTAACATACTGAACCTACCAAGACTAGCAAACTCTAACTTAGTAAATCTAACCCAGAATATTCATGTCTTCACTTCCATTATTTTTTCCCATTACCTCTTTCTCTTCGCCTTAGAACCCAGGTTGCCTTTAATTTATAAGGCCCTCCCTCTATAATCAAGCTTTACTAAAGAAATCCAAAGGCCCTGAACTACTTTCCAGTACAACCTTTAATCCCAATCTGTCCCAATAAACTCGCCATTCACAAACATTCTCCTAGCTTCACAGTTCTCTCCTCTACACTGTACCCTAACAAACCAAAGTATTTCAACATTTCTTGAGTACCCACATGGTGTGCCAAGAACTAGACAATAAACCAGAAGTTTACATAGATTCAATAAAAATAAAAGTCCTGGCCTCTGCCCCATTTCCACTTCTGCACCAACAAGTTTTGACTTTTTTAAGAGCAAATAATATGGGAGGACTTTTATAGATGCTCAGTCACGAGAGGAATAGATGAACAGACAGAATAAGCCACACACAGCATGAACACTAACTCCTGTACAACAATCTGTACACTACAGCACGAGGGTACAGTTCTCGAGACTCCCCTGTACAAACTGAATTTGATTAAATCAACCTGAAAAAGCAAAGGGTACTTCAGTTCAAAATCAGATATTTATTCCAATTACCCAAACACTGAGTTCTAGCTCTGCCATTTCACTTGGGAATATATTTAACCTAAGCTCCAGGTACCTCACCTGAAAAATGGAGCTAACAGCAGTTTCTACCTCACAGAGTTGTAATGAGGAATAAATGAAGTAACTGCAGAGTGCTTAGACACAGTGCTGGCACATAAGACAGTTTAATAACAGGACTATTATTATCGATCACCTTAGAGTTTCCTCAGTCTCAGTTTCCCTGTAGCTTCAAAATCTACCCACCTAACTGGAACTATACAGGTTTGTGAAGAATGAGGCAAAGGTGAAATCGGAAAGTTGTATTTTAAATACAACAAGCAAACAGAGTAAGATAACAGGAAGAGCTCTGAATGTAGAACCAGAATTAGCTGGGTATGAGCTCAACCTCCTCCATGTTCTTTTCTGGGCCTTGACTGTTCTCAACTGTCACATGGGGGAGATGGTTTTAACTACTGTGGTGAAAAATACTATGAGAATGGTTTTAAAGAGATTAGATACTAAAAAACACAAGACAGCATGGCCAAATGTAAAAAGGTAAGAGTGGGAAATTTGTCCTTGAATGATTTGTAAAGGTATTTCTGTAATGCTGTGTGACAAGGAACCCTGAGTCCTGACTGGAGGAAAACCTGGCAGCAAATGGTCATCACAAAGTTGGAGTGAAGTGAATACAATTAAGTACACAAACACCTAACCTTCTTCATGACTCAGCTTCAGAATCTCCACTTTGGAGACATCCTTCCGGACCTTCCTTCCCCATTCCACTATCCCAAACCAAGATGATCTTTACATAGTATTAAAATAGCTGAATCTGATCCTCGCCGGTTTAGCTCAGTGGATAGAGCGTCGGCCCGCAGACTGAAGGATCCACTGGTTCCATTCTGGTCAAGGGGACGTACTTTGGTTGCAGGCTCGATCCCTGGCCTGGTGGAGACACGTGCGGGAGGCAACCAATCAATGTGTCTCTCTCACATTGATATTTCTATCTCTCTGTCTCTCCCTTGCCTACACTCTCTCTAAATATCAATGGGAAAATATCCTAAAGTGAGAATTAAAAAAAAAAAATAGCCGAGTTTGTGTATCAAAAATGCAGCTAATGTGCAATTAAGAAATTATGCAATTTTAGTGTTCCATCTAATAATCAGCCTCATAGTTTCTTATAGAAATATATGAATATCCAAAGTAAAATAGTCACTCCAGAGCAACAGACATCTGTTCTGATTTTTATGTATATTTTAAATACCTTCCACATAGAATACATTCCATTAAGTCAATTCATGAAAACAAGCCTGAAATACCTATATGTACAGTTCTATAATGGGACCAATTCTATCCTGTACTGTGTATAGTCCTGTAAAATATCCTAAACTTGTAATGAGCACCACATAGCCTACCTGCCTCCCTTGCTTTGTGATCTATTTTCAGGATGAAAAATTAGGAAGTCTTCTTCATATTGTTGCTTCTCATATATTGCTAAACATTAACATTCTAGTGGATGAAAGCAGTGTAACAGTAAGATGCTAGGGCCCTCTGGCTCCATCTTGTTCAAGCTGCTTTGTGACCATGGCTCAGGCTAATAGCTTGTGCTTAGTCTTGCATATAGGCACGCTACTCATTACAGAAATTCTGCTTGTGGCTTGAGGAGATAAGTAAAGTATGTACAGTATTGCTTATCAAAGACCTGTAGGAACCTTGTAACCAGATTCACAGCAACTAGTACAATCTTCCTCCAACCTCTGCTGCCCCAGATGTGTGCAGTGGGCAATCACTCTTGCCCTCCCTTTTGGACTTCCCTTGACATAAAAGAAGCCTGAACTCTGTACTTTCCAAAGATGGATTTGAGGATTAGGACTCCCATCTTCTCAGTTGGCACCTTCTCAATTAATCAACCTCTCCTTACTCCAAACTCTGACGTTTGACTGTTAGCCTTTTGAAGCGTTGGACACATGAACTTTGGACCCCTGACAGCAGTACCAATTTTCTCAATGACATTATTCAATTCAGTAAGGTAGACAAAGTAAAAAAAAAAAAAAGTTTTTTCATAATCCTTGCATTTTAAAAGTTTACTTTTCCTGTACTATAACAAAAAAAAATGACTACAGTTATGACAGGAAATAATTCGTATCCTCTAAAAGACATAAGTAGATTAAAGGAAACAAGACATAGTTTCTAATCCTGTGCCTAACATAAATCAAAGTTTCTTCTACTTCTGGACTTAAAATCAGTTTTAACGTAGGCTAATATGAACACATGAATTACTTATGGGTCAAAAAAAGTAAAGTCATGTTAAAAAACACCAAGTTTGTCCTGGAAATAATAGATCATAAAAGTCTGATTTCCACTTTTACTTATTTGTATCTTCTCTTTTTTCTTACTCAAGAGTCTACCGACAAACGCCAAAGGTAGCTGCCGGTTTCAGCTTCCTGACGTGATTATTTGTTCTAAGTCTGACTGTATCTTTTAGGAATGTCTTTTAGGACATTCTAAAACCATGGTGGGGGAAAGTGCCAGATATTTCAATGGACCAACAAACAGACCAAGACCCCTAAGTGCTGGGTTCTAATGCTTAGCTTTAGCATTATCTCTCAGCCGCTTAACCAAAAAAAAAAAAAAAAAATGCACTTAACTAGAGTTTTCAATGCCTAATAACATCACTAGTCAATGAGGTCAATGGCAATATTACACAGAATAAAATTCCTGTCATGAAAAACCCCAAAATCACCAGATGGTATTAAAGCGGTAGAGAATCAGGACTTCTTAAGTGGAATATTCAATAAAGGATAGGCATGGTAAGTACCCAGGGACAAAACAGGAAGACTGTTCACGTAAACTACAGAGGGACATTCCAAAGTTTCACTCTAATTTACACCATAAGAGAGGAATGGGGTGGAGTCTGAGTGTTTGCCCATAAAAAGAAGTTTAAAATGCAGCCTCTCTCCCATTTTTATTCTAGCTTAAAATCCTCAAAGCTGTAGGTGTAATGTGTCAAAGCAAAGATAACTTTAAGAATCAAGTTCTCAAAATACCCAGCCCAGCACAGTGGAACTGCTCATGAGAGACCCAGGATCTGGTCAGGTCCCTGCTGCTAGCAGGAACAGTATGACACTCAACTCAGATTTGTTTTATGAATACTCTTTATTAACTCCTTGAGGGCCGGAATAAACAGGCCAGGACTACGGCCAGGGAAATAGATTCACCCGAGTGCTTCAGATTGGGCATCTATAAAATTCAATGATTCAAAATTCATGTTTCCATCTTAAAGTAAGGTAGAAAACAAGGTTATATAATTCTGAATCAAGAAGGTATACTATAGCCCTGACTGGTGTGGCTCAGTGATTGGAGTGTCAGTCCACACACTGAAGGGTCAAAGTTCAATTCCCGGCCAAAGACATACACCTGTGTTGCAGGTTCAATCCCCAGCCCAGGTCAGGGCAGGTGGGGGAGGCAACCAATAGATGTCTGTCTCTGTCTCTGTCTCTGTCTCTCTCCTCCTTCCCTTCCACTCTCTAAAAATCAATGGGAAAAAATATCCTCCAGTAAAGATTAACAAACAAACAATCAACAAAAGAAGATATAGTATAAATTATGATTTTTTAAAATTCCAATGTCAAGTTTTCCATTCTCCGTGTGCTCCTCTACCTGGATAATATAAGGATGTAGCTGCTAAAAAACAAGGCACTAAAAAAGTTGAACTCTGCCTCAGATATGACTAATGTCATCAAACCTATTTAAAAGCTAAAATGTCCTCTCTTAACATAATGTCTTTAATTTTTCTAAAACAACCCTAGTTAGTAGCTGCACATATTTGAGTACATTAAAAATGACAAATATTTCTTTCTGCCACCTTCCTACCACACCCCCAGTAGTAATGTCTGACAAGTAAAAATACACAGATTATCAAAGTACACATTTGGAAATTATGAAGACCTAACTTTTTTTTTAACTACACATTTCAGGCCCAACTTATTAGTTTCAATTCTGCTCTTACTCTATTTCCAGTCAGTTTCACTTCTGAATTTTCTGCCACAAAGTTAAGAACTGTGACCCTGTGGAGAAGTAAGTACTAAAAAAGATCACAGTTTTTCCTTTCAAAGGAAAACTAAACATTTTCACAGGAAAAACAAAAAAAAATTTCTTAAATTCCTAATGGCTTTTGTCACATAAAAATAATGATTTTAGGATACTGATTTGAGTTTCTGAGGCTTCCTCATATAATTTTGTTTACAAGATCCAAAGAAGCTCAAAAATTGCCATCATTTTATTTTATAGATATACAACTATATATTATTTTTTATTTGAGTCACAAGGAAGGGCTCAGTAAATATTGTGGAAGGAATAAATGAGCATAGAATGTTATTGCACTGCAGGGGTATATGTTCCCAATAAGGTACAGCTTCCTGCAGTGTGGTGCAGCGGTTAGAGCGTCAGCCTGCAAACCAAAGGGTCTCAGGTTTGATTCCCAGTCAAGGTTATGTACCTCGGTTGCAGATTCATTGCTGGCCCAGGTCCAGGCAAGTGCAGGAGGCAACCAGTTGATATGTCTCTCTCACATATCTCTCTCTCCCAACCTCCCTCTAAAAATCAATTTTTAAAAATAATTTTTAAAAAAGAAGAGCTCCCAGTAACTAACTGGGTTCAAATCTATAATAATAAAAGGGTAATATGCTAATTAGACCGGATGTCTTCCGGACATCATTCTGGAAATCCTTCCTGACAAAGCTGGGGCCCGAGGGAAGCTAGCCTGGGTCCCAGGTGCCTGCGGGTGACCCGAGGGAAGGCAGCCCGGGTCCCAGGTCCCAGGTGCTGGAGGGAAGCCAGTACCGGCAGCCTGGGGAAGGAAGGCCAACTCTTGCACGAATTTTCGTGCATTGGGCCTCTAGTTTAAAAACAAATAAACAAAGCCCAGCCTTTATTACACAGGGGCCTCTCGTTCAAACTGCACTTCAGGAAGAGGCCTGCACTGAACAGTCTGCCTGCAGGGTTTCTGCCATCTGAGCCAGGCCTTATAAAGGAGTTCCTGGAATCCTATTTCAACCAGTAGGACTGAGTTTTTCTCCATCCAATCTGAGCTACACAGCTATATCCCCGTAACCTTCTTCACTAACCAATCAGGACAGTGCCTTTTGAACCAATCAAATTGCAAGAATATGGAGTCCTCATTTGCATGAGGACAGACCAATCAGGATCCAAGGTTGGGACTTCTGTCTATACTAGAGGCCCAGTGCACAAATTAGTGCACGGGTGGGGTCCCTCAGCCTGGCCAGCGATCAGGGCCGATTGGGGCAGACTGGCCGGGCGGAAGGACTGCAGGAGATTGGCTGGCCGCAGGAGGTTGGCTGTGGGAGCACACTGACCACCAGGGGCAGCTCCTGCTTTGAGCGTCTGCCCCCTGGTGGTCAGTGCGCGTCATAGCTACCAGCCGGTCATCCGGTCCTAACGGTCACTTAGGCTTTTATATATATAGATAAGTCAGCTCCCCTCTGGTTCTAGGAGCACACATTCCCTTTCCACCAAAGATTGCTTTTTCCCAGGCTAGTCTAGAGCTGAAACACTGAGATGTCTCACAGATAAGCGCAGGGAAGAACAGACCAGAGAGGAATAGCAGACTAATTCTAATAAAGGAGGTATCCTACAAAATATTTGACTACTATTCAAAACTGTCAAAGTTATCAAAAATCGAAGTCTAAGGAATTGTCACAACCAAGAGAAAGCTAACGACATAAAACAATCTATATATATAAAAGCCTAATATGCAAATTATCCCCTTGGGAATTCGATGGCTCACTATGACATGTGCTTGACCACCTGGGGCGGTGTGGAATGAAGGAAGGCCCCAGCCTGGCAGCCAGACAGCCCCAATCGGCCCTGATTGCCAGCTAGGCCTAGGGACCCTACCTGTGCACGAATTTCGTGCACCAGGCCTCTAGTGATATATAATATAGTATTCAGGATGAAATCCTGGCACAGAAAAAGGTCATTAGGCAAACACTAAAGATCTATCAACAGATGAATGGTTAAAATGTGGCACATGCATATAATAAATTATTACTATAAAAGGAATGAAATTCTGATACATGCTACAACATGGATGAACATTTAAAACAATAAGTGAATGAAATAAGCCAGACACAAAAGGACAAATAGGGTATGAGTCTACTTATGTTAAGTCTCTAGAAAAAGCAAATTCAAAGACAGAAAACAGAATTTACCAGGAACATAAGGAAGAGAGAATGGAGAGTTATTGTTTAATGGGTACAGTTTCTGTTTGGGATGATGAAAAACTGTGGAAGAAGATAGTGATGGTTGCTCAACAGTGAGAATGTACTTAATGCCACTGAACTGTACACTTTAGAATAATAAATATGGCAAATTTTATGTTATGTATATTTTATCACAATTTTTTAAACTAAGGAAATCTAAACTATTGACTTTAGTTAATAAAAATAATGCATCAATATTGGTTCATAAATTGTAAAAATTTGCCATATTAATGAAAGATGCTAAAAATCAAGGAAATTGGATATTGGATATAAGGGAACTTTCTGCGCTGTTTTTCTATAAACCTAAACTATTCTAAAAAATAAAATCTATTTTAAAATTCCACAATATATAAAAACTAGAGGTCCGGTGTACGAAATGTGCGTGGGTTTATGGTCTCTAGGCCTGGCCTGTGATCAGGGCCATCTCTGCAGCCGGCCCTGTCCCCCACCGCCACCCACCCCTGGTTCCCCATTCACCATGGGGCGATGGGAGCCTGCCCGCTGGGGAAAGGGACCAAGAGGTGGTCAGTGCATCTCATAGTGACTGGTCAAGCGGTCGTTCTGGTTGTTCTGCTGTTGGCGTCAATTTGCATATTACCCTTTTATTATATAGGATATCAAAGCATTATGTTGTACACCTGAAACTAATGTCAATTATATCTCAATTTAAAAAAAAAACATGGAGAAGGGGAAGCAATTTCCTAAAGAAGGGGTAGGGTAGTAAGTTACAGTGATCAGAGTAAGTGCAGGAGAGATGATGGCCAGACAAAATAATAACAATAAAGACATTCACTTCCCCCCAAAAATTCAAGGAAGATAAAGGCTCACAGCATTAATATACCCCACCTCCTTCCAAAAAAAGGACAAGAAAAAATGTTCTTAAATCAATGAAAAACATAAGTAAGCAAGCAGAAAAATTAATGGCAAAGATATGAACAAGGAATTCATTAAAGAAATGCTACATAAATCTGTGTAAAGGTACTGAAATTCATAGGGTTGTATAAGAATAAATGAGATCATGTAATTAACATAGTGTTTGATATACAAAAATAAAGCTATTAAAATATAACTAATAATTAAAGAAATGCGTATTTAAATAACAAAAATAAAGGGATGAGCAAAAGTAGGTTTACAGTTGTTCATATGGAAAATAATGCAATTAATATATAATAATACAAGAATAAACTGTTTTGTGTACTCACAATGATAAATCTACTTTTGTCTACCCCTGTATGTATATGTACATGTAGGTAAAATACATATATAAAACCTGTATACATAAAATTGGATTGGAAAACACTGAGAAAGTTTATGATGCCCAAAGTTGACAAAATGTGGAGATGCAGGTCCTAACTTGGTAGCAGTGTAATAGGCATATCCTTTTTGGAAACTGCTAATATTTTCTAAAGCTAAAATAGTTATATATAACTATTTTATATATAGTTTTATAT
>NW_005359225.1:1926625-1930805 GCF_000412655.1 Myotis brandtii
AGTTATTTCACTGCTCTAAATTTATCCTACAAAAATTAGGTATGAATACTCATTGCAACAATGTAATAGAGAAAAACTGAAGAATCCAAAAGTCTACATATGGGGTTAGTTAAACATACTAGTAACTAAATATTATTATACAAAATGTGATAGATAGATAGATAGATAGATAGATAGAGACAGTTACAACTAAGAAAAATAATATTAAATTGCAAAATCTTTTAATTTTTTTTTAAAAAAGGGATTAAAGTGGGCTAGGTTTATTTAATCTGAGCTCTTCTATTTATACTTCAAGGAAACCAAACCTGCATGCAAAATTGTTTATGTATGTATGTAAGTGCATTTTCTAAAAAAAGAGCCTATAGGTTCTACCAAATCTTAAAGAAATATGTGACGCCCCAAAAAGGGTCACTAAGCAATCACTAAAAAGCACCCCGTGCACACACCCACACTAAGTATCTGAGAAACATAGATAAGTTATACTCAAGTGAGGAAGTCTTCAGGAAGGAAAGAAATGCTCTCAATTAAACTTTTAAGGGATATTAAATGTCTCTATCACAAAACACATTTTTTATTTCAAAACTCCTAAATCTAAGGGTGTAAAGGAAGTTACTCTTCAAATGAACTCATATTCACTAGGTAATTAAGAACCACAACCAAAAATTACAGAGCAAAAACAGTCTTCAAAATGTGTGACTAGTTCATACTGAAATTACAGTTAAAATAAGATCACAGAGAAGCAAAAGGAGGCAAAGACTAAGTAGTAGTTTCATTTGACACAGTCAAGTAGCTATCAGACTATAGTTAGCACTCATACATATAAAGGATCAGGAGTTATAAAGTCTTAACTAAAGTTTTTTGGTGTGTGTGTGTGTGTGTTTTTAAGACAAGTAGATTAAAATAAGAGAAATAAATTAGGTATTAGACATAATTTAATAAACTTTCTTTAAGCAAAAACAAACGTCTTTTTCTGGAGGCAGGTGGGGGATGGTCCAATACTTCTGGAACTAATCTATTATAACATTACAGTCATTAGAAGCAATGAGATTAATGAAGAATAGAATAAATGAGTAGTAATAGCAGTGATACTCTCTATCTTAAAATGAAAGTATACTTGAGAACAGTGGTTCTCAACCAGGAGTAATTTTGCCCCTTGAGGAACATTTGGCAACATCTGGATGCATTTTTTATTGCTAGGACTGGGCAGGTGCGGTTGGTACACTGAGGGTAGAGGCCAGGAGTGGGGCTAAAAATCTTATAGCCCCGTCCGTCTACCCACCCAAAATGTCAACAGTGCCAAAGTTGGAAAAACTCTGCCTTAGAAATAAGCTGGGGAACCACTGAATCTATGCTTTGAAATAATCAACTTTAGTAGAAATTCTCAATCAATAGGGTTGGCTTATTTGTTTAGAAACATTAACATTTTATTAAATAGCATGGGATCTATTAAAATTACATGATTGTCAAAAGGTATTATTTAAAGGAAAATTAATTGGACTTCCAATTTATCTAAACCTTTGAAATTTTGCAAAAGCTACAGGCAAAAATAAAAAGATAATGAATTAATGCTAACAGAAAGTTTTATACACACACATATCCTATGACTCTCACAAACAATACTGAGCAAAAGAAACCAGTCACAATCATACATTTTGCATGATTCCATTTATATACAGTTCAAGAATAGGTGAAAACTGATCTCTTATGTTAGAAATCAGAATAGTGACTCCTTCAGAGAAAGGGGGAGAGAGAGAAGGGCAAGAACATAAACGGGACTTCTGGAATACTAGTAATTTTGTATTTCTTAATCCAGGTAGTAGTTGCAGAACTGTGTTCACTTTGTGACAATTCATCAAGATGTATACTTAAGCCCTGACCGGTTTGGCTCAGTGGATAGAGCGTTGGCCTGCGGACTCAAGGGTCCCAGGTTCGATTCTGATCAAGAGCATGTACCTTGGTAGCAGGCACAACCCCGGTGGGGAGTGTACAAGGAGGCAGCTGATCGATGTTTCTCTCTCATCGATGTTTCTAACTCTCTATCCCTCTCCCTTCCTCTCTGTAAAAAATCAATAAAATACATATTTTTTTAAAAAGATGTATACTTAAAATTCTTCAAGTTGTGTACTAGTAATCAGTGCAGTTTACTGTATACAGATAACAATTTAACAAAAATGTTTCTTTTTTAATGTTATATATTTATAACCCCCAAAATTTGGGCATTTGGACCCAGGAAGCTAAATTAATATCAACTGCAAAAGTGAAAGTGTTTTTGTTATACTATAGGCTGCCTTCCAAGAATCCAAGGATGACACCCCAGAAAGCTGTAAATACCATACTTGGCACTCATACAGCATTCACTGTGCACTTAAGTCACTATATATATATTCCTCATCACAAATCCAAAAATTTGATAAACACAAATGCAGTTGAATTTCTTTCATGGAAAGTATGTTAGGGTTATTTCCTCAAATGTTAAACTGTGAACTGTTATCAAAGAACAGGCTCTATGAAACAAACGATGCTTTCTCTTTCCTGATTCCACATTTTCCCAAAGCTTGCCACATGAAACCCCTCTAGGTCCTCAACTCCTTAGGATTTCTCCAGACTGCTTGCTGATAACAGTGCCCACCACTGCTTCTCCCAGCACCCAGTCTCACACTCCACCGCTTCACCCACACACATACCCTTCACAGTAACCCTCATCCCAGAGGTTAGTCTCCCCTCCCCTCAATACTTTTACTCTTTCCCAGCACCTCATAAATATAATCCAAACCTCACTGCTCTCAAGCTCCTGATATTCTCCACAAATTCGCTTCCCACAGCACCACAAAACCAGGGCACACACTGTCCCAGTCTTTTAAATCCACTTCTGCCACACACACACACACACACACACACACACACCCACTCTTTCGGTATTCAGATCCATCCCATTTCCCACCCACCCTCTGCTTTCCTCTTTATGAACCTTTCCCAAGTCCTATGACAGAAATCACAAGTTGGAGAAAAGGTATGCAGGAACATGCTCTGTCCTGTGTGCAGGCAGTTGCACAAGCCTCAAGCACACAACCACGCGCACGGGCTGGAGTCAGACGCTGGATTCTGCAACCCAGCGCCGGCACCTACTAAATGCAAGGCTTTGAACGAGTGGTTTTTGCATCAAGCTGCAGTTTCCCAACCTCTACAAAATGGGGTTAAATAAAACAGTTATTTCACAGAGTTGTGAGAATTAAATGAACTACCAGCCACTTAGCACAGCGCACAAATCCATCAAGATAAACTCTCAATAACTGACAGTTTTTCTGCGGTCCGCGGTGTGGAAGGAGGAATAGAGAGGATGAAAGGCTCTTTAAGTTTCTCTAAAGCTACTGTTCCTGCAAAGTCTCCTCTCGGGGGACACCAGTAGGGCAAGGGAGAGAAGGAGGGAAGGAGTACTCTACAGATGTGTGGGTGATACAAAGGACTTTGTCCGATCCCCAAACTCAGTGCTCTCTTTACCATCCCCCTACAATGTGCACCCAAGAAGCCATCAGGCTCTTGCAGACGGATGGGGACGTGGATATACATCGAATCCTCCTTCCACGGACACTCATCTGAAGGAACGAGAGCGGAAAGAGCCCCTTCAATTGCTGAAATGCGTTCCTCGGGGGTCTGAGATTAGGAAGGCAATCCCGAAGCCTCAAAGGATTTCTCCTGGGAAGCGGAGGGGGGCAGTTCACAATTAGGAGAGACTAAAAGTAAATGCCAGAAACCTGAACGACTCCTCGCTTCTCCGGAAGGAAAGAGTAGCAACGGGATTCTCCGCGAGTGGGTAGGGAGAGGAAAAGCGCTGTCCCCGTCTCTGGCGGGGCCGCAGGGCTTCCCCGGGCCCGTTCCTAGAGGGATAAGGGGGAGGGTTTCCGCAAGGGAATCCCCAGCTGCCCGGTGACAGCCGGGTTCAGGCCCCCGGGGAGTTTCTCCGGCTCCCTTCCGTCTCCACACAGCCCAGCTCCAGTAGCGGGGTTTCTCCTCGGGCTGCGGGGTCTCCCAGAGGTCCGGCCATCACTGGACCCCTCCCCTTACAAAACCTCGTCAGCCCTCCGAGTTCTCCCGGCCACTTCTCGGGGTCTCCCGCTGGCACGGGGACAGCCCGCCGCCCACGGGATCCCCTTCCGAGCGCTGCGAGCCCGCAGGGTTACCT
>NW_005359225.1:1932062-1933305 GCF_000412655.1 Myotis brandtii
CACCGGAGGGGCAGGACTGCTCTACCCCACCTCGCGCCGCCGCCGCCGCTGCCTAAGGAAGAGCCATATTACCGCAGTGCAACCCCCACCACCCCGCCGAGACCTGGCGTGCTCATTGGTTCAGCTTCTATAGGGGCGGGACCCAACCACAGAGAGGAGACGCGCTATTGGGTAAGAGGTCTGTCCTTCGCCGGCCGGAATGGAATGGGGCGGAGGGACCCGAGGATGGCCTCAAATGCGTCTGTCAAACCCGGGTGAGACCTGGGGCGGTGCTTCTTTTTTCCCAAGTCTAATTGGTTTATTCACTGCCACAGGGCGGGGTCTCCTGTTGGACCCGCAAAGGCCATTGCTCTAGGTCGTTGTCAGTTGTCGGTAAAAGGAAGAGGGGCGGGTCTGATTAGGTACAGAGTGCGCCTGGGCTCCGGTGTCACGTGCAGGAGGCAAGCGAGTCACCTGATTAGTGAGAGTCAGTCTTCCGAGCCACTTCCGCCCTAACCTAGTTGCCATAGTAACCAGCCTCCTGAAGAGGGCGGGGAGCCTCCCCCCGGGCTGGTTCGGGTCCGTTGCAGACCTTCCCTGCCGGCTGGTCTGCACTTAGTTGCAGGCTCCCTAAACATTCTTTTCCTGAAGTGCTGCCGTCCACGTGCGGGGGTTGAAAAGGAATGGCTTATGGTTTGGCATAAAGGCAACACGCAGGATGCATTAAGACCAGAAACCTGTCGGGCAGTCCCACCAGCTCTTCCAAGACCAACTCTAACCCACAGGCCATGCCCCTCCTCGCTCGACACTAACTGCTGGACTGAGCTGCAGGGGATGCCAGGCACCCAGGTCTCTGTGTCCTCTCTATGAGGGGGTTGCTTATTCTGTCCCTAGAAAGCCGTTGCTACTTTTCTCCTAACGCTCACCCATCAAATCTCATCTGGAGCTGGAATCCCTTCCTCCAAAAGGCTTCTCTGATTCACTCTGGGGCCTGATTAGGAATCTTGTCCCCACCATATTCCTGATTATTCTGTTGCATTGTCTTTTAATATGTGCAATACACACATGTAGACGTACACACATCCATACTGAATTCCTCAAGAAAAAGAACCTTGTCGTTTATCTCTGGATCCCCAGTGTTTTTGAAGTGAAGCCTCCCTCAAATGCCACCTCTTCCATGAAGATTCCTTGATCACAGTGACAGTGTCTATAGCAATTGTGTCTATAATAAATAGCATTGAATCGTTCTTTAGGATATTGATCT
>NW_005359225.1:1933330-1972757 GCF_000412655.1 Myotis brandtii
CTGTGAATTTCTTCACCACTTGGACTGATGGTAGCTCAAAGAACTCAGTGTTTTAAGGTCAAAAACAACAGGAATCAAGCACTTCTGGAATCTTGGCTCTGCCACCTTCTAAATATGTGTTCCTAGGCAAGCCAGTTCCTCTCTCTTAGCTTTAGTTTTCCCATCTATAAATAGTAATAGGATGGCTGTAGGGGTTAAGTCAACACATATAAATTGCCTAGTTCAAGACCTCACATATAGTTGCAGTAAAGATATTGTAATAAAAAGTAAGCATACTATCTTTCCAGGGTGTTCAGAAATCTAAAGATACTTTGGATCTGACCCCAGAGCTGACTAACATGAATGGCATACTGTCTCCTATTCTGAGTGGTTCCTCATGGCTAGAGCCTAGGGCAGCCGTGGGCAAACTACGGCCCGCGGGCCGGATCCGGCCCGTTTGAAATGAATAAAACTAAAAAAAAAAAAAAGACCGTACCCTTTTATGTAATGATGTTTACTTTGAATTTATATTAGTTCACACAAACACTCCATCCATGCTTTTGTTCCGGCCCTCCGGTCCAGTTTAAGAACCCATTGTGGCCCTCGAGTCAAAAAGTTTGCCCACCCCTGGCCTAGGGTGTATGCTCAGGTGTTTGTTGAGAAGGGAGTAGCTAAGAAATCCCAAATCTCATCTGGCTCAACTCATATAGTGCCATGATCTGGTGGAATTTCCCAGAAAACATCTTTCTGTTTTCAAGCTCTATCAGTTTCCTGAGGCTGCTAAATCAAATTTCACAAACTGGATAGCCTAAAACAGTGGTCGGCAAACCGCGGCTCACGAGCCACATGCGGCTCTTTGGCCCCTTGAGTGTGGCTCTTTCATAAAATACCACATGCTGGCGCGCACGTACAGTGCAATTGAAACTTCATGGCCCATGCGCAGAAGTCGGTTTTCGGCCTGGGCGAGTCTATTTTGAAGAAGTGGTGTTAGAAGAAGTGGGGGGGTGGACATATAGAGAGGAAGAATGAAAGGAGATAGATGAAACAAGTATACAAGACGAGTGTGGGTGAGAGAGTTGGAAGGGGTCGACCTCAGCGAACGTATCTCAATCAGATTGAGGACGTTTTTAGCTAAGGCCAGCTGAGGAGTACCCTAGTTAAGTTAATAACAATGTACCCACCTATATAGTTTAAGTTTAAAAAATTTGGCTCTCAAAAGGAATTTCAATCGTTGTACTGTTGATATTTGGCTCTGTTGACTAATGAGTTTGCCGACCACTGGCCTAAAACAACATAACTTTATTCTTTCACCGTTCTTGAGGTCAGAAGCCCCAAACAAAGGTGTCAGCAGGGCTGCACTCTCTTAGAAGGCTCTAAGGGAGAATCCTTCCTTGCTCTTTCTGGTGGCTCCACATAGTCCTTGGCCTGTGGTTGCATAACTCCAATCTCTACCTTCACCTTCACATGCCTTCTCTCCTTCCTGTGTCTTCTTTTTCTTAAAAGGACACTTGTCTTTGAATGTAGAGTCCACCCAGATAACCCTGATCTCATTTTGAGATCCTTAATTGCAAAGATCCTTTTTCCAAATAAGGTGATGTTCTCAGGATCCCGGGGTTAGAGTGTGGACTCATTTGGGCAGAGTGGGAAGGGGCATCATTCAACCCACTGCACAAGTTAAGGAAATGGGCTGGGCTCCTTCATTGGCTTCCATGATAAATGAACACAGAATCACTTCTTCTTTTGGGGGTCAGCTCTGAATATTAGCCAACTTTACTACTTCATTCATTCAACAAATGTTCACTGAAGGCTTCCCTGTGTCAAGCCCTTTGCTAGGTGCAGCAAAATCAGACTTGGGCTCAGCCCCAGAGGACCTGCCTTCCTTCTAGAGGAGTCCAATGGTAAACACCAATAGTAAACAAAGAGTGATAATCCAGTTGCTGGGTCTAAGGGAATTTCAGGGGCTGTGGGAGCCAAAGAAAACAGATTTCACAGTTGAAGGAACATTTAAGCTGGGTATTGAAGGACCAATAAAAATTCACCAGGCAGGTAGGTAGAAAAGAATATTCTAGCAGAGAGAACAGGACCCATTTTTCTACAGCCTTTATTGAGGTTCGACTGCAACAGGCTGATTATTGGGCACTAAAAATGCAGGCCTCGAGTAAACAACCCTTTCCAAACTTTTCCACTACATGCTACAAACACTAGGAGAGCTGGAATTCTCACCGCAGGGGACATGGCAGAGAACTGAAGTAGCCAGCTGTCGGCAAAATACTCAAGGTAATGCATATAAAGTGTTTAACACAGTGCCTTGGGTCTAGTGTTCAATAAAGGCTACCTATCATTTCTATATTTCCTATTTCATTCTGAAAATTCTTGTATTATTTTAGATCTTATTCCATAATAAGGCTGTATTTGTTGCAACATAAAAATATTTTAATCACTTAGAATAAACTTATGCAGTGCTGTGTATCCCCTACAGAAAATTGTATCCAAATTTAAAGAGCATGGATTCTAAGGTGGCCAAATACAAAATACATGCAATAATAGAAGAAGGATCATGGTTGAGGGTTAACAAAGTGGCCCACTCCACCAGGGCTTCACAGATGTCTTGAAGGATGATTAGGAGTTTGATAGAGGAACAACAGGGAGTTAGATTTGTTCAGTTCAGGGATGGCTGGTGTTTTAACAGCTAACTTTATTATCATATTGGGTACTGAAATCAATCATTCAGTTTCCAGGGCCAAAAAGGCAAACCTACTCCAATCCATTTTGCCTTCTCTTCTTCCTCCCTCTTTACTCCAGATCTCATAGACATGATGCATCGAGTAAATAAAAGCAAGATAGGGCTGATTGGTCTGTTGATGCCAGAAACTTAATTAAATTAAAATCTATCCCCTTTATCTCAACAGAGTCCTCTTTTTTCCACTCATTTATTTAGTCAAATATCCATCAGACCTTTATCAGGTGCCCAGCCTGGGGAACATGGATTACAGAAATCATGCAGATAGAATCCCTCCCTTGAAGAGGTTGGCAGATAACTTCAGTACAAAGTGGTAAGTGCAGTCATTGAGATGATATATAAAGTATAATGGAAGCATAGAAAGGACGTTGCTAACTGCAATGTGTTGTGTAAGAAGACTTTCTAGAGGAGTAAGACTATTCTAGGCAGAAGGAACAGTATGAGCAAAGGCACTGAGGCAGAGGCCATGGCATTTGCATACTTTAACAGGGTTGAAACAAAGGTTGCACAGGGGAGCAATAGGGAAAGAGCCTGGAAGTAGACGGGGCCTGGTGAGAGGAAGCTTGCTACCAGGCTAAAGAACTTGGGCTTACTCTTAGGCAACAGGAAGTCATTTAGAAAGATCCTCAAGCCCTAACCGGTTTGGCTCAGTGGATAGAGCGTCTGCCTGCGGACTGAAGGGTCCTGGCTTCAATTCCGGTCAAGGGCACATGCCTGGGTTGCGGGCCTCCATCCCCAGTAGGGGGCATGCAGGAGGCAGCCGATCAATGATTCTCTCTCATCATTGATGTTTCTATCTCTATCTCTCTCTTCCTTTCCCTTCCTCTCTGAAATTAATAAAAATATTTTTTTTAAAAAGAAAATTTCTTAATAAAAAAAAAAAGAAGAAGAAGAAAGATCCTCAAGCAGCCCCTGAGAGGCAGCTTTGAAGGGGCAGGACCAAAGGAGCAAGACTCCTGTGGAAAGCCAAGTGAAAATCATAAAACAAAAAGGTCGGCCCCTAAGAGCCTGCACACACCCAACAAACTTGAAAGTAAGTCATTGGGCAGCATTTCTTCTCCTTTCTCAAACCTTCAAGATCACTTTTCCAAAAAATCCACCCTAGATCTGAGCCAATTACTACCGCCTCTGAGCTCCTGCAGCTCTGCCTGACCTCCCATTAGTACATGTATCCACGTACCTAGTTATATACTAAGTGCTGTGTGTTTGTCTTGCCCAGTGTGCTTTTGATTTTGTTCTGATTCCCTGGGCATCCTGACCCAGAGGACAGGCTTCGTTGGCTTCCATGATAAATGACTGACAGGATGAATGAATACAATCAGTGAATGAATGGATGACTGCTTGAGGAAGTGAATGTCTGGATGACAAGGGCTTCCATACCTCCCCCGCTGGACATAGCCCCATAGAGAGGAAATTAGCTTGCCCAAGGTCACACACCAAGTTTATAGCAAAGCTGAGATGGAGACTTGGGCTTCTTGCCCCGAGTCAGAGCACCTTCTTCAATTCCAGTGTTTGTCACACTGCCACGGCCCATACATGTGCCAATGTGAGTACATGAACTTGTGAATGTATGGGCCAGCTGGGTGACACACGTTGCATACAAACGCATCTAACCCAGGGGGCTGATTTAGTCAGAACTGCCCAGAAAGCTTTCCCTGGGAACTTCAGACTTTTCCAGTGATGCTGAAGGATGAGTAGGTGTTAGCTGGACAACAAAGGGACGTGAGACAAGAGGTGCAATTGGGGCTGAAGGAACAGCCTGAAGAAGGAGCAGGGAACACTGAAGGAACTAAAAGAGAAGGCCAATCAGGAGTAGGCAGAGAGAGGCAAGCAGGGAGAGGCAGCCAGTGCGAAGGAGGAGGAGGGGGTGGGGAGAGAGGGAGAGGGAGGAGAAAAAGAAGGGGGGAAAAATGATTGCTATTTCAAAAATAAAATCAAAGACCTCCTTCAATTTATTTTACAGTTTAGTATCGTTTTTATTTGTTCTCTCATGTGACAGAAGCAGCATTGTCTTTTCAATGCTTAGAGCTTCTGAAGTTTAAATCCAGCCCTGATGGCACAGAATGAAGGTGGAGATTCTCGCAGAAACCGGATCCTGCCAGGTGTTGCAGCCCCAGTGGAGTTTGACGTTGAGGTTCATGGGCAACTATGAAAGGGTCTAAGCAGGGGAGAGACATGACCTGATTTATGTTTTAGAAATGCCACTTTGGCTGCTGTGTCAAGAGCAGGTTCAAGGATTGGAGAGGAGTGAAAATGACAACAATAAATGGTGCCTTTTCTTCATTGAGTTAGAGGACAATTAGAACAAAGGAATATGGCTGAGTTTCTGGAAATGAAGGGGCTGAAAGGATGCCTGCTTTCCCTTGTTCACTTGCCCAGACAGGCCTGGTTCCCCAAGGTTCCTGAGAATGAGCATCCTGGACCTAAAGTGGTAGGACTGGAAGAGCTCCAAGCCAGGGGAGAGAAAACACAAGAGCTCTCTGGGCCGGCAGCTTATTGGCTGATGATTTTAGGCAAATTGATTTCCTTCCCTGAGCCTACAGGTTGTCCTGAGGGCTAGAGAGAACTAACTTTTACTTAATATTTTACATATGTTACTATGGTCAATCCCCACGGGATCCTTTGAAGTAGCTATTCTTGCCCCAGTTCTTCAGCAGCCTAAAAGAGAGGCTCTGAAAATGGAGATGAGCTGCCCAAAGTCATACGGTTCTTAGTGGCAGATTGACGTGTGAACCCAGATCTCTTTTCTCCTGGACTCTGTCCCCCAGGCCATACTTCTTGCATTAAGTAGAATACACTATTTAGAAACCAGAATTTTACCAAAAGGATGAGACTCTCACTCCCATCAACAGCCAAGTGTCGGTACAAAAAAAATCCAAAGGATAAAACTCTCTACCCGGTTCTTCTTCTTTCTCTTCCTAAATAATTTAGTCCAAAAGTCTTTAGGGTGGAGCTGAGAGCCAAGTCAGGGTGAGCATGGGGTGAGGGGTGGTGTGGTAGTCCAGAGCATGGAGTCAGAACCAGAGCGAGATGAGGAGGGTGTCCACATAGGGCAAAAAGTGAGTGCAGGGGGAGATCCTGGCACAAGATGGAGAATAAACTGGAGTGGGTAAGCAGTATGTTCATGTGGGAGGCGCCTGGAGTCCAAGCAGGATAAGAAGAGGACTGGTTCAATAATTTGTGAGACCCAGTGCAAAACGAAAACACAAAGTTGCTTGTTCAAAAAATAAGAATTCCAAGAAGGTAACAGCATAAATGAAGCATGGGCCCTTGTAAGCACTGAGTCCAGTGTAACTACATAGGCCAAATCCCATGAAGCCAGCCCTGGTGAGGAAAGTATCAATATGTCAGTTGGATGGAGAACAATGGCAACACTGGGAGATAGATTACTAACACAGGGATTGGTCAAATAAATATAGTAAGAATTTTTTAAAAGAACAAAAAAACAAAATGGAACTGAATACATTTAAAAGATCTTATTGACTTTATTCAATGATTCATGAATCAGATACCATCCAGCAGACAGAAAGGCGCTCCAAGGAGCTGTACAAAATCAAAGACATTCATAGGCAGAAGGGAGTGGGAACAAGAAAGTTCTGCTAGCAAAAAGCTGGTGGGTTGTGGCACGGCTACTCTCTCTTAGGGGACGGCAGAGGGCTCTGAGGCAGATTATCTCACTGATGCTGACCAGGTGGTTCCTGATTGGCTGGTTTAAGATTGCATTGCTGGGAGAGGCTGAAATTATAATTAAGTTAAGCCTCACTTTGGTGATGTGGAGTTTAGCATAAATGACTCCATTTGGGGCCTGTTGTCTTGTTTTTTAACAGGATAATGGCAGCCAGTTAGGGGCAAAAATAGAATATTGGTGACTAGCTATGGTTATGGGAAATATTAATCATGCTCTGTGAACCATGATTGTCTTGTGTTGGTTAAAGAAAGGACATTCTGTCCTAGCCAGTTTGGCTCAGTGGGTAGAGCACTGGCCTGCGGACTGAAGGGTTCCGGGTTCAATTCCAGTCAAGGGCACATGCGTGGGTTGTGTGCTCGATCCCCAGAAGGGGGTGTGCAGGAGGCAGCCAATCAATTATTCTCTCTCATCATTGATGTTTCTCTCTCTCTCTCCCTCTCCCTTCTTCTCTGAAATCAATAAAAATATATTTTTTTAAAAAAGAAAAAGAAAGGACAGTCTGATGTGGCTGGGAGTTGCATGCCCCCAGGGCCTGGGAATCAAATGTGGAGCCATTCTCATTCAAGAACTGCCTATTATGCCCTAACCAGTTTGGCTCAGTGGATAGAGCATTGGCCTGCGGACTCAAGGGTCCCGGGTTCAATTCCGGTCAAGGGCATGTACCTTGGTTGCGGGCACATCCCCAGTGGGGAGTGTGCAGGAGGCAGCTGATCAATGTTTCTCTCTCATTGATGTTTCTAACTCTCTATCCCTCTCCCTTCCTCTCTGTAAAAAATCAATAAAATATATTTTAAAAAAAAGAACTGCCTATTATCATGGAAAGATTAACAACCTTGTTACCCAAATAATGGAGTCCCACCCAGCCTCCTACTTCCCCATGCCTGTAATCCCTATTTCACCATCTAATCTTTGTCCTACCCTATATAAGCAGCTGGTTTATGGGGAGCTGCAGAGCAGATTTTTGTGGATGATCTACTACTCTCCCATACTGCCGGCAGTATTGGAATAAATGTTCATATGATTCAACCCTGTCTCTGCTTAATTGGCGCAAGTAGCAACAGGCAGTATGGACCCCTTGATTGTTACAAGGTGGTCCCTGAAAGAAGGGGTTCCACAAAGTACAGGTGGAACCTGTTACTGGGTTAAGGGGCATGGGACTTTACAATCCAAGGAGTAGAACTCCACGCAAATAAAGCCTTTTACCACATCTTATTCTCCTGTGGAGGCTTCTGAAAATGCTTATTTCAGTGGTGCCTCAAGGTTCAGTGGTGCCTCAAGGACCTTGCTCCACGAGCGACAGAGAAGTTCAATTCTCCAGTACAGGTGGAACCTGTACTTGTATACAAGTTTTCTATCAGAAAAAAGGTGTTACAAATACAGGAAGAGAGAGAGAACTAGAATGAACCCTGTGGGGATAGACTAAAATTACTCAGATCTTAGTTTCTAAATATCACCCTCCACTGAAAAGCCAACACTATTTTGTCTACAAGAGACACATTTGGTTCTCCTAAGAGGAACCAAGATTCTTTTAAGAGTCTCTGGATTGGGCCACAAAAAGTACAACATGATCCTAGGACATCTAGTTGTGCCAGGAAGAAAGGAAATACTAAAACAAAACAAAACCAAAAATAAAGCCTGGAGACATGTCAAAAAGACATAGAAGCCAATCTACAGGGGCTCCCACTGGCTAAAGCTGGGGCAGTTTGAGCATCAAAATAAATAATGATAGAACAGTTTATAGCCCATTAAATAAAATAGGGATCCGTGAGTCTTTATTAATATAAATCAATAATAAACTGCTTTATAAGAGAAAAGATAATACATAGTCTCAAAGTATGGAAAAAGGTAAAATCCTGACAGTCACCACCTTAATCAAGTGATCAAAGTGAACATCCCCTGTGGGGCAATGGAAATCATGCACCACCTGATAGGATATGGGGAAGAAATGAGTCCATTATCACTTCTGGGATCTTTCTGCTAATGATGGAGTATCAGAACCAATCATGAGATTAGACACAACAAAATTAAATGGTGTTCCACAGAATATATTAAAAAATATATTCTGGTCTGTAATCTTTAAAAATATATATATTTATTGATTTTTTTACAGAGAGGAAGGGAAAGGAATAGAGAGTTGGAAACATCGATTCAGCTGCCTCCTGCACACTCCCTACTGGGGATGTGCCTGCAACCAAGGTACATGCCCTTGACAGGAATCAAACCTGGGACCCTTCAGTCCGCAGGCCAACACTCTATCCACTGAGCCAAACCAGTTAGGGCTGTAATCTTTTTTTTAAAATTGATTTTAGAGAGAGGGGAAAGGAGGGGGGAGGAGAGAAACATTAATTGATTGATTTTTTAAAAATATAATTTTATTGATTTCATAGAGGAAGGGAGGAGAAAGAAATAGAAACTTCAATGATGAGAGAGAATCATTGATTGGCTGCCTCCTGCACGCCCCACACTGGGGATTGAGTCCGCAACCCAGGCATATGCCCTGAGTGGGAATCAAACTGTGACCTCCTGGTCCATAGGTCAATGCTCAAGCACTGAGTCATGCTTGCCAGGCAATTAATTGGTTGATTCTTGTATGTGTCCTGACCAGGTATTGAATCCACAATCTTGGGGTATCGGGAGACACTCTACCCAACTGAGCTACCCAGCCAGGGCTGGCCTTTTAATCTTTAAGATTGTTGAGGTCATGATAGTCAAAGAGAGACTGAGGAACTTTTTTAAATAAAAAGAGTACTTGGTATGTGCCAGGCATTGTAAGCAGTTTCTGTGTATCCTCACAATGATGCTATGAGAAACTATTAGAACTAATAAATGAGTTCCACGAGGTTGCAGGATACAAGATCAATATGCAAAAGCCAATTGTGTTTCTATACACTAAGATGGCAATCTGAAAATGAAAGTAAGAAACAATTCCATTTACAATAGCAGTAAAAGAATAAAATGCTTAAAAAATTTAAGAAAAGTGCAAATTTGTACACTTGCACTTGAAAGAAATTGAAAGAAATTAAAGAAAACCCCCAACAAATGGAAAGACATCCAGAAGACTTAATATTGCTAAAATAACAATATTGACTAAATTGATCTATAAATGTATAAACATTAAACAGATCATAAAGTTCATATGCAAATGCAAGGAACACAAAATAACCAAAACAATCTCAAAAAAGAACAAAGTTAGGACTCACGCTTCCCAATTTCTAAATTAATTTCAAAGTTAATCAAGACAGTGTGGTACTGCAGTAAGTGCTGCATAGAAATATAGATCAATGGAATAGAACCGAGAATCCAGGAATAAACCCTTAAATTTGTGGTCAATTAATTTTTGACAAAATGCCATGACAATTCAATGAGGAAAGAATAGTTTTGTTTTTTTATGGTGCTGAGATAACTGGATGACCATATGCAAAAGAAGAAAGGTTGGACCCTTAACCATATACAAAAATTGACTCAGAAGAATAGTTCAGAGATCTCAATATAACAGATAAAAACTCTAAAACGTTTAGAAGAAAACATAAGAGCAAATCGTTGTGGCCTTGGATTAGGCTATGGCTTCTTAGATACCAAAGCAAATGCTACAACAACAACAACAAACTAGATCAATTTGATTACACCAAAATTAAAAACTTCTGTGCTTCAAAGAACAAATGATACATTTGATTCATGATCCATGTTACACCATGGATGAACCTCAAAAACATTATGCTAAGTGAAAAAAGCCAGACACAAAAGTCCACATATTGTGTAATTCCATTTATTAATTTTTTCCAGGATATGTTTTCATTGAGTTTTTCACGAGAGGAAGAGGAAGAGAGAGAGAAAGAGAGGGAGAGGGAGAGGTTGAGGGAGAGGGAGAGAGAGAGAGAGAGAGAGAGAGAAAGGATATATTTTCATTGAGTTTTTCACGAGAGGAAGAGAAAGAGAGGGAGAGGGAGAGGGAGAGAGAAATATCAATCGGTTGCCTTCTGTATGCACCCCGACTGGGTATCAAACTGTCAACCTAGGTATGTGCCCTGATCGGGAATCAAACCCACAACCTTTTGATGTATGGGATGACATTCCAAACAGCTGAGCCACCTAGCCAGGGCTGTGTAATTCCATTTATATGAAATGTCCAGAATAGGCAAATACATATAGACAGAAAGTAAATTAGTGGTTAGTGATCAGCTGAGGGGGGTGGGGAGGGAGGATAGGTGTGTAATAAGGAGCAACTGCTAATGAACATAGGGTTTCCTTCGGGGGTGATAAAACTGCTCTGGAATTAGAGCATGGTGATCGATGTACCACTTTGTAAGTATACTAAAACCTACTGAATTATCTCCTTAAAAAGGATGGAGTTTATGACATGTGAATTATATCTCAATAAAATTTTCACTTAAAAAAGGAAGGGCCCTGCCGGCATGGCTCAGTGGTTGAACCTATGAACCAGGAGGTCACAGTTTGATTTCTGGTCAGTGCACATGCCCAGGTTGGGGGCTCGATCCCCAGTGTCGGGTGTGCAGGAGACAGCCAATCAATGATTTTCTCTCATTGGTGTTTCTGTCTCTTACTCCCTCTCCCTTACTCTCTGAAATCAATAAAAATATATTTTAAAAATAAAAAGGAAGGAAGGCTGGCAACTTTGTTGCAGGAATAGTGACTGGAGAGCAGCCTGGAAACAGGGCGCTCCGTTCACTAGGGAGACCCAACGAGGGTGTGAGGATGACAACAACCACAGCTACCACTTCCTGTCAAGGGACTGGAGGCCAAGCCCTGGGATGACCATATATGTAGATACACATTCTCTCACTTACTCAGGAATACATATCATTCCCATTTTACAGATGAGGAAGCTGAGGCTCGGGGAGGTTAAGTGACATGGTAATGTAGCTGGTAAACAGTGTCACAGGCTGGATCCCACACTAACAAGTATATTTTACTAGGGATGAGAAAGGAGGGAATGGTTTGAGAGACCAAAATTCCAATAGCAGCATCAGCAGGCAGGTATTGGAGTGAAGGAAGGAGGGAGGAGGAGAAAAGAGTCCAACAAGACTGAGTGGCTGGCTAAAAAAGAATGAAATCTTAACCATTTGAGACCGCAGGGATGGATGTAGAGGGTGTTATGCTAAGTGAAATAAGTGAAAAAAGTAAGAAAAGCACCATCTGATTTCACTTATATGTGGACTCTAAAGAATAAAATAAATGAACAAACAAAATAGAAATGGACTCATAGATACAGAAAACAGACTGATGGTTGCCAGAGGGGAGGAGGATTGAAGGGCTGGGTGAAAAAGGTGAAGAGATTAATACATACTAATTGGTAGTCACAAAATTATACCGTTGTAATAATCTGGTTATTATTTAACAGGAAAGGAGTAAAGGAAAGGCTAGATACCATCTGATTTCACTTATATGTGGACTCTAGAGAATAAAATAAATGAACAAACAAAATAGAAATGGACTCATAGATACAGAAAACAGACTGATGGTTGCCAGAGGGGAGGAGGATTGAAGGGCTGGGTGAAAAAGGTGAAGAGATTAATACGTACTAATTGGTAGTCACAAAATTATACCGTTGTAATAATCTGGTTATTATTTAACAGGAAAGGAGTAAAGGAAAGGCTAGATCATATAGGCATACCATGTATACAGCTTTGCTAATTCAACACTCTCCTAGTCTGTTTCTCACTGATCAATGGGGAAGGGACTGGACAAAGGCGGTTTAGATGCATGCCCAGGAGGTCTGAGTGATGTGGGAAGGTGCCTACCTACCTGTCAATCACACCCGGAAGCGAGTCAGTGGCCAAATAGGCGTGGCCACTACAAGGGCACAAAACCTGAATATTTAAACTTCTGAACAGGAGTCTCTCTCTTTCTCTGGTGCACCAGCTTCCTGGCTCTCCTGTTGCAGGAGTTATGCCCCCCCCCCCCCCCCCCCCCCCCCCCCCTAAAGGACGTTTAATTAGCCTGAATGCTAAACTGGACCCGGCTGCAACATGGAATGGAAGTTCTGGACACTGCCCTGGCTTTTGGCTTTACTGCACCTTTTCCAGGACTGGGTTAAGGGGTATGGGACTTTACAATCCAAGGAGTAGAACTCCATGCAAATAAAGCCTTTTACCACATCTTATTCTCCGTGGAGGCTTCTGAAAATGCTTATTTCAGTGGTGCCCCAAGGACCTCGCTCCACAAGCGACGGAGTTCAATTCTCCAGTAACAAAAATAGTCACAGGGATGTAAGGTACAGCATAGGGAATACAGTCACTATTGTAATAATTATGAATGGTGCCAGGCGGGTACTGGAAATATCAAGGGGAACGCTTGTAAGTATATGGTTGTCTAATCACTATGCTGCACACTCGAAGCAAATACAAAATTATATTGAATATATACTATAATTGAAAAATTAAATTAAAAATAAAAAAAAAGTCTGGCTGGTTTTTGATCAATGATTCTCATTGTTGATGTTTCTCTCTCTCTCTCTCTCTCTCTCTCTCTCTCTCTCTCTCTCTCCCTTCCTCTCTGAAATCAATAAAAAAAACATGTTAAAAAAAAAAAAAAGACTGGCTGGTTTTGCTGAAGGCTGGGCAGTAATGAGATCTAGAACCTAGGTAAGGGATATAAAAAAGGCAAAGGATTTAAAAAAGATGAGTGCTTTAAACTTCTGAGCCCCTTATTACATTACAAACACTTAAGAGCAGGGGACATTCAATTTGGAAGCCCCTCATTCCCTGTCAAGAGGGGGCATGTGGTAAATATTGATTTGCTGTGTGATTAGAGGTAAGTCCCTTGCCTTTCTGTGTCAAGTTTCCCAGATTAAGAGGAATTGCTCTAGATAAATGCTAAATTCCTGTCTAGCTTTTTTTTTTTTTGGATACAATTTTAAATTTACTTGAGTTTCACAAAAGAAAAAGAAAGAGAAGAACTTTATAAATATTTCCTCTACACAAGAGATACTTCCCCTAAAATATCCCTTCAAGATTAAAAAAATTTGTTTTACCTCGAAATGAAATTGATTCGGGGTCTGCAAACCAGCAGACTGCCTGCATTCGCTCTGAGACTGGCTCTGCCCCGGCGCCTCCTGGTCCAAGTCCCCGATGCCCCCCCACCTCCGTGGCAGCATCTCATCCCCTGGGCCCCCATTCAGCACAGGCACCCTCAGCGCTTCCCCTGCAGCCCCAGGGACCCGCTAAGCCCGGGCCCCAGCCGGTCACCAGTTCCCCAGGTCCTGCCTGCAGCCCCAGGTCCTCAAACCGGTGTGGTAGGGCCCTGAGAGTTGACCCCTTAGGCAGAGGGGCACTGCGCCCCCACACCCGGCCTCCCCTTCTCCCCGGAGGAAATGCCGAGAGCACCCAGTCTGAGCTGAGTCCAGCTCCTGGAGGGCTCAGCCTGCGCAGTGCGGCCACCAGAGGGGACCCGTCTGCAGGGTGGTGGGCAGAACAGGCCTCCCAGGGCAGCTGGGTGCCCACCTGGCCCCAAAGCCGTCCTTCCGCCGCCCCCTTGCCCCTTCCGGAGGGGAACCAGGTGTGGTTTCCGCCCAGCCCAGCTGCCTGCCTTGGGAGGCGGCAGAGGCTGTCGCCCTCTGCTGGCCAGTTCCTGTTACTGCAGGAAGTAAAGTCACCCTGCCACCCAGCCTGTGCCCACTGGGAGCCAGCCCAGCACATCATTCCCATCCGCAGCTCAGAACCAGGCCTCGGCGCTTCCCTCGGCTGGGATGGAGCAGAGCTGGATTGGGAGTCAGGACGGTCTCTGCCGCTGATGTGTGTGGTCCCCATTTTCACGAGCCCAGGAGGCTCCAGGGCCCTCTGTGCATTTGTAACTGTGGCTGTATTACCAGAGACCCCTTCAGGGCACAAGCTGGGATGTGGCGGCCAGGTCTAGGATTGGAGCCCTCTGCTGTTGCCTCCACATGCTGCGGGGGCATCCTGCCAGGCGCTCCACCCAGAAAGAAGAGGGTCCTTTGCCTCCAAATGGGCAACAGACTCAGGCCCACGGGTATAGAGAGGACCCTGAGCCGGCTCCCAATGGGACGAGGCAGCAGTTGTTCTGGAGCCCTCTCAAGTGGAGGCAGCAGGAAGGGAGTGGGCTTTGCTTCATGCCCAGCCCTGTGCCAGGTGCTCACGGTCCAGATCCTCTCCAATCCTATGAGACGTGTTTCTTTGCTCCCTTCCCTCCCTCCTTCTCTTCCTTCCGGATTTACTGAGCACCTGTCTGTGTCAGGGGCTGGGGTACAAAGGCAAAGCTAGCATCCCCAAGACCTCACTGCCCTGTGAGAGCATCATCCAGAAAACAGGTGTGACTGGGGTGTGTGCAGGATGCAGGGGGAGCCCCAAGCGACTCAGGGAAGAGACGTGTTTCTTTGCTCCCTTCCCTCCCTCCTTCTCTTCCTTCCGGATTTACTGAGCACCTGTCTGTGTCAGGGGCTGGGGTACAAAGGCAAAGCTAGCATCCCCAAGACCTCACTGCCCTGTGAGAGCATCATCCAGAAAACAGGTGTGACTGGGGTGTGTGCAGGATGCAGGGGGAGCCCCAAGCGACTCAGGGAAGGTTCTCCAGTGGAGTTAAAGCCGAGCTGGGATTTGAAGAATGAGAAGGGCGTTCCAGGTGGAGGGAACTGCATGTGCGAAGGCAAGGAGGCAGGAAAGAGCCCGCCTGGTCTGGGAACTGTGGGAGGGCATGGAGCCCAGGTCCAGGAAATCTGCTGGGTGAGGTTGGGGACTCAGAACCCAGTACCTGGACCCTCTGCCTCCTTGACCTTTGCTCCCGGCTGCCTGGCCAGGAAGAGTCCCCTCACTCCCCAGCTTACCTGCACAAAAGAAGCCTTTGAAGCTGGAGAGAGGGCGTGAGGAAGAAGGGGCCAGCTGTTGTGTAATTTTGGATGGCTTTTCAGAAATCTCCTCCTCCCTCCCTCCCCCCGCCTCCTCCTTCTCCTTCTCCTCTTCCAATACCATGGGCAGCTGGGGTAGCCCCCTGTGAGCTGGGCTGAGTTGAGGGGGAGGTGGGCTGAGGCTAGGGACCTCTGCTCCCCCTCCCTGAGCCTCAGTTTTGGCATCTAGAATATGGGCACGACAACCCAGTTGCTGGCTCCTGTCAATCCAGGTGCTCCAGGAAGCGGAGCCCCAGGCTGGACTCCTTAGGGGGAAGACCTGGGAGGTAAGGGCGGGGCTGGGGAGTACCCTGCATCATCCTGCAGCTGGGGGCTCGGCAAGGGGAGGAGTCCCTGAGCCATGTAGCCTGCACTGCCCACCAAGCAGCCTGCCCTGGTGTGCCCACTGCACTGTCACTGCCGAGGAGCCCCCGGGGGAGCGGGAGACAGGGCTGAGGCAAGGACACAGGGATAAATCTCCCTATGAGCCCCTGCAGGGAGAGGTGTATGGGGTCTCCCCTGCCAGAGCACAGGACTCTGCTGTCCCCAGAACCCGGTCAAAGCCCCAGAAGGAGGGGTGTATTTCCAGAGGCTGCTGCTCCGATGACTACAGACTGGCCTAAACAAACAGGAACATGTGCTCTCCCCGTTCTGGGGCCAGATTCTGAAACCAGGGTGTATGGGCTGTGCTCCCTTCAAGGGTTCCAGGGGAGGGTCCTTCCTGCCTCTTCAGCCCCTGTCCAGCTTTGAGGTCCTGTGAGTCTGTGATTTTACAATCTCTAGCTTCTAGCCCAGGGGTTGAGCTGGATACGTGTCAAAATGTGAAAAGAAACTTAGGAAGCTGCAAGGAATTTGCCTCAGAACCATCTTCAGTGCCCCCTAGTGGCCATTTCTGGGGAGCACAAGCAGAATCATGGAATTGACCATCAGGCTGAAACTGCCGCCCACCGCCAGGGTCCAAGGCAGAGGGTCTTCTGGAAAAGAAAGTTCCAGTTCCTTCTCCCAAGGTAACAACTCCCAACCCAAGGCAGTGTTCACAGCATTTCCCCAGGTCTCTCCACCCACAACTTAAAGTGGAGCTGGCCTCTGCTCTGCACAGGCAGCTGCTAGACATACATTGTGCTAGGCGAGGTGACCCCACTGACATTTGGGGCCTGGTTATGCTCTTCCTTAGGCAGAGATGGTGGAGTGCCCTCGTGCACAGGTGTTCAACCTTCAAAAGTTAATACTGAGCACTGGCTGGTTTGGCTCTGTGGATAGAGCATTGGCCTGCGGACTGAGGGGTCCCAGGTTCGATTCCGGTCAAGGGCATGTACCTTGGTTGCGGGCACATCCCCTGTGGGGGGTGTGCAGGAGGCAGCTGATCGATGTTTCTCTCTCATCAATGTTTCTAACTCTCTATCCCTCTCCCTTCTTCTCTGTAAAAAATCAATAAAATATATTTAAAAAAAATTAATACTGAAAATAATGGCCTACGTTTGTGGGGTGACCTAGGTTAAAATCAGGACTTAGCCTGGAGCCAGAGGCTGAGGGTCACGGCTAGCCTGGCTGGGGCTGGGATGGGGCGGAGACTCATCACAATACAGGCCTTTCCTCTGTCCTAAAGGAAGTGTCTGTCCTCTGACCTTGGCTCTGTGGCCCAGGGCCTGCCTGGTGCTATAGAATTCAGTCTCTGTGGGCCTTCCCAAGGCACCTCCTTTCTCCACCCTGCTCTCCTGCCCACCTAGACACCCTGGAGAAGCCAGCTCCCCACCTTTCCAAGCGAAGCCCCATTGCAGATCTCTGGACACCTCTCTACCGCCACCTTTCCATCGTTCAAGTCAGCAATGCTGGCTCCTCTGTCGGCATTTACTGCTCTGCCCTTCAACTTCTTCTTGGCAAATTTCCAGTCACCTTTTGCATCCCGGCTCAGGTATCAGGGTTCCAGTTCAATGAGGCCCCCCAGGCTGGGGTAGGGGCATCTCGTCACAGGTCTGACCACCCTGCCTATCCTCAGCTATTTCCAATGTTCGCTTCTGCTCCCAAGGAGCCCACTCACAGCTTCTGAAACAGGAGCAGTCCCTGGGGTGGATGAATGGCGAGGACAGGCACCTAGGCAGTCGGGAAGTTGGAATGAGGTCCTTTAGTCTCAGCTGGGAAGGGTTTCCCAGGTGCTTAGCACTCACTGAACTGAATGGAATCAGAACAGAGAGATGGCATCTTATAAGACCTGGATGTGGCATGAAATCACTAGAGTGACAGCAGCCAGAGGTCTTCCCCTTCGTGGTATAACTTAGGCCAGGGGCAAGGGACACCGTGTGAGCAATCCCTGAGGACCTTTCCAGCTCAGCCTTGCCAGGACCTTGCGGCTGGACAGCAGCCCTTTAGCACATGTGGTAGGAGGCTGTGAGGGGGCTCCAAGGCCCCCAACATCCCGGTATTCACTCCATCTGTAATCTTCTAGAGTGTGACCTGGGCCTCAAGATTTGTATCTAATGAAGAGAATATGGCAAAAGTGACAGGTGATCACTTCCAAGATCAGCTTATAAAAGACTGTGACTTCTGCCTGTACTCTGGCTGATGGAGGCAGCTGCCATGCTCTGAGATATTCTATGGAAAGGCCCATATGGCAAGGAACTGAGAGTGGCCTCTCTAAGAGCCAGTGAGGAAGTGAATTCTGCCAACAACCACGTGAATGACCATCAAAGTGGACCCTCCCGGCTGACACCCTGGCTGCAGCCTTGCGAGAGGCCCTGATGCAGAAGGCCCAGCTAAGCCAGACCTCGACGACAGGCCCGCAGAAGCTGTGGACAGTGTTGTCTGAAGCCACTAAGTGTTGGACTAATTTGTTACATGGCAACAGATAAGTAATACACCACACAGGGCCATGTGGGCCAAAGAAGCGCGGGGAAGGGGCTGGGGCAGGGAGCTACAGTCTCCCCAAGTGTCAGGGGCAAGATGCAGATGTTGCCCCAGCAAGAACTCAGAGGACGCTCATTTTTATTTATCTGTTTAGGAATATACAAAAGTCTGACATGGTACAATAGTCTCATCAAGAGAAAACAGAACACACAGAAGAAAGGCGGGGTTTCCTCCCTGGCCCCCATCCTCCCAAAAAGGCACACACATCTGACGCGTGGGCTCGGGGGGCTCCTATCCGGAAACCAATCTGATGCTCAGAAGGCCAGGCTCCTCTGTGAACAGGAAGAGGGGCCCCTTCCTCACACCTCCCCTTGGGGGTGCGGGGTTAAGCAAAACGAGGCCACCGGAAAGTATGGGCTTCTGGCCAAGGCCTGGTCAGTGGTGGGTCCACGTCACCAGCCCCCTGAAGAAAACCAGTCACTCCAAGCAGAACGTGGTCGCTGGATAATCCAAGAGATGGTATGCCTGGGCTAGCCCTGCTCGCGGCACAGGCTCATCACCACCCCCACCGTCTCTGCGGAGGCCAGTCCAGGCTCAGGGTGAAAGACTGGGGATGTGGGAAGTGGCAGAGAGGAGAATCGCTGGCACGGTCCAGATGCCCATCACTGCTCTCTTCAAAACGGGGACAACTGTGCCTTCGAGGCTTCCCCTCGGCCAGAGGGACTAGTCCTGCCGTCAGGTCAAGGCAGCTGGGACTAGAGGTGTTTGTGTCAGGAGCGGCTTCTGCTCCTCATCCTCCAGGGGCAAAGAGCAAGTCATCTAACTGGCCCGGGGTGACGGTCCTTCTTCCCCAGCCAGCCAGGCCCGCGCCTTCTCTGTAACTTCAGGAATGGAAGAAGAGGGGCTGGTTGGGAAACTCTAAAGGCCCCGAGGTGTTCGCCACCACCTAGAACAGCACACACTGGAAGGGAACAAGCCTGAAATGTTCAAGCGTTTCCCTTCCTAAAAAAGACCTAACATGTTCATGGTTTAACAAAATTATTATAATTTCTTTTAAATAACCCACAGACACCCATGACACTTCCAAATTTACAGAACAAAAAGCACTCGAGAACTTGGCGGAAAACAGCTTGCGGGCAGAGCGGGGTCCTCCCGGCACCGGGCTGAGGGCTGGCTCAGTTCACCTCCAGGACCTCGGTCTCCGGGAGGCCGAAGCTGGTCTTGTGCTTGTCGAAGAGCTTCACCAGGGCCTCCATGTACATGGCGTGGTACAGGTCGATGTCCTGCTGGGTCGGGTGCTCCAGCTTGGGAATGGTGATGGGCTCACCCACTGCAGGGAAGGGGCAGAGGCCTCTGGTTAGTCCGTGCCATTCGGCCCACCCTCCCTGGGTGTTTACCCTGATGTTGACGGCAGTGACCCCGTGCTACGTGCCGACAATGTGTCAGGAACTGTGCTGAATGTGTTCTGCCTTAGGTTGTCCTTTTGCAGATGAGAGGGCGAAGGCCCGGTGGCACGGGAAGGGACCTGCCCAAGGCCACAGAGCCACGAGGCAGGAAGGGGGAGGAAGCCCGGCTGCACCCACTGCACTCAGCTGGGAGCTCCTGTGAGGGCTGTGGGATCAGGGAACTGCTTTGCTGTGGCCCAGCCCTGGGCAAGTGACTTTGCCTTTCGGAGCCTCAGCTTCCTCACCTATCACACAGGGGTCCTGCCTCAGGGGGGCTTTGCTGAGGATTCTGTGAATCATGACATGGTCTGAGAAGTGTGGTAAGTGTGGCAGAGGGAGAGGGCAACATTCATACTTCTGGGCATTGTTTTCTTTCCTAATCCTGTTTCATCTCCATACCCAACTCATCACCAAGTTCTGTCAAAGACATTTCTGAAATTTCTCCCAAGTTCTCTCCCATCTCCACTGCCATTCCCTCGATCCAAGTCACCGGCTACCCAAAAGCCTCTGGCGTGGTCTTGTGGCTTCCAATTTTGCCCTTTCTAATCCGTTTTCTATCCAGAAGCCCCAAGGATCTCTTTAAGATGCAAATCCGAACCTTCCCTCCCCCAAACTATATATATATCCGAGGCTGAAGTCATGTTTATTAGGATAAAGGGGCATGTGATGACCACTAACAAGTATCTATTGGGAAGGAGGGTGCAGGGAGTGGTTCCTAACACCCCCCAGGGACTCATTCCTGGATGTAGAGGGTGCTGGGAGCAGTATGATCATCTCCTGGCGTCTCCCCACCACCACAGGCCTGGGGGAGCCAAGCAGATGGAAGGTGAGGGTGGGGTCTCTCAGTTCCTGGAGCAGCTGGTCAGAGCCTAGAGCCCACACCTGCACTCCACGCTTTCAGAAGGCCTGGAGCTGCCCCCCAACCATCACCACAGCCTCCACAGCTTCCATCATGGGGATCTCTGAAGTTCAAAGCCCCCAGACTGGGGTCCCCCTCTGGAGTCACCAGCTTCAGAGACCCGTCCATCAATACCATAACCTTGTCTTCCTCTATGTGGGCCACCTGTACTGGTCCTCTGTGCTCTGTTTGAGAGGACGAGGTTCACAGACAAATTCTGTAGCTCTCTGCCTTTCTCCTTAACACCTTCTCCAATCCCAAGCAAGTCGGCTAAACCACACTCACCATAGCGGTCCCAGCTTTCCACTATTAAAGTGAAAACCAAATTCCTTCACGATGCCCACAGGACCCCATCCCTGGCCAGCCACCCCAAGCATGAAAACGTCTCTGCTGCCTCACAGAGAGCAGAGATGGAGGGGAGAGTCTAGGTCACGTGACCCGAAATGCAGGAAGTCAGTCTCCGTGTAAAGTACAAAACAGCATACCCGGCTCTGATCATTCAGAGTATCTATGTGAGCTTTGGCCCCTCAAGTCCATAGCCTGTGGCCCACACGCTCCTGTGTGATCTCCAGCTTGTGAACCATTAACACACACACAACCCCCTACAAGAGACAATTCTTTGGAATCCTCTACATGATCCCAAATAAACCCAGAACAACATAGCTGAAGGCCAAGGGCAGCCAGTTTTTTGCAACACTTTTCACAGGACTATGCTCTCCAGTCATGTTTTCTTTCTGTTCCTCAAAACTCTACACAGTCTTGCTTTGGGAACTTCACTTAGGCTATTGTTTCTGACAAAAACTCCCTCCTCCCACCTCTTTTGCTGGATAATTCTTATTCAGCTAACAGTCTAAGAGTCACCTCCTCCCTGGGGTCCACTATGATCCCCCGAGCATGCCGCACATCCCGCTCACACCCCCTGTTGATCTTTGCTCTAATAGGATCTTCCCTGATAGACTGCTGGGCTCTGCAAACACAGAACTGCTGGGTCTTGTTTTGTCAGCACAGCTTGGCTCACAGTAATAAAACTCTACCCCGTCACCCCACCCCCACCTCCACCAATAATCCCCCTATGGCAGCACCCACATGTCCTCCTGGTTTAGAGCACGGACATCAGAGCCAGGTGGCCTGGATTTGGATCCTAACTCCACCACTAACTCGCTGTGGCCCCCCCAAGTTCAGGGTCTTCAAGTAGGGAGGCTCACCGACAGTGGTGATGGGCTTGGAGTAGGGCACCAGCCCCCAGGTGTCAGAGGAGAAGAGGCCTCGGCCATGGAAGATGCACGGGGCGAAGCCAATGGACTTCTGGAACTTCTTCTGGACCCATCGTCCCCAGGAGCCCTCCTCAAAGATCACTTGCTTGTAGACTTCATTCTCTCCGAACGAGTAGGTGGGAACCAGGTCGGCTCTGGAAGGGAGAGGCCAGGCCTGTCACTCCCCAGTCACTGGCTTCAGTTCCTCCTGTCAGCCCTACAGGCCCTGGACACTAGCCAAGCTCCCCTCCCCCAGGGCTGTGCCAGAACCTTCCGGGGGGTCCCCAACGTGTGTCCCCTCACTACCAGGTTCAGATGGGCCCTCTGCCCCCTGCTAGTGACTGGGGAGCATGTCAGGACTTTGGGAGCACTGGGCAAAGGGAAGGTGGAGGGCCCTGCTCTAGCAGGCCTGGTCTCTCTCATCCTCCAGGCCTGCCTCTGCTGGAAAGCTCTCCCTGCCCCACACCCAACCAAGGCCTCTCTCAGTTCCGTGTCACAGCCCTCAACACACCATGTTGTCACTGTCTGTCCCTTCATACTTCCCCCTGCCCTGAACACAGGGACTGGGTCTGAATGGTCGTGTGCCCAGGGCCTGGCACAGGCTGGGCCTGAAGAGTAGCCTCTTCTAGAGCCTGGGGTAAGGTCCTGAGAGGACAGAGAGGAGTGGTGGGTGGGGCCCAAATGGTTAGCGCCATCCCTAACTTGTGGTTGACTGCAGGCTACATCCTCTCCCACTCCAGGTCTGCCATCGCTGGAGGTCTGTCACCTCAAAGCCCTCCTCCTGGGGTTGCCCAGAGCACAGAGATGGGAAGGAAACAGTGGACCTGGAGTCCAGAGAGCTTAGCGCTGCATTTTACAACCTGACCCCCGACTGGGCCACTTAGCCTCACTCGGTTTCCTCACGTGGGAAATAGGACGTCACCACCCGGCAGGGTTGCTGTGGCATCCAAGGGGACTGAGAAGTGAATGTGCTCTGTCCAGTGACATGTGCTGAACAGGTGGCTACATAGAATGTGCCTCTGGTTTTCTAGAAAAGGTCACAGACACCCAAGCTGCCCAGCTCCTGTCCACCTGCCCTTAGCATCACCCCTCCGGGGAGCCTCGCTGCTGTTTCCAACCACGCCACCCTCATTTCTGCTAGCAGCATGA
This sequence comes from Myotis brandtii, assembly GCF_000412655.1. Lineage (NCBI taxonomy): Eukaryota > Metazoa > Chordata > Mammalia > Chiroptera > Vespertilionidae > Myotis > Myotis brandtii. The sequence continues at coordinate 1,956,181 of NW_005359225.1, forward strand.
CACAGTTTTGGCCCCAGGGCATTGTCCTATGTATGATCCTGGCCTCTCAGCCCACCTGCGAGGGCTCAGGGGACACAGGCCGCACCTCTGCCCTACTCAGACGCCAAGGCTATTCTTGGACAACTTGGCCTGAACCTCTGGGCTCCAACTTCCCCTCCCCCGCCACAGGACAGTGGATGCTCTTCTGTGCCTTCCTGGCGTCTGGGCCTCCAGGAGCCAAGGAGCTGCTGACAGTGTGTATGTTGCGTGTGTGTGTGTGCACGGAAGCACTCACCCATGTCGCAGGGCCAGCTTCACAAAGCCCTTGCGGTTGCGCAGGGTGACCGCATTCTTGCCGGGCATGGAGCTCAGAGACTCCGCTGCACCCCCGACTACGATGATGATGGCATTGCCACTCCCGTTCTTTGAAAGCAAGTAATCTATGGTGTCCCGGTTCACAGGGCAGATGCCTGGGAGGAGGGAAGACACACCGTCAGGGCTCCCCATGTCTCCCCCCACACAGTCATGTGTAAGCAGGCTTGGGCCCCAGACCTAACCCTGTCTCTTCGAAGTTGCATGGCCCTATGTAAGCTACTCTTTTTCTGAGCCTTGGCTTACTTATCTGTAAAATGGGGATAACGATACGAGGTTGTTTAGGTAATTCATTCATTTGGCAAATACTGCCTGAGGTCTTAAGTCTGCCAGGCGGATGCCAGGTGCTGGGAAGCCCAGTGAATCAGGCTGCTGGGGGTCATGGTGGTCGGGGGAACAATGACAGTGCCATGGACAACAATCAGGTTGTGCAGAGGGCAGCACGGGGCTGGGGTACCCAGAAAAGGGGCCAGAGAAGGCTTCCTAGGGAAGATGCTACCCACGTTGAAGGTTGAAGACTTAGGCACAGCTCTCCTGCTCAGCCCTGACCCGCAGTGCCTGCAGCAGGCTGCGTCGCTCAGCACGGGACCAGTGTGGGGTATTGGCTTCCTGGCCAGCCTGTCCTCTGGCTCAGTGGAGAGGCTCAGGTCGTGACAGTGGGGCACAGTAAGGAGGAGCAGCCATGGAGTCTCACCTCCGGACATCAGGTACTCCCTCAGCACTGGCATCCGGAAGTTGCCAGCCAGCGTGGCCAGGTAGGGCCTTATGCCGGGGAACTTCTTGCTCACTTCCGTGGCCGCTGTGCTGAAGTTGCAGAAGGCACCCACAGCCATGATGCCATGGGGGTGGTATCCCAAGATGTAGTTCCTGGTGGTCAGCAGGTTGTGAGTCTTCACCAGCTGCAGGGGAAAAAAGCTTGGGTGAGAGGAAACTGGCCAGGGGGCGGGGTCCTGAGCACACCCAGAAGGTCCAGGAGAGGCTGGCTTTGCCATACCCCCTGGGACTCTGGGCCTCAAGGACTGGAGTGACTCTCCACACCTGACCTCAGACTCCTCATCACTGGGCCACAGTGCCAGGGGCTCGTCAGCTGCCATTTGGACAGCAAGTCCCCAGGGGGGGGGGGGGATTTCCCCTTTGACCCCCTTATTTCTCCAGCCAAATGCACCAGGTCCTCTTATTCGCACTCATCCAGCCTCCTGTCTCCCTTCCCCCTGGGCCAGCCTCCTGACCACAGCAGAATGACTATTCTACAACCCAATGCAATCCCTGTACCTCTCTAGTTCCCACTGGGGTCAAGTCCAAGTCCTAGTCTGGCCGGAGAAGAGAGAGTGCAGCCTGCCTGAATGGAAACTCCCTTCCAGGCAGCCAGGTTCTACTTGGGCTCTGATGCCAGAAGGACAAGGACAACAACAGCTCTTGTGCCAGCCACAGTGTGTGTGTGGGGGGGGGGGGGGAAGTAAGGGAGGGGCAGCTGTGCAGTAGGGCAGCTGACCAGTGGTACTTTCAACAAACCTGTCCTGGGATGCTCTAAGGCAGTGAGGGCGAACCTATGACACGCGTGTCAGAGGTGACACACGAACTCATTTTTTGGTTGATTTTTCTTTGTTAAATGGCATTTAAATATATAAAATAAATATCAAAAATATAAGTCTTTGTTTTACTATGGTTGCAAATATCAAAAAATTTCTATATGTGACACGGCACCAGAGTTAAGTTAGGGTTTCTCAAAATGCTGGCATGCTGAGCTCAAAAGGTTTGCCATCACTGCATTAGATGGTAGCGTCCTTGTTAAAACATAGGCTAACCTAGCCTCTCATGGGGCCCAAACTTATTGTCCAGGGCAGAATTTGTAGATCCCTCATCTTGTAGCTCTTTTCCTAGGGCCTCTAAAGATAACGTCACCTTTTCTTGTCCATCTTTTACCTCACTAAGTATATAGATAACAGAGACTTAAGGTTTTTTCTGTGCTACCCTTTCCCTAGATCTTTCCAATTTTGTACCTTTGTCATTGATGTTTTAGCAACTGTGAACCTGAGAAGGCTAAGGTTGTCCTTCCAACTCCCCATATTCTCTAGCAAGTACTTATGAATACATTATTAATGTTTCTGGATTATTTGGGAAACTTAATATTTCTAGTCTCTACTGTTTTAAAGGAGAACCTATGTATTTGCTACCTGCTGAGAATAGCCCCTAGGCCAGTGCTCTAGGATTTGATGAATAAATCTTTTCACCTATTGGTAAGAGTTCAGTCTTACATTTGAGTTCTGTCTGGTAGTACTTGATTAGTTGTGAATCTTTAGACAAAGTATATTTATCCTGGCTGGACTTTAGTCTTTACATCTTGGAAATGAAAATGTCACATGAGAATATGAGAGATCCTTTCCAGCTCGGATGGGCATTTGTGCTTTTACAACTGTTCATCAAATACCGCCTTTCTCCTTACATGCCTGTGTTATCATATTATTATGAACTCTTACCCACTATCCCCCCTCGTTTTAAAGTAGGCTGAACTTTTTGTCCTTGTATTTTCCTTTTTATCAAAAACTTTCATTTAACTCTCTAAATTTGCTTGAATTGTGTATTGCTTTTAAATGTCTCCAGAAAAGATTACAGTAGCATAAACAAAAGCAAAGTTAGTTGCCTTCTGGTTCATGTTACTTATTCTCATCCTTGTAGAGTTATCAAGACTCCCGAGATAGCAAACTTGGCCTTGCTTGGTTTTGGAGATGTCTTTGCCCTGCTGTTTGACAACCGCTACCTATATATCATGGACTTGCGGACAGAGAGCCTGATTAGCCGCTGGCCCCTGCCAGAGTACAGGAAGTCAAAGAGAGGCTCAAGCTTCCTGGCAGGCGAAGCTTCCTGGCTGAATGGACTGGATGGGCACAATGACACGGGCTTGGTCTTTGCCACCAGCATGCCTGATCACAGTATTCACCTGGTGTTGTGGAAGGAGCACGGCTGATGCCATGAGCCACCACCGCTGACTGACTTTGGGTGCCGGGGCCGCAGGGTTTGAGTGCAAAACACTTTTAATATAAAGAATTATTTAAAAAAGAAAAAAACAATGCTTCCATGAATACCTTATTTATATCTACATATCTGATTATCATTTTTAAAGATGTGTTTTCATTCAGGGGCGGGCAAGAAGGGGTCAACGGGGAAAAAAGGGGGACAATGTAATACTTTCAACAATAAAGATTTTTTTACAGCCCTAACCAGTTTGGCTCAGTGGATAGAGCATCGGCCTGGGGACTCAAGGGTCCCAGGTTCGATTCCGATCAAGGGCATGTACCTTGGTTGCGGGCACATCCCCAGTAGGGAGTGTGCAGGAGGCAGCTGATTGATGTTTCTCTCTCATCGATGTTTCTAACTCTCTATCCCTCTCCCTTCCTCTCTGTAAAAAATCAATAAAATATATATTGCACCAAACTGGTCAGGGCTAAAATATATTTTTTTAAAAAAAGATTTTTTACAAAATATATGTTTTTATTGATTTCAGAGAGAGGAAGGGAGAGGGTTAGAAACATCTAACCGGGAACTGAACCAGCAACCTCCTGGTGCAGGGGCTGACACTCAACCACAGAGCCACGCAGGCTGGGCTGATTATTTCCCTGAGACAAACTTTAATGAAACCAATCAGCGGTGCTTTTCCGGGGCCTGGGTTGTGGATGTGTCACCTGGTGGCTTTCAGTCATTTTCCCCATCTCCCAAGCCTCTGCCTGGTGGGGCATTTGGTGAAATGCGGTGCCTTGGAGCACTGGGCAGTACCCAGGAGCATGCAGGCACCTGGCACAGCTTTGATCTCTGTGTGCCACACGCTCCGCCCCTCAGGGCTGGACAGAGTGTCCATCCTGCAGAGAGGACACTGCTGATAAAGGCTCTGTTGACATGCCTGCTCTTGTGTCCCCTGACTGTTTCCTAGGACAAAGTCTCAGTTCCAGGGGGTGGCCAGGCCAGGCTACTGGCTCATGTGAGCCTGGGACACATTCCTGGCAGTCACTCCTCACACCCTGCCTGTCAGGGCAGGAAAGGCACTCAGATAGGCTTGTGTCACCCTGGTACCATACAGAGGGCACCTCGGCACCAGAGAAGAGCAGAGATTTGCCTGAGCTCACACGGCAGGGCGCGGTGGCAGAGAAACCCAGAACTGAGAACCTGGGTCCTGAAGCAGACGGCCTTGGTTCCTATACCAGCCCTGATACTGACTTGCTTTGTGAACTTGGGGCAGTCCCTCCTCTCTGGGCCTCAGAAGGCCCATCTGTGAAATGAGACAGATGGACAAACAGAGGATTCTAAGCTCAGAGTCTTTCATAGTCCCCTCTCCAGAAACGCTGGCTATACCCAGACACTGCCCACTGCTCTCCCAGGCAGCCAGCAGTCCTGGTGGCTGCTGCGAACACAGGAGCCCCACCCCTGCTGAGGGAAGGGGTGCTCTCTGGGCCAGCCGAGCTGCTCTGGTGGGAAGAGCCAAGGGCTCCACCAAGAAGGGGGAGAGGACGTACGGGTACTAAGTACGGCTAAAAATTATTACACAACCATTGGCAAGAGGCTGAGGAAAGGGGCGAGACAGGAGGGTCACGCACGAGTCCACAGAGCATCAGCCCTGATGTCAGGCCACCAAGGCCAAAACCTCTCACAGAGGAGGAGCCTGAGGCCTCAAAGGGCAGGAGCTTGGCCGAGGTCACCTGCAGGCAAGGGCAAAGCCAAGGTTGAGTCTCCATGCCCTGGCCTGCCTAAGGCCCCATGTGGCTTTGGTCCTCATGCCCCAGGGCATCCCAGGGCCAGCTCCAACTCATCTTGTGGTTCCAACTCCCAGCTGATTTCTTGGAAAGAAGGTGTGACAAGAACACTGGATTTTGTTTTGTCTCTTTAAGAAAGATCAGTGGGCAAGGACATCTGCCTGTCCCCGTTTTGACTAATAGTCATCAGGTCACCCTCTTCTGGGTTGAGGGGGTGATCGGCCTCAAGGAGGCTTCCCAAGAGGCAGGCCACCCTGAACACTGGGGCCTGGCCCCTTAGGTGAGGGCCCCAGTAGAGAGCACAGAGTCCACAGTTCCTCACAATTAACCATAATTTACCACTTTTTATCATATGTACAGCTCCGTTTGCACATGAGACTAATGAGGCTCAGTGAGCTTGATAAAGTGTGCCTGTGGTCCCATGAGCCGAAAGTGACAAAGTCTAGCAGGACCCATTAGACGGTGAGCTCGCCTGAGGGCAGGGGCCAGGGCTGACTCTTCTGTGTCCCCAAGCCCAGCACTGTGTGGGGAGCAACAACTGATGCTCAGTGAATGGAGTGACAGAGCAAGAACTCAACCCCGGTCTCCAACGGCCAAGCAGAGAGAGGGAGACCCGGGAAGTGGGGCTCAATCCAATGGGGAGATCTGGGACTGAATCTCTCCCAGAGAAACAAGCAGTAGGAATTGAGTGGGAAATAACCTAGAGCCTGGATTCTAGTACTAATGCTGGGTGGACTTGCTGTGCAACCTGGACCAGTCCTTGCCCCTCTTTGGGACTATTTCCTCACCTCCAAAATGATGCAACGTTCTCCTATGATGCAACAGTCTCCTAGTAACAACAGCCTTGAATCCTCAGGAAAAGGGAGGAGTGAGAACCCTGACGCTGAAGTTTCTGGTAAAAGTGGGTTCAGGATGGGTAGGCAGAAGGAGCTGGCCCCAGGGCACCAAGCCCCCCCCCCACAATATTGGGTGCAGTGGAGGAATGTGGGGGTCAACCAGCCACCTCCCCCAGGCAGCAGGCAGGACGTCTCAGTCACTGACTCAGACAGCAAACACACACCGCCCTGTGACATGCACACTTTCACACTCACACACGCTGCCACCACGCTTCCATCCCCATTGCTCTCTGCTGGGTTACCTCAGCAGCTAGGGTGTGCCGGGGCCGGGGTGCTGAGTGAGCTGGCCAGACAGGTCTTTCCCCTGCAGGAAAAACCTTCAGGATTCTGCCAGACTTACCCACAATCCACCAGTCACCCAAATGCACCAGGGCCCAGATGCCTCTGCCTTGCCAAGCTAGCCTGCAGACCACAGGCAGGGGGACAGAGATGAGGCCGACAGCCAGACCGTGCCACTATTTATTCTGCCAGGACCTGGGGGTTGGCCCCAGAGAAGAGAAGATGGGCGCTCAGAAGACCGGTGTGGAGGTCCCAGAGCAGCTAATGGTGCAGCAGGCAGGAAACCCAGAGACCAACTTGGTCTAAACTTGCTTCATAAGGGGAGACTGAACCCTGCAAGGGACGGTGCCTCACGCAGGGTCAGTCTGGGCCTTCCTGCCTCTGTCCTCCAATACTGCAGGAGGCCTGAGTGTCTGCCCAGCTTTATTCCCCACGGCTCTGCTGCACAGGGAGGCAGTGTGCTGTGGTGGCAAGAGCCCAGACTTCGAGGCCAGATAGCAATTAGAATCTTGGCTCCACCCCTCACTAGCCTCAGTCAGCTTTGCTACTCTGACCTTCAGTTTCCTTTTTTTTGTAAAAAAAGGATAAAGTTAGTGCCCCTTATAGAGTGCCAGGCGGGTTAAAGTAGACTCCTCATGGTGGGAGGGGGGAGGTGCTGGCTCCTAGAAGTCTCCCAATAGATGGAGGTCCTCCCTCTCCACGCCACAGGCTTCTCCTCCAACGTGGGTGCCTACGCTCTCATTGTCCCTGCCTCTTCAGTGATGCTTGTCTTTGGGATGGAGTTGTAGGGGCAGCTTCTCCAGGAGCCTTCCCCAGGCACTTCAGGAACTAGGGTCTCACTCTCCTTTCACTGCACTTCTCATTTCCTGGGCCTTAATTCCCATGGCCATGACCACCAGTGACCCACCGGAGACTGGCTGAGAGAAATGCTGTTTCCATAGGAGTTGCCCAAAGAAAGCAAGCCCCTCACACCTATTGTTATCCTTGGTTCAGTGCTATCCTTGGTTCAGGCCAGATGAACTTGGACTACACTTAAGTATTGCTCTTGATAAGTGCCCTCACATTTTAAGTTATGCCTTTAATATTCACAGATGGACTACACTTAAGTATTGCTCTTGATAAATGCCCTCACATTTTTTTAAAAAAAATATCTCTTTATTGATTTCAGAGAGGAAGGGAGAAGGAGAGACAGAAACATCAATGATGAGAGAGAATCATTGATCGGCTGCCTCCTGCACACCCCCTACTGTGGATCGAGCCCGCAACCCAGGCATGTGCCCTTGGCTGGAATTGAACCTGGGACCCTTCAGTCTGCAGGCTGACACTCTATCCACTGAGCCAAGCTGGCCAGGGCATATGCCCTCACATTTTAAGTTATGCCTTTAATATTCACAGAGAGGCAGACAAACAATGGCCATAATATCTGCTATTACACCTACTCCTTATGTCACTCAGGATCTCAGTGTCTGAAACATCTTTTAGATCCAAGTACCAGAACAAGTCTTATTTACCCAAGGGACTAGTAAGCTTCTTCTTTTCCAAAAACAAGAGCCAACAACTATCATGTTTCCCCTTTTGCCTTGGTTGCCAGGAAGCTCAGAGCTAATGATGAAGTTCAACCACCATAACTTTGTTGACCATTATGGCTGAAATAATAAAATAATGAAAATTTTTTTCATTATTTTTTCCCCCCAGTCTTGATTTTTCTATTTACTTGGTATGACATTATATGCCTCCTAAATTGCTCAAATCCTGCATAAATCGGGGAAGAGTATAAACAGATGCTCGTAGTGGGAGATGTCACATGGTTCACCTCAGCATGTATGGTCACTGTGGATGGGTAGGTTAAGGCTTGAATTCACATTTCCCACCCAATCCCACCCTCCCAAGATAATGCCCCCAAAATCTTTACCTGGATGGGAAAGTAGTCTCGAAAGTAGCGCCACACAGCCCAATTTCGGACCCACTGTGACCTCCTGCCACCTTCCAGAGAACAAAATACAGTGTTGGGAAGGTGTGGGAATCAGGGAGGGTGATGTTTGGGCAAGAAGACAAGACACAGCCAGTGCGAAACACAGTGGGTGACTACCCCTCCCCCATGCAGCATCTTTTCCTCCTCCCCCCTTCCCACTGGGCCCCTTGCCACGCTCATTCCCTCGTGTTATGCACACCCTTGCTTGAGTGTGAGCTCCTATGAGGACCAGGATGGCTCCTTTGAAGCGCTTTTAACCCCTCCCTCCACCCACTCCCTGGCCTAGCCCAGTGTGTTTTACACAGTAGATGTTAAGTAAAAAGAGGCAACACCCACAGTGAGGAACCCCAGCTTGTGCAAGAGGGGGGTTCCTAGGGCGAGGGTGTGGGGCAAGGAGACCCATGCCCTTACCTTTCTTGGGCGTGTTCCAGTCAAACACCAGCCAGGTGAAGTAGAGCACAGCGATGAGCCAGCAGTCGGTGCAGAACGTGTACATGAGGATGACGGTGCAGGCCACTCCTGGTGGGCAGGCAGATGGCCACAGGTTAGGCCCTGTCCTCCCTGGGTGGGCCTCCGTCTCCCCTGGGCAAAGGCTCACTGAGCGACTGAACGTTTACCATGGTGCTAAGCTAGGCACAACCAAGGCCATGGGCATAACCTGGGGAGGAATCAAGGCCAAGGGCATCTCCGAGATCCTGGCGTTGAGGGACAGGTGGGTTCCATGTTGCCCCAGCAACAGCGTCGGAGATGAACTTCAGCTTCTTGTGAAGCTGTGTTTAGAGCTGTTCTTTTTGTCTTCTCCTTGCATGCTCTCCCCACGCCAGTGCCCAGCACAGTTACTATGGACAAGGGAGGGACCTACCAAGTGTCTCCACCCCCCGGGACCTGGGCTGAGCCACTGTCTCAGTGTGAGGCAGGGTGACTTTGACACCATTTCAGAGGTGAGAACACAGGCTCCGGAGTGGTGGTGGTAGGAGGGTAACTTGCTCAAGGTCACCCAGCAAGACAGTGGCAGAGCCAGGATTCAAACCATCATCCGCACCAGGCTTTAGTTATTTACCAAAAATTAGAAGCCCCAGACTGCCACTAGAGCAGTGGTTCTCAACCTTCTGGCCCTTTAAAGACAGTTCCTCATGTTGTGACCCAACCATAAAATTATTTTCGTTGCTACTTCATAACTGTAATGTTGCTACTGTTGTGAATCTTAATGTAAATATCTGATATGCAGGATGGTCTTAGGCGACCCCTGTGAAAGGGTCGTTCGACCGCCAAAGGGGTCGCAACCCACAGGTTGAGAACCGCTGCCCTAGAGGGACATGAGAGCGGAGGATTCCTGCCCCAGGAGGAGGGCTGGCCACCTCCTACGTGAGGAAGTGCCAGGTGGCCCCAGGCCAAAGCCCGGAGCCCATCAGCCCCACCTCTCAAACCCCCAGCAGGATACCAAGAAGCCTGCCTGGGGCCAGCTTTCCTCTGTTCACTTTGTTCTGGGCCTGCTGGCCACAAGGTTGAATGACCTGGCACTTGGCATGGAGAGAAGGAAAGGCCATGCCAAGCCTGGTTTACCTCCTGGCTCAACCCTAGATGCCCTCAGCAGGCTTCTCTCTGTCCAATTTCCCAGCCTCAGAAGCTCAGACTTCAGCTCTTCAAGACTGTTCCCCAACATGATACTATCCTCCCGTGTGGCTCTCACCTCTGAATTCTCTACCCGAGGGGGCCATCACTTCTTTGCCCCCTAGCCTCAGCACAGGGCCAGGCGCAGCGGGTACGCATGCTTGGTAGAAGCAGGCCTGTGTCCAGTACCCTCTCCACTGCCCTGGCTGCCTGCCCACCCTCTGCTGGTCAGGGGCGCTCTAGGGCTGCCTGGCTCGGGATGCCATACTCTCTTCTTCCTGCTGAGCCTCCCCTGGTTTCCCAGACACAGACTCTCCACAGTCTCAGGGCAGGAAAATGGCCGTCCCTTGTCATTCAGAATCTAGTCCTGCTCTCAACTCCTGAGCTAGCCTCTCCCCAAGGCGGCTGAAAGCAGCACAACTGTCCGGGGAGGGGCAGTGCACACAGAGTGACCAGGCGTGCCGTGTTTCAGGACCAGCTTAGGAGCGTGACGTCACAGACAGGGAAGATGGGTCTCTAGGGAAGCATCTGCCGCCTACGAAACCCTGGTTGAGGCAAACTGTGAAGCACTTTGGTGAACGGCCATGTCTCACTCACACTGTTGAGCCGTTTGCCACTGGTCCCCTTTCTTGGGCCTGGGAAAGAGCCAGTAGGTATTCCAGCTCCTAAAGAAGCCAGGTGGGCACTCCAGGTGGGCCTGGGCAGGGCGGTGAGGTTCCAGCCAGGGGCCGAGCAGCCTGGAAACCTGCTGTCATCAAAGCTAATTCTCCTGATGGGTAGCAGGACTAGAGAGGCTGAGCCCCAGGCCCACCCTAGATGTCTGGGCTCTCTGTGAAGGTGGGAGTCCCTACCCCCTATCCTCACTCCTGGCTCAGGCAGCCTGGATGGAGGAAAAGAGAACAGGTGGAGAGTCTGGAGACTGTATCCCAGTTCAGGACTTTCTCAGCAGGGGTCCCACTCCCCCTGCTCCCCCTGTGGCCACAGCCCCTCATCGTCTGCCTCCCCCACCAGACTCCTTCCAGCAGCTGGCCCTTGAGCCTCTGAGCTCCTTGGGAGCTGGAACTGGGTCAGATTAACCTCTCCAGGCCCAGCAAACAACACAGGAAAGGCTTACTGAGCAAAAATGAACTAAACCATGGAATGACCTTCCTTTATCAGAGCCTAATCCTACTTTTCGAACAATGGGCTCCCTGCTCTACCCTTGTAGGTCACAGGGCTGCAGAGGAACCAGTGCTGCGGTCTCTGGGATGTAAACAACTGCTTCAAGGCCCCACTGGCTTCAGTGTGGACGGGTCAGGGCCACCTGCACACTCCCCCCCACCCCTCCCCACATCTCAGTGAAGCTCCTGAGACCTGGAGGCCCGTGAGCAGGGCCGAGAGGCAGCAGAGGGTCCGTGAAGAGCACGAACATGCTCTTCCATGAAACCCTGGCCCTGCCACTCACAGGCCGCCGCCCATCCCTGACCCTCAACCTCCTCACAGGGTGCTGGGAAGATGACATAAGACGGCGTGTGAAGAGGACTTAACACACAGTTAAATGTCCAATCAAAAGACTCATGGCCTTGGATGGGGGAAAAGGACATCTTAATTCTTACCCATCTCTTATGGAAATTCAGTATGTCCTTCATTTACAAATGTGAGAGACCACAGTAGGAGTAGCAGTGCTGTTGACAGTGACACCAATAGAAAACAAAGGTGTTTTCATCACATTTATAGCAGGTACAGATATCTTGAAAAATCATTTATTCGCATCACTACTTAAGAGTCAGAGGAATGATTAGTCCTGCTGCTAGGTCTTTTTATTTACTATAATAACAAAAAGCACATATGGGTTACTATATGTCTAATTTGATTTCTTAATGTGTGTTTACTTATATTTCAACATCCTCAGTTTTCTGTATCAGTGGCTTCCTTTTAAATCCAATGTACTTAGTATTACACATTTAAAAGCATTGAGAGACGTCTGCAGCCTTGATCAGAACGCCAGAGGAGTCTACGCAGAAAAATGGTGAAATGGCTCTGTGCCAGAGGGAGGCTGATGGGGCCACAGCAGCCTCTGCCAGCAGAGTTGGGTGGCAGCGGGAGGGAGAGGCGGGGTGCTCAGGGCAGTAATTAGCAGCATTTCAGCCAACCTGCCCGTCCAACCAGGCGTGGCTCCCACCTACAGGAGGGCGTTGGGAAGATGCTGGGCCGGTTTCTGGGCTGTGGTTGGGTTTGATGGATTGTTAACCTACAGCTCGGGGCCAGTGACTGTCGTGTGCTGCGTGGGCTGGGGTTCTACCAGCTGCTCAGTTCCCCATCAGCCACGCTCTGACCCACTACGACAAGGAAAGTGGCGGCTCCTCAGCGCAAATGGGGACTGAGGGAGCTGGTGCATCAGAGGCAGGGATCTGGGAGGCTGGGGTCCTTGGTGTCTTTTCTTGGTCCCATTTCCTTCTCTTGTGATTCTGGCCAAGGCTCTGCCCCCACTGGGCCTACTTCCTGCCTGAAAATGGAGGGGATACACTGCTCTCTACTCTCAGATTCTAAATAAGTAGCCGCATGCAGGCCGAGATGGGGGCTTGGGCCCCGAGGGAGCCAGTTTAATTGGTTCTATTCCTTGGACCAGTAGTTCTTTCTCTCTTTTTTTTTTTTTTTAATATTTTATTGGTTTTTCACAGAGAGGAAGGGAGAGGGACAGAGAGCTAGAAACATTGATGAGAGAGAAACATCGACCAGCTGCCTCCTGCACAATCCCCACTGGGGATGTGCCTGCAACCAAGGCACATGCCCTTGACCGGAATTGAACCTGGGACCCTACAGTCCACAGGCCAACGCTCCATCCACTGAGCAGAACCGGCCAGGGCTCTTTCTCTTTTTGAGGCCATATGTCCCTGTAAGAATCTGGGGACAGCAATTGCCTTTCACCCCAGAAAAATATGCACAAACTGTCACATAGAATTTTGCATTTAATGTCAGGGGTTCGTGGACCCTCTAAAGTCCACTCTTGGGTCTAAAGATGAAGACCAGCTGTTTCAGAGTCCCACTGAACCTTCGTGAGTTTCTAATCACTCACTTGTGAAGTGAGACGTCAAGGAAAGACAGAGCAGGTGCCTGGTACATTGTGGGGGTTCGATACATAGCACCCCTGTCCCACCCCTCTGCCCTGCAAAGGGAGGGAGGGGCGGCACAGAGCTGCCTGGAAATGTGGTCTCCGAGGCCCCTGCGTCCCTGGAAGGACAGTTGCTCAGCGCTGACAGGGGGACTCCTGATCATCCCCATTAGACGGGATAGTTCTGAAGGGTGGACACCCACAGGGACTCGCCCACAGGTGCTGGAATGTACTCCATGCTGCTCTGCAGCAGGTTTGTCTGCCTGTGAGCTGGGAAAGCCACTTATTATGCTGGAGACTCGGGGGCCTGGTGAAGAGAAGAGGCTGCTGGGAGGGCAGGGCCTACCGCAGGCATGGGGCCTCTCCTCCGCCCACACAATCGGTGATGTCCTGCCCCTGGTCTGGATGGCAACCAGGGAGAGAGGGCATCAACCAGGACTTGCAGAAGCAGCGACCCAAGCACTGATGTGGGAGGTGTTGAGAGAGAGGAGGGAGCATTGGACAGGGCCTGCGTTCAGAGGGGGTGAGTGAGGGCCCACTGGGACCAGGCCCTGTACCAGCTGCTCTCATTCCTTATCTTGAATCTCCACAAAAGCCATCTGAATTGGGCAGCATTTTCTTCACAATCAAAATGAGGAAACTAAGTTTCAAACAGCTCAGAACCTGCGTAAGGGCACAGAGCTGGTTTGTGGTAAAGTCAGGGCTCAAACCCAGCATGACAGCCCCCGAAGGCAAAGCAACATACCTGCCAGAAAATGTCTGCTGGAGGCAGGGTGGCACATGGGGAAAACATAGGTTTTGGGGTCCTATAGATGTGAATTCAAATCTGTGTGACTTTGGACAAGTTACTTACCTTCTCTGAGACCTGGATTTCCCATCTGTAAAATGGGAACCAGACCACCACCTCCCACTGACTCTCACTGAGTCCTCCCGCATGCGCATGCCTGGGGTAGAGCACTGAATCTGGGACCCAGAAGGTGGTAAGTAGGAGGATGCTCTTTCCCCGACCCCTGCAGAGCAGAGCTCCTGCTCTAACCTATGTGGGGAGGTGGCCCCTGCCTCCCCTCCCCCTCGAAGGCCCGGCTTACCCAGCACGAGGAAGGACAGGACCCATTGTAGCACCGAGATGACCTGTAGCTGCTTTTCCACTTTGGACCTATTGAGCCAAGTAACGGAGAAGAGATCCTGGAGGGCAGAGAGGATGCTGGAGCCGGTGCCTGCAACAGGGGGGAGACGTCAGCCTGCTGCCCGCCTTCTCTCCAGCCTCAGAGTCCCCAATACCAACCCGCCTCCCACAGGCCCCTTCCTAGATGGGAGAGGAGCACAGGCCACAAAATCACACAGACATGAGTTGAAATTCTAGCCCTGCCACCCAGTAGCTACAAATTCTGGGCTGCTCACATGCCTCCCTGGACCCCAGTGTTTATACAAACCCAATGGAAATGGTGTCCCCTCAGAGGGTTTTGGAGACCAAATGAGGAAGCCAACGAGGCTGGGGGAGGCTCTCCATCACTGCCGGTTCTCTTCCTTCCCTCCACCCCCATCAAACTCCTGTCCTGCCCTTTATCTGGATCTAGTACAAATATTTAACCTTTGCTATCTGTCTGTGAGGCCAAGGACAGAGGTTCAACATCCAATTTGCAATGTTTTTGCTCCATCTGTACTTTGAGCACTCTGAATCCCTACCCCACCCCCTTGTCCCCAGGACTGATTCCCTTTCCAAGGAGCTGAGACCTCTTGCCCACACCCCCAATACCACCGAGACCACCACCACTAGCACCATCAGAGGGATTTACACTTTTAGTTTCATCTCAGTGCTCAAAGCTTGGAATCAGGAGGAATCAGGCCTTTGCTTTGCAAAGGACCTGCTGGCCAATGAGCTCAGGCTGCCTGGGACACTCAGGGCTGCAATTATGTTCACTACCAAGCATGTGCCAAGCCTGGAAGTTAGGGCAAGGTATGCTCACTTAATTGGCTCTGTGGCTGGGCCCCCCAGGATGATGCTTTGGACTTCAATGATTGAGGGGCAGCCAGGCCAGAAAGCCTGGTGACTGCAAGAGAGGCGGCACTGGGGGAGAGCCTGGACGAGGTTCCTAACCCATACCCCACTCCTTCCAGCAGCTGGACCAAAGGAGTGGAACATTTCAAACCCCATGTCTGCTGAGCCCCAACTGCATGCCACTCGCTCAGCATATCTTCACTGAGTCCCTACTGTGTGCTAGTCAAACATTCCTTCACACCACCCACTCGGCAAGGCTCCAGGCACTACATCACAGTCTTGTCCTTGAGGCTATCGTGGCCTTTCACACTGACCTACTGCTGGGAGTGGAAGTGGGAGGGAGGGGTCTAGGGCAGTGGTCGGCAAACTGCGGCCCCTTGAGTCTGGCTCCTCCACAAAATAGCACGTGTGGGCGCGCACGTACAGTGCGATTGAAACTTCGTGGCCACACTCAAAGGGTCAAAGAGCCACATGTGGCTTGCGAGCTGCGGTTTGCCAACCACGGGTCTAGGGGCTTAACTCAAGCCTTTGCATTTCCTCAAAATCTGTAGAGCAACAAGGTCACAGCAGAGTTCAGAAAGGAACATAATGCTCATCAGCTGAAAGTCAGCAATTGCTTTGACTTTTAGGAGGAACACAGGTAGCTCAAGGCAGACACACCAGTCCTGTCCTCTTTACCTGCTCTACTGGATTAGAGGGAGGGGGCTTGGTCCAGCAGGACTCAGGTGTCAGTTCAAATCTTGGTTCCACTCACTATTGTGACCCCAGGCAAGACCATGAGGGCTCCCTGACAGGGTATGATACATGTTGAGTGCTCAGTAGCATCTAATACTCCAAAGGCATACGTGCGGTAGAGGTGGCAGTAGGTGAAATCACTGAAGCAACTAAAGAGGCTGGCCACAGAGGCATTCCAGAGGTTGGGCCCATAACTGCTCCTTCACCCTCTCTCTATAAAAATCCTACCATCACAGGTCTTCTGCACCCCCATACTTCCCTGGTGACCCATCCTGGAGACTGAGGGCCCTCAGTGTCATCTAGAAGAGCCCAGTTGGGCCACCAGGGAGACTGCGGAGAAGAGCACCGACTTGCACTGGGTTATGCAGGCAGCAGGGCCAGGGTTGGAATCCAGGATTCCTGCCGCCTGCTCAGGGCACCTCCCTTTCCCCCACAGCAGGTGCCGAGTGCCCATGGGACACAGTAGGTCCAAGGGTGAGCTGTGCTCAGGACCTGGGGAGGGACCTGGGGGAGGGAAGTGAGGCCCCAGCATAGGCCTGAACCCTGGGTCCAAGGGCTGGCCTTCCAAGTCATCCCCTAGCAGCTGGCTCTGCCTCCTGAACTGGGCCAGAGGAAGTGAAGCAGGGGCGCTGGCAGCCAGGAGTAGGCTAAGGGCTGGGGAAAGTCCCCGCCCTGGGCCTGGGGCAGGCTGGGTGCTCTGGATGGAGAGAAGTCAGAATGGACTCGAACACCTTCCTACTCAAAGTGTGGTCTGGGAGCTGTTTAAAAATGCAGGATCTGGGGCCCCGCCTGGATCTGCTGAATCAAAATGTGCATTTTAGCAAGATCCTCAGTCCAAAGTCTCAGGTAGGGCAGGTCTGGGGTGGGGGCAGGGGCAGAGGAAGGAGCTGGGGGCCTCTAC
>NW_005359225.1:1981786-1982726 GCF_000412655.1 Myotis brandtii
GCTGGGGGCCTCCACCCTGGCTGGGGGGGGTGGGGGAGGAAGGGGAGGGGAGGCACCAGAGGGAAGGACATCAGTCATTCAGTCATTGTCTTATTTGGCCACTTCCTACTGCAAACAGGACCCCAAGGCCAACAGCTTGAGCAGTGCTTAAGGAAAGGGCTGGGGTCAAGCCCCTGCCTTTGGGTCAGGGCCACCCACCTGGCAGCACTCATCACCATGTGGCGCTCTCTTGCTTGTGGGGGAAAGAAAGATATAACAATTCCCCATTGATGACATACCCGCCATTGAAACAACTGAAAAGACCTGGTTCTGCTCAGCGTATCAGAGGTCCCTGACAATTAGATAAGGGCAGCGTGCAGGAACGAGGACCGTCTTGTCCAATCCTGACTCGGACAGGAAGAAGAGGGCCTAAGAGACTCCCCCGGGCCCCACAGCAAGTTGGCCAGAGCCAGGCTTTCCCCACACCATGCAGTCTGTTCTCACCCAGCCTTGTCCCAACTATGGCCGACAGCCAGGTCTGCAACCAAGTGGGAAATCGAAGTCCTCTGAGGAATGGCAGGTGTCCCTGTGGGAGTCCAGGAGGAAGCTACCACTGGGTTCCGCAGGCCTGGGCCTGCTCGGCTGCCTCCTGTCCGCAAGGGTCAGACCTGGCTGACCACAGTGCCCAGCCCCAGGTGCTGGCCTGTCCAGGCTGCTGAGCCCCGGCCCCAGTGCAAGCCCTCGGGTGGGCCTAAGAAATACCGAGTCACTGCTTCTCTGTCTAGAAAGCCCCTCCTTGCCTTGTCCACCTGATGACCCCCTGACAATGAGACAAGCCAGCTCTTCTTTCAAAACCCAGATAAGGTGAGCCTTTGGAGAGAGGTCATCGTTCCTTCACTGAGATTATAAAGTCTAAGGCCCGTGCAAGCTTGGAACTGTCAGGGGCTATATTACACCCACG
>NW_005359225.1:1982903-1994930 GCF_000412655.1 Myotis brandtii
CCACCCCCTGCCCCAGCCCCGATGGAGAGAACCTGTCTGAAGATAAAGTCAGGAGAGGCCAGCTGAATGGAGAAGTAAGACAGAGAAATGGAATCCTCCCTCTGGGCTCTACCGCCCCTCACCTTGTACTAACTGCTGATTACAAGTCCATTCTCCCATCACACTGGGAGCTGCACAAGGGCCAGGCCTGGGTCTGATCCACATCTGGGATCCCAGGGCATGGCCAGAGTGACACTTAGAAAGGTTTGCTGAGCAAGAAGAAGAGCAGGTCTCTGTTCTGGCTGCTCCTCAGGCTCCCAGGCTCCCTCCCTGCCGTGCTGGGTGATAGGTGTGCTGCCCCCATGGCCCATAGAGCTTCGGGGCCTCCAAAGCACTTCCATAGGCACTCCAACTCCTCACCAAGCCGGGGAGTCGGGCATCATCATTCCCATTTGATGGTGATAAAATGGCTGAGGGGAGCGACAGGGCCAAGGTCATTAACTCAGAGGGTGGCAGAGTTGGACTCGATTCAGCCCCGACTTCCCGGACTGCATGCTGCCTCGATGCTACAGGTGCCCCAAGTTCCTTCTCTCTCCTCCCCACAACTAAGTGGGGGAAGGCTGGGAGGGGACAGGGGAAATGAATGACTTGTTTTCCTTCCGAGGACAGCCTGGAGTAGGCATCTTGTGCTGTAGGTTAAATGGTAGCGGGCCTTGGGGTTCCAGTCCCAGCTCTGTCAACGATGCATTAACGATGGCCAAGTCACTCACCTCTCTGGGCTTCAGTTCCCCATCTCTAATAGAGGGGCAGGGAGGATGAACTCTGCTGTCTCTTCACTGCTTGGACTCTGGTGTCCACCCTCCTGAGGATGCCACCCCACTGCCACTTTGCAAGTGTCTTGGTACAGTTGCCTAGCAAATAGGAAGTGGGCTTCAGCTGGGCACCCCCAGGCCTCACCGCTCATCTATCAGCACCTCCTCTGCCCCAGCGGTGGCTGGGAGGGGTCCAGCAGAAGCTAGTTGGATGCCAATGCTGCAATCAGATGCCACCACTGCCACCTTCACACCGAGTCCTGGGTGGGGCCGGCAGGGAGCCTCAGCATCTAGCCAAGTCACAAGTCCAATCTGCTCCCTCGGCACCCCTGCCCCAGCCTCCCTCGGCACACCGCGCTCGGAACACCCTCTCAGCACGTCCACTGCAGCCGGTGTCTACTGATGTGGCCATCCTCCTCTGCCAGTGTCGCCTGAGTGCCAGGCTGGGACCTAACTCATCTGTGTGCCCAGAGCCCTATGTAGGGCCTGTGACAGTGGAGCTCGTAGAGGTTTATTACAAGAATGAACTAACCCAGAGGCCCCCGAGGTGGTTGAAGGCCTAGAAGCCCGAGTTAGACTGGGCTGCCTGCTCCAGCCCCATCACTGGGGGCCCTGGAGATGGGATGAAGGCAGAGAAAGTGAGCTTCTCACCCTCCCTGAGCATGGGTTTTCCCACCTGTGATGGAAACGGAAGCCCTACCGACAGAGATGTCCCTTTTTCATGGAGGGAGACAAGGCAGGCCATAGAGTAAGCTGACTATAAAGAAAAATTCCCAAGAGCCGATTCAAATAGCTGCCCCCAGGTACCGCTTATGTTATGCAGCTCATATCTCCCGGCTGCGGGAGGGCGGATGGCCGAGTCACTCACCTCTCTGGGCTTCAGGCAGAGGGCGTGGAGCTGCCAGAGAGGCCCAGAGCGGCTCTCTCGCACCCGGCATCCCCTCCCCTCATAGCTGAGTGGGGCTTCTCTGTCCACACCACTCCCCAGGAAGGCAGACAAGGCAGGAACCCCATTTCACAGAGAAGGAAACTGAAGTAAGGTGAAGCAAAAGAGGTTAAACCGTTTGCTTGAGGTCAGGAGATAGGGGAGCCAGGACTCAAGCCAGGCATTTGGGCGCTGAGTCCCTCATTTCCACGATGCCACGCCGTTGAGGGCTTGGTCCCCAAACCAAGCCAGTCCACACCCAGACTTCAGGGACACACCCGCAGGCGATGGAGGGGTGTCTGCTCTGCCCACTCCTTGCCCCAGTCTCGTGGGGACATTCTCCTGTGGACTGGTTGGGCAAGGAATGTGAGCACCCACCCCCACCCATGGTTCCTACAAACTGACCTCCTGCTGCAAGGGCTAAGCTCACAGCAGTGGGGCCAAACAGCCCTCAGTCCAGGGCTCAGCTTGGGGGTGGGGGTGGGTATGTCTGAACACCTCCTTGCTCAACATCTGATAGCAGAGTGCCCAGGGAGGTGCACCCAGGGCTGATGAACACAGGGCTTCCTCTCAAACAAGCCCGAGGGGGCAGGGTCTGACCTCTAATCCCCATAATCTGAAAAAGGGCCCTGGGCCAGCTCTGCCCCTGCATGGCTCTGGGACCGTGGGCCAGTCACTGAGCCTCTCCCGGTTTGTTTTCTCATCTGCTATATGAGGACAATAATCCCAGCCCATGGGGCTGTTGGAAAGACTAAGTGAAGAAAATGCATGTGAGGTGCATTTGGCACTTGTTAGGTAATTGAATGATAGCTACGGCCTTTGCTTCTATCAGCGATCAGAGTGGGAGGGGTATTAACAATGAGCAAACACCAAGTTGTGGGCTATGAAGAGGGAACAGAGCGAGGGTGGTGACAGGGAGCCCCTGCGGAGCTCCACAGGAGTCTGGGAGGCGAAGAGGAGGGGAGTGGTTGGGGTGAACTGCGGAACAGACAGAGGGAGCTGTGAGAGGCAGGCCCAAACAGAATGTCCTAGGACCCAGGAATGGGGCTCATGTTTACCCCAAATGAAGCGGAGGACAGAGAAGTCGGAAAGGGCTGAAGTGGTCAAAAATGGCTGCCTGAGGAGATGGATGGGGCCAGAGACAAGACTGAAGCCGGGAGCACGGAGGAGGTGCTGAGCACTGTCCTAGTCACCGGGGAAGCAGCAGCAAACACAGCAGAGGAAGTCTCGCCTGCTAGGGCCTTAAATTTTGCTGAGGGGGAGATAACGCACCTACATGTAAAGGTGTGATGTAGTGTCAGGCAGTGAGCTATGAAGAGAAGTAACCTGGGGGTCATGGGCTAGAGAGAGGGGTGAGAGGACCCTCTGAGCACAGCCAGCCTCCATTCAGAGGCAGGAGCACAACAAGGTCATGTGTCCGGACAGCCCGCACTGCTTCCTCCACCCACCTTCCATACCGATGTCTGGGGAGGGGGCCCCTCACACCAGCCTGGGAAGATGCCATGGACAGGAAGCTGGGCGTCAGGAGGATCTGGCCCCTAACTCGCAGGAAGCAAAGCTTTCGTGAGTCACTTCCTGCGCAAGCCTCAGTTTCCTCATCTGTACAGTGGAGCTAATACCTACCTCGGCACGCTGTTGTGGGAATTAAATGAGATAATGTACAGGCAAGAGCTTCATGTGAACGCCGGGTAATTACTAAGTGAGCCTTGGTGTCCTCTCCTGTCTAATGGGTACAGCGACCACTGTCCTGCTTTGGAGCCGCGGTGCTGGCGGATTCAAACCCTGCCTCTGACCTCTTACCTGCTGTGAGATCCTTAAGGTCCTTGCCCCTGTCTGAGACTCAGTGTCCTCCTAAGTTATGACCCAGGATTGTTGTGAAGAATCGAAACAACTTATGGAAAAGGCCCAAATGGTGTGTGGCATTCTGTTACAGACCTAGGAAGATGCCAGTGAGGTCACAGAGATGTGAACAGCCCCTGGGGCTCTGTGAGTGGGAAATCATCCTGCTCACGTCCCAGGGGACCCTGCCTTGGGGGCCCACCGGGACCTACGCTCTGCCCTGGGCCACCAGCTGATAAGGAGACAGTGAGGAAGTCACCCCAAGCTACTCTAAAGAACTGGGTGCAAGTCTGCATGGAGGCAGAGGGTGGACATACCAACACCCCTGATGACCCTTCCAGCCTCAGGGAGGTCCCAGAAGCTAGGCCAAGTGCCAAAGAGATGGCACATCTTCCAGGTCAAAGGCAAGCTCCCTTCCAGGCCCCAGGTAGCTTTCAGTGGGACTTCACACGTGATGATGAGTCAGTCGTGGCTCTGGAGGGTCATGCCTATTATTTTAGAATCCGAGTCCAGGGCCGGGCTTCTGCAAGACTTGCCCATGAAACTGTCCCCATTCTGCATCTCACATATTCAGCCAGACATTCCTTCCCACCAGGAAGTCTTCCCACATTCTTGGCCCCGCCTGCATTCCCAGAAGGTAGAGTTCTGTCATGTGCAAGTCCAGTCCGGCCACTGGTTCAGTACCAGCCAGGCGCTGAGTGCTGGCCCCTTAGAGACCTTCCTTGCTATTGGGGGCTGACCCACCCCACATGCCCCCACCTCACCCCTCTACTCAGCCCTTCTCATTAGTAGAAAGAGTGTGCATTTGTTTGCAGGGACCACGTCTTATTTATCGGGATCCCTGTGCTGGGCACAGAGCAGGTGCTCAATCAATGTTGGCTGAATGACTGGATGCTCGCCGGCACCGAGATGAACAAACAGGCCCTGGACAAGAAGAGAGATAAGCCCAGTCCACAGCTAACTGACCTGGGCCATGACAGAGGGTCACATGGAACTTTCTGGGGAATTAGGAGGGAAAGGTCTCCTCCAGCTGGGGAGTGGGGGGGTGGGGGTGTTAAAGGTAGGGTAGCAGTGGAAGGCTCTAGAGCAGCGATTCTCAACCTGTGGGTCACGACCCCTTTGGGGGTCGAACGACCCTTTCACAGGGGTCGCCTAAGACCATCGGAAAACACATATGTAATTACATATTGTTTTTGTGATTAATCACTATGCTTTAATTATGTTCAATTTGTAACAATGAAATTGGGGGTCACCACAACATGAGGAACTGTATTAAAGGGTCGCGGCATTAGGAAGGTTGAGAACCACTGCTCTAGAGGGAGGAAGAGGTGGAGCCCAAACATTAGCATTCATTCAACAAGTGCTTTCTAAGTACCTTTTACAATCCAGGTTCTGCACCAGGGTGCTGCAGACCCTGCCTCTGCTTCTGGGACATCTGCTCTGCCCCAGGGCCACCTACCCCAGCTATGACAGCCCCAGGAGACAGGGCTATGACTAATTAGGCACAAAGAGTAAGTCAGGGCCAGGGAAGACCCTTAACCCCTGGAGGACATTCTGGAGGAAGTGATGGGGCAGGTGAGATGTAAAGGTTGAGTAAGAGTTTGCCAAGCTGCCAGGAGGTGCAGGGTCAGGACCCTGCGTACTGGTCCTGCAAATGGTATTTGCAAAGGCCTGGAAGGGAGAGAGCATAGGTTTGAGGAATTAACGGCAAGTAGCTCAGCCAGGCTGGAGCAAGAAGAGTGTGAGTGTGTGTCTAGGTGAGAAAGTGAAGAGGGAGCCATGAAGGACCAGAAATGCCAGGCAAGGAGTTCTGGACACCAGCCTGAAGGCCAGGAAGATTGTGGCCCACCCCTCCCATTTCTTCCACTGACCGCAGCTGGTGCCTAAGGGCCCCATGGCCACTAGCCAGCTGTTTACCCGGTCCTGACACACTGGTGAATTCTTTTCTGGAAAAACTAATAATTCCCACTTTAAGAGTTCTGTTTTGCAAATGAGGGGTCCGTACAACAGGGCCATTGGGATATCCGGCCCAAGGGGAAAGCCAACACACAGCTGTGGGGGTGTCCTGGCTGGGAAGCTACTGGCTTGGCCACCGGGACCCCGCCTGGGCTCAGTGGATTCTTGCCTGTTGGTCCTCAGGGCCTCCTGCGTAGGATACAGGCAGGGAGCCAGCATCCCGAGTCTCCTCAGACACAAGGACCCTGGGCCTCCTCCAAACCTTGGTCTCAGTTTCCCCAGTGGCACTAAATTAGGACTTTAGGTGAGATCAGCTGAAATCTGAGGTCCTGACAACCTGGGCCTTCTGTGCTCTGCTAGACTCTACAAATGAATTTTTATCAACAAGAGGCCTCCCAAAGAGACTACAAGCCCCTCCTTGGGCTACTCTGGAGACCTGAATTGTCAAGTATTTGGTTTTCAGGAAGTAGAAAAAGTCCTGGGAGGAAAGGTCAAGGAAGTGGGCTCTTAGGATGCCATGTTCCTAACACTTGGGAATGATAAACGGGACCATCAAGGTGACTGATGAGGAACCCAATGGCCCGCTTTCTCCACCCCCACCTTCTGACACATTAAAAAAATAGCTACTGAAGTAGGAGGGTTGCCATGACAACACCACCAGCCTGTAGGTATGTCACCAAGGAGTCCTCAAAATAGGCTCCTTTCACGACACATGAGTAAGCGTGGGGAGCTAAGTTCTTCTGGGGCACTTACCTGGCCCCAAGCAGGACATGAGCCCATTTTCTACAGGGACAAATTGAGGACAGAGCCCCGCAGCATTTAGGGGCAGGATTGGAATCACATTTCTGCAGCAGATCTGGAATGAACGTGAGGGGACCCACTTCAGCCAGCCCTCCTCGCTGTACAGGTGAGGAGGTCCATGTTCCAAGAGGGCAGGGTCTCACCCAAGTTCACACGGGAAGCAGATGCAGGGTGAGGCTCCTGGTCCTTTGCTCAGGGCTGTTACATGTACTCTAATAATGAAAGGAATTCACATTTTCTGCTTCTGTTGATTTGCCCAAATGGTTTGTCAGTTCAGCTTCCTTGGGTCTACAGCATAACTTGGGCAGATACTATTGTGATGCTTTTGTCCATTTTATAGATGAGGAGACTAAGAGTCAGGAAGGTGTCAAGCCTGACTCCTACACCCAGGCCCTCAAATCTACTAGCACCAGCTCCATATCAGGAGCCCCCAGAAGTGGAAGAGGCCAAGAAACTGAGTGCACCAGGCTCCTCCCTCTGCAAACTCCCACCCTCCCCGCTAAGGGTGTAGGTGAGCCACCTCAGGCCTGGACACGGGTCTGGGGTCTCGGCCTCTTAGCACACATACCAGGGCTTCAGACCAGGTTGGTGACTTGGAGGCCTTGCCGTGAGACTGCCACTCCCACCCAAATCTCATGCTCTGTTTATACCTGATCCTGAATGGTTTCTCCTGCCTTGCTAATGCCTATTCATCTTTCCATATACAGACTGAATGTCCTCTTGCAGAAAGCCTTCCCTGGCCCCAAGATGATTTAGCTGCCCCACCCTCACGTTCAGGCCTCCCAGTTCCCCTTGCTCCCTTCCCTGTCACCGTATAGTCATCTTTTATACATCCTTCCCCCCCACCCCCACCCCCCAGTCTCATTTCCTCAAAGGCAGAGACCAGGGCTGACCGACCTGTATGCAGTACAGAGTCAAATGCTCAGAGGTGCTCCATCAAGAAACCGCACGGTCCCCACCGTGGTGAAGCTTCCTGGGTACCCCAGCAGAGCCTGCTACTCTCCATAGTGTTGGGGCCTGTTGCACGCACACAGTCACACAGGACAGACAAGGACTAACTTGAGAGTCACAGGTTGGTTTACAGAGCACTTACCATCCACGCTCACTCAAACTCTCACTTCCTGAGAGCTTGAGATTTCTGATCCTCTATTAGACGGGGAGTGAGATCCCCAGAAGGGAAGTAAGCTGCCAGTCACATCCCAGGAGGAAGCCAGGGCTGGAATTCTAGCTCTCTGGCTTCTAAGCCCTGGAAGCAATGAGGGGGACCATGGCAAGCCAGCTCTACCTACTTTATATTGAGCCCTAGATCCAGCTTCTCATGAGATTGTGGGTATCTCCAGGGCAGGAGAGAGCTGTAGCCCCAGCACAGGTGGACAAAGAGGAGGCCTGAGGACCAATCAAGGAACCACAGAGGCTACAAGCAGAGCTTCCTGCCAAGAGGAACAGGGAAGCTCTCAAGAGAGCCGAGGGCCCATTAATGATTCATTCATTCAACAAATATTTTCTGAGCACCTACCACATGCCAGGCATTGTGCTAATGCTGAGGACACAACATTGAGGAAGACAGACAAGGTCCCTGTTCCCAAGGCGCTGACATTCTTATGGGGGAGACAATGACCTACACGATTAAGTCCACATGATAATTTAGGTAATGAAAAGGATTATTAAAAAAAAAATCAAACAAGTTGTGGGGACTCCCAAGATGGCATGGTCAGAAAAGGCCTTTGAGGAGACTGATCAGAAGCCAGCCATGCAAAGATCTGGGCAGAAGGGCAGCACAAAAATCCTAAGCAAGCCCTAGCTGGCTTGGCTCAGTGGATAAAGCATCAGCCTGTGGACTGAAGGGTCCTGAGTTTGATGCCAGTCAAGGGCACATGCCCAGGTCATGGGCTCCATCCCCAGTGTGAGGGATGCAGTGCAGGAGGCAGCCGATCAATGATTCTCTCTCATCATTGATGTTTCTATCTCTCTCTCCCTCTCCCTTCCTCTCTGAAATCAATTAAATACATATATATATATATTATAAAAAAACAAACAAAAAAACCCTGAGCAAGATAGGACTGAATTGGGGGAATGCTGCAGGAACAGGAAGACACTAGCAGTTCCGGCACACGACATGGTAGGAATGAGGTCATGAAGCAGTGGAGCTGCTCACGTGGGGCTTCGTGGCCACAAGGATGTGGGGCAACTGTCAGTTCAGCTGGCATCAAAGCTCTGGGGGCTGGTGGTGTCTCCAGCCATCAGAGCAAGCTGGGGTGGGAGGGCTTCCTGAAAAAGCCTGGGAGGTGTGATCTGCCACCACATCATGAAAACTGGAAGCTGCTGTACCTACAGCGGCCAGAGCCCTGTGCGCAGCCCTTTGCCGCCTCCCTGTCCTTCTCTCTTGGATTAAGGAAGCAAGTCACAGACTGGGAGGTGGACCTGTGTTCTAACCCTGGCTTTGATAGCTCTGGACCCGAGGCTTCTCTCTGGGGCCCTCAGTGCCCCGTCTGTAGCATAAGGGCTGGGCCCCATCCAGTGTTAACAAATAGCTATGATTTTATGACTCAAGCAACTGCTGCTGAATTTGGAGGTGGGAGGATGGGGGTGGGGCAGGATTTCCACACTGGTTACTGACTCACCCAACCTGCTAATAAATATTCCTCTTGGTCCTTCTTTCCCAGCCCAGATGAGCCCTTGGTAGCCCAGATAACCCCACACTGGCCTCTGTGCAGTTGGGGAAGTGGGACAGGGCAGGGGGAAAGCTACAAACAAGGAGGAGAAGGGAACATGAATGATGTTCTCGTGCCATAATTTTTGACTGGGTTAGGTAACTATCAACCGTCAGTTCTAGAGGTATCCCCCCACAATCCAGCCTTAGTTTTACTCCCCACCAAGTGCCCACTTGCATCCTCCCAGTGATGGGGAGCTCCACCCTCACCCACACTGAGCCTGTTGCAGTCTTCAACAGCTGTTAGAAAGAACTCCTCCATTATATCAAAACCTGCCCCCAGAGTCCCTCTGTTCCTGGTCTTGCTCTTTGGAGCCACACAAAACAAATCAGCTTAGAATTTTACTGGAGCTGCCACCATCTCATGCTGGGCCATGGGTCGCACCCTGGAGATATAGGCAGGCATCAGAGGGCTCTCACCTGAAGAGCCTCCCGTCCAGGTGCAAAGGAAGAGATGCAAATGAGACCAACTCTGCAGCCTCCACGCAGGCACAGAATAGTCCGTCAGAGATGAAAACCTGTCAACACACACGCCCCCCACCCCCTAAACAGACACCCACGTACCCATGCTCCCACAGCAGCACTCCCCTTTTAGTCAAGAAACCAGACACCAAGGAATCTATTCAATCTCTCACCCATTGCAGGACTTCCCTTCACAGAATCCATGGTCTCTCCTTGAATACGGCCACTAACAGGGTGTTCACCGCCTCACAGCAGTGGAACCTTATTTACAGAGGCAAACCAGGCCACTGGGGAGTGTTGTCAAAGACCAAGGATGTAGAAAGCAGGTCTAATGGAGATGCCCAGATAACACAAACTTTGCTTCAGCACCCTCCCCTACCCCACCCAGTCTTTCACCAAAGCAGATCCAGAGCTAAATTGATTGGTTTGCATGTCATACCAGCCCTTGCTATAACTCATGATGGAATTCTTTGCAGCCAATTAAACAAAAATGTTTTCAAGATCTGATAACAACATGGGGAAATGCTCCTGATATGATACTAAGTCACTTGGTCAAAATCATTCCCTAGACGTCCTCCTAAATAACAAACTCTGGGTCCACACCATGAGCGTCAGGGTCACTGGCTCCTGGAAGATACAGCTCCCAGTCTATAGACAGCAGAAGTGACGGAAGGGGGGGGGGGGGGCACCAGGAAGGACTAGCACAGACAGCACCTCTGGCCCATTCCTGGAGACAAACACATTTTTAAAAGCCTGAATATGGATAAGTCCCTTTCTTCCCTTCTTATGAGCCTTCATAACCTTCTGGCAGCTTCATAACCCCAGGGAACAGACCAGCATTCTTAAGTGAGAGAAGGGGCTGTCAGGGGCTGTTGGACCAGGTGCGTGGGGCAGCTCAGGCAGCTTGCCTCCCGAGAGATGGCGACAGCGGCTCAGTACTTCTCCAAGGGCAAACAGCACCCAAACCAATAGGGGCAGACATAGCAACAGTCACACAGAGAACAACAACAATGCCAGGACACGGTTAAACTGTGATACAGCCATTAGAATATTACAAGTGATTTTGAATAACAGAAGGAAATACTCATGATGGAACATCAAGAGGGAGAAAACAGGATTCAGAACTATATCTAGAGCATGCCCTTGACTTTATACAATATATATAAATAAAATTATAAAGAATATACTAAAATGGCAATAGAATGTTATCTTTGGATAGTCAATACCAGCAATTTTCATTCTGTTTTTTTTGATATTTTTCAAAATTCCAATAATTATCATGTTTTACTTTTATAATGAAGCTGGCTGGAGTAAACGATTGTTAGTCACTAAAGAAAAACCCTAAGTAGGACAGGTTCAGCAGAATAAAGACTTAGGGGGAGGAAGGGAGGGAGGTTGGATTCAAGCAAGACAGACACAGACCAGGACAGCTGTGAGGACTTCCCAGGGTCTCCCGGATTCGTGTTCAATCCCACGGCCAAGGCATTTGTTAAGGAAACCTTGGGCAAGTCATGCACTTCTCCAACTTCAGTTTCTCCAGCTATGGGGTGGGGTGGGGGGTGGGGGTGATGGAGGTGGAAGGGATGCTCTTCCTTGAGGGGGAAAAGCTCTGGAGTTTGATCTCCACTCTGCCCCTGATTCAGTTCCAGGGGCCTGGGCCACACTGAAGGGCACCCACTTTCTAAGGTGCCAGGCTCATAGTTGCTTCTGAGTGGGCCCCAGGGCCTGGCCTGGCGGATGGGTGTTGGGTAGAGGACAGTGTGGGCACACCTGCCCCAGTCAGGCATGTTCTCTGGTTGTTGTGTCCGGGGGATTGCAAAACCCTTGCCGCTCTGCCCCATCCAGTCTCTCTCCCTTGCTCTGCCTGGTGAGGACTGAGGGGAGGGCACTGCCAGGGGCCACCAAGAAGGCAGGGGCTGGAGATGAGTTGTCAAATATCACCCCTGTTTCACAGATGAGAAAAACAAGCTGGGGGAAGGAAAGGGATGTAACAGAGGTTGCAAATACTGAATTACTGACGAATGCTAGCGTGGAGGATGAACCCAGACTTGACTACCATGCCAGGATACATGGATCAGACTAGGTAACCATTATTCTTCCCTCATCCCAGACCTAGATGATATCTATGAGGGGGTTGGGGCGGCAAGCTTTCCCCAAAGAAAAGGGGTTGGGACCTTAACTGCACAGCGGCCGGTCCTTAGCAGCACAACCTCATAGTGGGAACACGCTCCCGTCGCCTTAGAGCCCTTCATCACAGCTTTCCCCCGAAAACCTTCTTGCAGCTTCATAACCCCGGGACGAAAGCCGAAAGGCCCTGCAGCCCCCTGGGCGGTGACAAGCTGATCCCCCAGACTCTCGCCCCATCGCCAAGCCCCCTCCCACGACAGCCCAGACCCGCCATCAGAGCTCTCACTAGGGCAGCCCGTTCGGCGCTCACCTCGCAGGACCCCGGAGTAGGCGGCTATGAGGGTCTTCATGCTGAAGCCGGTACACGTAACGGCCCTGCGGGAAGCCGCTTTACCCCGCGCCCCTGGCCATGCCCC
>NW_005359225.1:1995533-2008728 GCF_000412655.1 Myotis brandtii
CAAGTGCAGGGGCCGGCCC
Organism: Myotis brandtii; assembly: GCF_000412655.1. Classification (NCBI taxonomy): domain Eukaryota; kingdom Metazoa; phylum Chordata; class Mammalia; order Chiroptera; family Vespertilionidae; genus Myotis; species Myotis brandtii. The sequence goes on from NW_005359225.1 coordinate 1,995,553, forward strand.
AGGGCGTGCGGCCCCGTGTTGTTTGAATGCTTTTGGCAAGGCCTCTCCTTGGCTACAGGTGCCATGGTCCCGCCTCTGGTCGGTATCAGGGATTACTTAGGTTAGGGCTGGACTCCTACACCACCCAGGCAGGCTGCCTCTACCTTTCCAGCTCTGCGTTAAGAAACCTCCCAGACTCTCTGTCTATGCATTGCTGAGCGCTGGGGACCCAGCCCAGCCAGTCCTCGCCCTGCCCTTGGGAAGCTCACGTTGGTGGTGAAGGTGGTGGGTGAGGGCGGTGTTGGCCGCACAAACATCCTGGCAGCAGGTGCTGGGGAGAGAGAGAAGCCCCTGCCTTGGGCTGGGGACTGGCTGGATTTCCCAGAGAGGTTAGTGCACAGCAGCTTTGGAATTAGATAGACCCAAAGTCCAGTTCTAGCCCTGCCTTTCTTTTCTCTTCTCTTCTCTTCTCTTCTCTTCTCTTCTCTTCTCTTCTCTTCTCTTCTCTTCTCTTCTCTTCTCTTCTCTTCTCTTCTCTTCTCTTCTCTTCTCTTCTCTTCTCTTCTCTTCTCTTCTCTTCTCTTCTCTTCTCTTCTCTTCTCTTCTCTTCTCTTCTCTTCTCTTCTCTTCTCTTCTCTTCTCTTCTCTTCTCTTCTCTTCTCTTCTCTTCTCTTCTCTTCTCTTCTCTTCTCTTTCCTCTTCTTTCCTTTTCTTTTTAATATGTTTTTATTGATTTTTAGATAGAGAGGAAAGGAGAGGGAGAGAGAGAAGGAAACATCCATGAGAGAGAAACATCGACTGGCTGTCTCCTGCATTGACCTCTACTGGGGATCTAGCCCACAACCCAGGCACCTGCCATAACCAGGAATCCAACCGGTGACCTCTTGGTGCACGGGACAACGCTCAATTCACTGAGCAACACCAGCTGGGCATGGCCCTGCCTTTTTGGATACCCAGTTTCCATATCTGTAAAATGGTACTAAGGACAATTATCTTGTGAGGTGCTTTGAGAACTAGATGAGATTAGGTATGAAAAAAGCTTAGCCTAGTGTCAGGCACGTAGAGAGTGTTCCAAAATTATTTCCATTGTATGCTGATGAGTAATTTTGTAGATGGAAGGCAGAAGGACAGGCATAATAAAGTCTTAGAAAAGCCAGCATGTTTGGGGCAGGGCTAGGGCACCTGGAGTGGCTGGAGCTCAGGCAGCTGTGGGAAAGGGGGCTGGGCTTGATCTTCTGAAGGTCCTTGAGTGCCACTCTTGGGACGTTGGGGTGGGAATGGAGCTTTTGGAATGGCTTTGAGTAGAAAAACAACAGTGGTCAGATTAGTTTTCAGAGCCCTCCAACCACGGTGAGAATGCATGGGAGAGGCTGGGGGCCGGGAGGGCCGTGAGGGGCTGCGGGAGGGACCCAGGTAGATGAGAATGAGCCCAGAGCTAGGGCAGTGGTGGAGGGAATGGCGGGAAAGGCCTGGTCTAGAGAAAAGCATAGGAGGCAGTGAGATGTATTGAACTGCGGTTAGATGACTTATTGGATGTTGAGGGTGAGGGAAGGGGTAGGGGCAACAAGCCTGTCAGTGAAAAGACAGATTTCTTGAGCACAGCATAAGAGGAGAGGGAATCTCTGCTGTTGAGGTCTTTACCACCTCGAGGGGAGGGATATGATAGAGGCCACAGTGCCAGGGTAGCATGTGACAAATGCGACTCATGGGACCTAGAAACACTTCTGTTTGTTCAGCCCTCTCAAGGCCATAGGAGTTAACCTCTTTGAGAAAACATCATTGTGCTCTGAGGCTTGAGTTGACCAAGAGTAGAAGAAAAAGCATTCTAGATAGAGCACGTGAGAGGCTCTGAGGCTGAAAAGCACTTGGTACCTTTAAGGCAGTGGTTCTCAACCTTCTGGCCCTTTAAATACAGTTCCTCATGTTGTGACCCAACCATAAAATTATTTTCGTTGCTACTTCATAACTGTAATGTTGCTACTGTTTAATATAAATATCTGATATGCAGGATGGTCTTAGGCGACCCCTGTGAAAGGGTCGTTCGACCGCCAAAGGGGTCGTGACCCACAGGTTGAGAACCGCAGCTTTAAGGAAACTGAGGGAAGGCTAGTGTAATACCAGGTTTGTGGGGGACATTGGGGACCGGCATGTGCAAAAGCAGGAGGTAGGAACATGTGTGGTGTATTTCTGGGTAAAGGAGAGTACAGCCAGGTAGATGCTGAAGAAGCCACTGAGTTCTTGCATCCTCTCCCCAAAGGTGTTTTGGGGTCCTCTGGGAAGAAGACTCCTGCTGGCCTGGAAGGACCCCAGGTCAGTATGTGGATGAGCCTCTTCCAGAAGGGTCTCCTGTGGAGGAGGCCTTGGGCTGGAACCCCTGATACTATGATCTAAGGGGCAGAGCTTGGGCTGGGAGGCAGGAGGCCTAGCGTATGGCCTGTCCTCTGTCACTGACTTGCCAGGTGTCCTTAGGCAAGTCTCTATCCCAGGCTAGGTTTCAGTTTCTGCATCATGAAATGGTGGTGACAGTTTCTATATTGCTGGCTTCATTGCAACATTTGAGGATCAACTGAAATCACAACATGTGAAAGGGTGTTACCACTATGCTATGAAAAGTGAGATATTATCTTAAATTGCATGATTTCAGGTCTTCAACGCCTCTTTGAAACATTCAGATCCCAAGTTCATCTACTTCAGCGTGTTTTTCCTGGGCACCTTCCTGGCCCTGGCTTTCCTTGGGACACAGACATAGTCCTTGCCTTCGAGGAGACCCAACCGAGAGATGGTGTCTCAAAGCCACTGTTTGCAACCAGACAGCCAAGCTGTAGTGCCGGGGAACGTGAGAGGTTGTGCTGAGTTCAGCCCTTCCCTCCTGTGCTGTCACTGTCTGTCTGCTGTGTCTGCCTCTCTGTTGGGCCAGGAGCTTCCCAGAGGCAGGAGCTTCCTCATCCTGTGCACCCTGTGCAGGCCTGCTCGGCATAGAGCCTCAGTCCATGGTGGAGCATCGACCATGAATGAGTACCATAGAGTCATGGACAAAGTGCTAGGGGAGCATCGAGGAGGGATGGTAAATTGGGAAGGTTAAGAGGAGATGACATTGCTGCTGGTCCTGAGATGAGGACGATTCTGCCTGGCAGAGAGGAAGGAGAAGGGTGTTCAGGCAGAGCCTGGAGTTGGGAATCATGAGCACCTGGTGGGGCTGGAAGAGGAGGACTGGCAGGAGAGGGGTAGGAGATGGCTGGAGAGATCGACAGGGATCAGATCTGAAGGACCTTGTAATCCAGCCACAAAGTTTGGGTTTTATTCTGTGGGGTTCAAACCAAAGGAGGGGTGTGAGCAGAAGAGCATCGTGATCAGATTGGAAGGTTGGAAAGAACAGGTAGGTTGGTAGTGTAGAGCGGGGGCAGGGCTTGGGGAATGGGACAGTAACACCTGTTGCAATTTGGGCTCTTCACACACATGTGCGAGCATCCACCAAAGGATGCAGAGGCAAGTCCAAGGCCTGAGAGGGGCCATCTCTTGCTTCTGGGCCTCCTCGCTGAGTGATAATTCCTCCTATTGGCCCCTAGCCGCCAAGCTCATGGCTGCTGCTTTAGCAGTTTGGCCCAGATTGGCTTTGGATGGAAAACCAGACCTAGAATTAGAGCAGCCCAGGGAGGCCGTTTCTTGGCAGCTTTCTGTGTCCTGGGACTGTGTTCCTCTGTGTGAAGTGAGCATGGGGGCTCCCACAAGGCACTGACTTCCCCTGGTGCCCTCCCCACACATCCTACCATCCCTACATTCCTGTCTATAATGGCCTGCCCTGCGCTTCCTGTCGGTGTGTGAACAGGACGGCTCCGGGACCTAGGTCACCTTTTTCTTCATCGTCTCCCAACTCAACCCACAGGTGGTTGGGCCAAACCACAGACAAAGAAGTCAAGCTACCAAGCTGGGCTTGACCAGGAGGGTTTCACCAAGAATAGCACCTCCCACCGTACCCACTTCGGTCACCAGTGCTGTGCTGCCATTAGGAATTATGGGTACAGCTTGTAGCTTATGAGGAGTTGGATACTTGCCCCTCTGAGATTCCCTATGGTAATGACAGCCTTAGTCCCTCCATGGCACGGATGAGGAGGGTAAGTGACCAGCCTGCAAGGCAGAGAGGACACTTACCCTAAGAGAGGAACAGGCTTAAAGGCAGAAACACATTTACGAAGCCCGGTCTGTGTGATGTTAACGTAAAAACATTCAAACCTGTAAAGAATTTTTGTGAGTTTATTTGAGCCAAACTGTCAACAATTGCCGGGAAGCAGAATCTCAACGATTGGGATAATGCTCCGGAGAATGGCCGTTTTTTACCTTGTTTTTGTAAATTACCGTAAAAGGAGGAGACGCAAGTGGGTTACATGAAATCCATTGGTGATAGATTAGGGAGGTGGGAGAAAGCAAAGGGGCGGGGGAATTGGATTAAAAGTGAAATGATGGACACATGCTCCTTTTCCATAGGTTGGTACGGGATAGTTAACAGTAGACAACACGGTAACAATAACAATGAGGGAATTTGTGGTTTCTGCCCTGGTGCCATTTGTTGCACCCTGAGGGGTCCTGAAAAAGGGAAGTTACAAGTTACCCAGACATTTCACAGGTATGTTATCTTAGGTGCAAAAAGACAATGGGCTCATGAAGATAGAAGTTGATTTTGTCAGGGAAAATACTGGACTACCCACTGTAAACTGCGTTTAGTTAAGTTTTTAATTTCAGACCATCCTTTGTGGTTACTTTAGGTGTTTGAGTTTGCAAAACTGCCATGCAGGCCTTCCCTGAGCTAGTCAGGTTAGCATGTGGCCTTACTTTTCTGCCCATAGTGAGCTCACCCAGTCCTCACAGGAGGAGAAAACAGACCCAGTCCTTGCTCTCCTGGAGCTTTTGAAGTTCAAGGTCAAGTTGAGAAGAGGGCATAGAGTCTTCACTGGAGTTTTCAGGGAAGGCGTCCTTTAGGGAAGAGACCAGAGACTGATATAAATTTAGCCCCGACCTTGTGCATAGCCTTGTACATACGTTCTGTTATTTATCCCTCACAACCCTGGAGGCATGAGTTCACAATGCCACGGGAATTTTTGGACTAGAACACTCGGTGTTCCCCTGGGCAGGATGGTTCCCAGGCTCTTTATCCGGCAGAGTCAGAAAATGAATCCAGGGACTGAAGATGGTAGAGCAAAGGTGGAAATTTGTTGAAGAACAAGTACAGATTCCCACGTGGGGAGGGGGAAAGAGTCCCTTCTTCCACAGTTTATAAAGGCTGCAGTTTTCTGTGCATCGATGACCCCTCCGATTGACCACTATCCCCCTTTGATTTGGTCACTATAGTAACTTCTGAGCTCAAAGGTCAAATCTCACATGGGATTGTGAACCCCTCCTTCGTTATTTTCTAAATATAGACCCTTTGTTGCTTCCAGTTCCCTTATCTTATGGAAATATAACTGCTGCCTCTCCCAACTTCCTTGTCTTCTGGAAATGTAACTTCTGCTGGCTCCCTGCTTCCTTGTGTTATTAAAATGTACCCTTTTGCAACTCTGTAGCCCTGTATTTTTTTCCCATGGACCCCCTTAATTTTAAAAATTCCCTAAATCTGCCTATTTCACCCCCCAAAAATTCCTATATCAACAACTACATTAATAGAGATGAAAAAAAAACCTGAGGCTTAGCTAGTTGGAGGAATAGCTGGGACTGGAATTGTGGTTGGTCTGATGCCAACGCCCTTGCTTGTTCTAATTCACCTGGGCCTGGATGGAAGGAAGGGGTGGGGGAGTGGAGGGGAGAGAGAGAACCTGAATCGAGGCTTTTAACCACCTTCCCAGTCCTATATTGTGCTGGTGCTGTTGGAGGTAACTTGGGCAAGAAGGATAGCCTAAATCTGGGGATTTTCCAACACTGTCATTGGGCAATCCCCAGAATTAAGTCACGCTTGTCTTTCTGTGTACCCGATGTTGAGAAAGAGGCTTAGATCTGAGGTAAACTCCGTAGAATATGAACCTGGCAGCTAGTCCAGTATGAGTTCTGCCAGGCCAACCCCATTTGACCTGGAGTTTGGACACTCTGTGGCCCTCAATTCTCCTCTTGTCTGTCCCGAACCTTAGTGTTATGCCAAGCACAGACAGAGAAGAAATGGCTTGGCGCCTCTAAGAGCCCTCCATTAGCACATGTAAACTAACATATCAAATATATTGGCGTAAAATTGTTCTTAATATTCACTCATTATCCTTTTAATTTTTGTAGGAGCTGTAGTAATATCTGATAATTGTAAATTATTATTTTGTAATTAAATCCTGATAATTGGCAATTTGTGTCTTCATTCTTTTCCTCTTAACCAGCCTGACTAGAGGTTTATCGATTTATTTTTCAATAATCTTTGGTTTCAATGATTTTCTCAGTTTCAATTTCATTTAGTTCTGCTCTTATCTTTATTATTTTCTCCCTTGAGCTTGATTTGGATATAATTTACTCTTCTTAGATGATTGCTTCTCTTATTTTCTAATATAAGCATTTAATACTATAAATTTCCTTCTACAAACTTCTCTAAGCTACATCCAATAAATTTTTGATATATTGAGTTTTCATTTTCATTCTATTCTAACTATTTTATTTCTTTTGTAATTTCATCTTTGACCCCTTATTTACTTAAATGTGTGTTGTTGCCAAATATTTGGGGATATTTTTTGTTATTGGTTTCTTTCTAGTTTGATTTCATGTACATTAGAAAAAATATTTTGTGTAATTTCAATTCTTTTAAATTTGTTGAGGTTTGTTTCATGGTCTCAACAACCCCCCCCCCCCCCCACACACACACACACACACGCACAGTATTTAATGTGCATTTGGAAAGAGTGTTTATTCTGCTGGTGTTGTGTATAACATTTTATAAATTGCAGTTAGGTCAAGTTGTCTGATATTGTTACTTGGATCTTCTCTATCCTTGTGATTTTCTGTCTACTTTTGTTCTATCAATTACTGAATGGAGAGAGAAAATTTGAAGTCATCAACCATACTGTGGATTTATCTATTTTTTATTTCAATTCTATCAAGTTTTGCTTCATATATTTAAAAATCTGTTTTTTGACTCTGTATATTTAGGATTATTATGTCTTCTTCATAAGTTGACCCTTTTATCATTATATAGTATCCTGTAATATTTGTTTTGAAATCTACTTAGTCTGTTATTAATATAGCCACCCTTTCTCTTGATTAGTGTTTGATTAGTGTTTTTGTGTGACTTTTTTCATCCCTTTTTAACCTATTTTTAATATTTAAAGTGAGGCTCTTATAGACAGCATATAGTTGAGTCTCTTTTAAAAATCCCATTTGACACTCTCTGCCTTTTAATTAGCTACTTAGATCTTTTCACCATTAATATAATTTTCTTTTTTTATAAAGGGCTGGAAGGCGCCCACGAGTCTCGAGCCACTCTTATGCAGGTGAGCAAGAGTGATTGGTAAGCATTGTATTCGAAGGAACCATTGAGCTAAAGCCAGCCCCATTAATATAATTATTAATATTGCTGAATTTATTTTTAAATTTTTATGTTATTATTTTCTTTTAAAGAGAGAGGAAGGGCAAAGGAGAGAGAGACAGAAACATCAATGTGAGAGAGAAACATCCATCGGTTGCCTCTGGGAATTGAACCTGCAACCCAGGGCATGTGCCCCGACTAGGAATCAAACCTGCAACCCTTTGGTGCATGGGATGACACTCAGCCAACTGGGCAATGTAGGAAATAAGGCGAGCCCCCAAATTCAGGGGTCCTGGTGGAACACGCAGCATACTCAGGAGCCAGGCAGCAAGGCAAATATCTACTCCTGCAGGAGGGCGTGCACATGGCCTGGGAGCACAGGCACACTGAAGGGGTGGTCTGCTTGGTGTTTTAATCCTCACGCACGTGACCTGTCCTCACTCTTGATTGGTGCTCAGGCACACAGTCTTTTGCGATTGGCTAATTTAAAGGGAGGGGTTGGCCTTTGCCATTTCAAGATGGTGGCCCCCAGGGGAGCTGCAAGTCATGCAGTCCAAAATGGCAGTTGTCTGAGCTGTTCTTTGACAGAAAAGATGACTTGTTTATTCTCACAGCAACACCAGCCAGGGCTGAGTTTATTTTTTAATAGATATTAATGAATTAATTAATTTTTGGTGAGATCAGAGTAGAGCTCGCCTGGAGCCCAGGGTCCAATGCCCTTCCCCGGAGCTCCAGGCTGGGCCTGCTGCCCTGCATTTTGCCACAGTTTGTGCCTCCCTGTGTGTGTGGGGGGTGAGGGGTGGGGGGTAGGACCTGGTGAAGCAGAGAGGCCTGGGAGGGGAACCCTGGATGGCTGGGGTGGGAGCCTTGCACCAAATGTGAGCACCTCCAGGCGGGGAGAAGGTGTCTCCCATTATTGCTTCCTGGCCACATGCGCTTGACAGGGTCAGGAGAGTTTTGCTGAATGAAGAAATGAGATATAATCATCTTCCATTGTTGTTCTGGCTTATGAATCCTAAACCTTCAGAGCCAGTGGTGAGCTTGAGTTCCTCCTGAGTTTCAGGCCTAGCACAGTGGCCGGCACATAGGGAACCACTAGTAAATATTACAAATAAATAAATAAATAAATATTTATTTATTTATTTCCAATTCTTACAATTCTTTTTTTTTAAAAAAAAAAAAGACAAGGGGGTAGGTCGAAATAGGCAGTTATTGTTTAATGGGTACGGAGTTTCTGTTCTGCAAGATGCGAGAGTTCTGAAGATGGTGATGTTGCAACAATGTGAATGTACTTCATGCCCCTGATGCATACACCTGAAGGTGGTGAAGACGGTAAATCTTATGGGACTTCTATCTTACCAGAATTTTTAAAACTTGAAAAGAAATACATGCTTTTTTGAAATACAACAAAATAAATACATTTTCTAACCATAAGAAACACAACTAGGTTAAGCCTGCATTATTTCTATCCACTTCACCAAATGTAAAGGACAGACCTTGCCTGTCAGTCACCCGAGCACATGCAGCCCTGGCCTGGGGACTCCGTGGTTGTTCTCTGAAGCCAGGGGAGGCGTTGGAGGCAGGGCGGGTGGGACCGGGAGAACGAAGGCTTTACACTCCCCTCCACCGGCCAGTGCCTCCTTTGTGCCTGCCCTCTGGCTTTGACGGAGCTTGGGAGTGAGTGTCACGTCAGCAAGACCACAGGACCCAGCTGGTTACGCAACCCTGGCTGGTACACAACAAGAGCAAAAATAGTCACCTGCTCCCAGAGTTCGCCGTGTGCCAGGGACCTGCCAAGTGCTCCGCGGGCGTTATCTCATGTAATTCTCCCAACTTGCCATGAGGTCAGTCCTGCAGGCATCAACATGGACAAAGGAAGAAATGAAGATGCCGTTGGCTTATTCATTCAGGGAGTGCTATGCCATAAGAAGTGGGTTTGAGGCTCGGATCTTGTGCTCCAAATGCCATGCTCCCCCGCCCCGCGGCGGGCCCGCCACCGATGGGAAAACTGCATCCCTCAGAGAGTCACCGGGCTCTCTCAAAGGTGCTCAGCCAGGCGATGTGGAGGGGAGCCAGGTCTCCCAGTTCCCAGAATGGGGCCCTTTCTACCACCGGAGGCCTCTTCTGAGAAAGGGAAGGTGCAGACTTTGTCAGCCAGAGCCCCATCTGCCCCCTAGTTGTGCGCCCTTGAAGGCAGTGTGGTGAAGGGTGTGAGCAGAGCAGTTCTTGTCTCCCTGGCCTCTCCTTGAAAGTTTCTCTTTGCCTGCTTTCCGACCCGGACTGCTTCCTTTTCCAAGGAGACACTCTCAGGAAAGGGGGACCCAAGCAAGATTAAAAAACCTTCCTACCCCAGGGCTGTTGGGGGTGTTGCACAGAGGGCCGCCCCCTGCAGGGGAGGCTGGGAGTAGGGTGGCACATGGGGCCACAGAGATGAAGGGCAAGAGCACAGCTTGCCCAAGTGGGGGTGGGAGGGGCTATTTCTAAGCCCATCGCCCTGTTTTAGGTCAAGTTTCCTAGAAGCAGACCTGGTTTTAAACCCCTCCTGTGAGAAGGGTTTATTGAGGAAATGCCTGCAGGAGAAACTTGAGAGGGAGCTGCGGCAGCCGGAAAAGGAAGGGGAAGAAACTAAACAGGTTGTGATTCCAGACCAGAAACAGCCTCAGCCAGATCCCTGGAGCAAAAATGATGCCTGGACTTTGTTCCGGCTCAGAGCAAGGAAGCTGGCTTTCACCAGTTATTCTTGGCTAAGGGTCACTGGGGTGGGTCACTAAGGGAAGGGGGAGGGGGATATAAACTCCAGGTGTTTACCATACTCTGCACATGGGGAAAAGTGTCTTCAGTGGCCCTAGGCAAGCCCAGAAGAGTTGCAGGGGCAGGTGGTTTGGAAGAAAAGTCAACAGAAGTACAGAAAGGGGTCCACAGCAGTGATCAAAGGGAATCTGGTGGAGCACGGATCATGTCCCCTGCACCACCCTCAGGATTCATCCTAATATTTCAGGATTCTGGGTCTTTCTCAGCAGCATGGGATCCATGACAGAAAAGGAGAGGGCACTGGTCAATGGGGAGCCTGAAACCTGTGGGCGCTTTGGAGTAAGAATGGAGGGTACAGCGTCAGGAGAGCCCCAAAGAACCAGATGTCACAGTGTGTCAGGGCTGAGGGGACTTGACTCTCCTCCATCCTCTCCACTGCTGCCTTTATACATGCACAGAGTCACCACACACCCATGCACGCTCGGACACATGGGACACAGGAGCACCCCTTTGTGACTACGCGTGCACACACAGACCCAGATCATACGTGGATGCTCTTGGAGAAACATATCCATAGACATGCACGCTCACTTGAGCTCATCCCAGAAGCATTCCCAGCCAAGGTTCTTTTTATTCCTGCTCAGGAAAGGGAAAAGTAGGGGGATGGGCAGGCAGGGTCCAGGCCGTGGCCAGTGGCAGCTGGCTACTGAGGAATGACCTTTGGCTGGAATGTCCCAGAGCCCAGAGCCCAAGCTTGTGTCTGTCTGGGGTTGCTTGTGGAGGACTGATAAAAGTGTCTGGAAGCTCAGCTACCAACTGCCCGCACCCCCGCCCCTTCACGTCCCCTAAGGTTCCACTCCCATCTTTGACCCAGGCCTTACACCATCAGCAGGCCAGGGGGCCCTGTCTCCATTGTACAGACAAGGATCTGATCTGCAATCCAGGGAAGGAAATGAACTGGGGTTCCTAATGGGTAGTCCCAGCCCCTGCCTGGGAGCCTGCTCCCTTCCCAAATGGTAGGACCCAGCAGGAGCATTGTCAGTGGAAAGCAAAGGGCATCAGTGCAGAGTCAAACTGACTTGAGCTGAGGCTCCCAGTCCGTTAGTGGGCACAGGCATTTAAAAAATGTGACCGTCCTTCCAGCCAGCATGACTCAGTGGTTGAGTGTCAGCCTATGAACCGGGAGGTCAGGGCACATGCCCAGGTTGCAGGCTTGGTCCCCAGTAGGGGGCGTGCAGGAGGCAGTTGATCAGTGATTCTCATTAGTGATGTTTCTCTCTCTCTCCCTTCCTCTCTGAAATCAATAAATATTATATGTAAGAAATAATATATACAAGAAAATGGATTTGGGTGGAGGGGAGTAGGGTAAAAGGCATTTTTAGCCGGAGGGAACAGCTTGTATAAAATGCTGGCTCTAGGGGAAGCAAGGTGTCCTAGGGAACAGGAAGAAGCTCAGAAGGCTGCAGGGGGTAGGGAGTAGCTCAGAAGGAAGGCAGGAGTCACACTGGGAAGGGTTGTATGCCAGCCAAGGAGCCAGAGGCAGCCAGAGAGCACCAAGAAACCACTGGGTTTTCATCAGAGGAATGATTTTGTCAGACCTACACTGGGGAGCTCCTTCTGGCTCCAAAGTCATGAATGGCTCAAGACAGATTTGAGATGGAACATAGGGCAACTGAGTAAGTGGCGGCTGGTAGAGGCTTTGCTGGCCAAGAGGCAAATTGAGGCTATTAGGTAGGTTCTTATATAACAAGGAAGGAAACAAATTTCCATAAAATTTTAATGGACCAAATTCAAAGTAAATAATTGAATACGAAATTGTAATACAAGTCAACTAATGAGAAGATGGAATTTTTTGGAGGATAACATTTCACTTAACTGGGGCTCAACGTTAGTGTTTCCTCCCATCACATCGATTGCAAATGCTCATCTGTAAAAGGCATTCTTAGTTCACGGGTTATTCAGGCCCAGGCTGAACCCTGGCCTAGACCAATGGGCCCCAGGAGAAAGCAAGCAGAACAGGAGGTTTCCTCTCTTCTCCTCACCCCCACAAGCCACAGTGCTTGGACCTCCACCATGACTGGCGCTCCTTTGAGAGAGGTCACTGCTTCCACGGGGCTCTAATTAAAATGTACCCTTGTTGCTAGGAGAGACTAGATCCTTTAGCCAATAGGAAGACACCGACATAAAAATATCTGTTATCATAAACCTCAGGGCAAGAGGTGCCACCCCAGTGCTCTCCTAGGGCAGGACTAACTTACATGTGTTTCTTGAAATTGTACTGTGTCCCAGATATGGAAAGCGACTTGCTTGAGGTCACACTGTCAGTTGCTGACAGAGCTGGGATTTGAACCCAAGTCTCAGGGTTCCCAGCTGGGGTTTCTTTCCCTACCATCATGTCCCTGCCAGGGACTCCTGCTAACTTGGTGGGGATGCGCTCCTGGGAAAGGAGTAGTGTCAGGACTCATCCGTCCAGGACAAAATGCTCTTCAGGCTCCTGCCTTCCACACCTAGCAGTGCCAGCAGATCAGGCCTCTCATTTACATACATTTGCATATATCACTTCCAGAGGAGGAAACTGAGGCTGAGAGAATGAATAAATTGCTTGGCATGTATAATAAACTAAAAAAAAAAAAAAGTCCCCTAAAAGATGTTCACATCCTAGTTTCTAGAACCTGTGAATGCTACTGTATAACCTGGACCCCTCCTACAAGTTGTTTTTGTGTGAACATGTTTCCATTTCTTTTGGGTATGAACCTAGAAGTGGAACTTCTGGGCCATCTGGTGACTCTCCTTTTCCAACATGGCCCCGCTATTTTACATTTCCACCAGCAATGTTTGAGGAGTCCAATTTTTAAACATTCTCATGAATGTTTTTTATTTTATTTTATTTCATTTTATTTTATCTTTAATTTCTTTATTGGTTAAGGTATTACAAATGTGTCTTCATCGCCCCATTAACCCCC
>NW_005359225.1:2009639-2013409 GCF_000412655.1 Myotis brandtii
AAGATCTTCCCATACAGAAACATTCTGGGTTTGTGGCAACTAGATAATAGTTATGGAACACTGCTGAATGTAGTGCTGGACGGCTTCTGCATTACTGGTTGGACGTTCAATTCTGACCTTAACACCCATGTGCATGGCCCAATGCAATTCAAGCCCTCGTTTAGAATTCGCCTGACGGAGAGGAAATCACCCACAGTGGAGTACATGGACGGCTTCTACAGTCTTTCCCACAGCCGCCACATGCAGATTCAGAAGGACAGGGTCAGCATCCAGTGGATCAGGAGAGACCACCGAAAGGATTCACCAACGCGGCTCAGGGGAGAACAGGTTCTGGTGCTGTTGGAGGAGGACAGACGGCCTCATGACTGCCTGACCAACAGACACTTGGTGCTATTGGAGGAGGACAGCCAGTGGTATGACTACTGCCTGACCTACAGCCGCGTCTACCTCCCGCCCAGCCACCCGGACGACCTCATCAGGCCAGGCCTCTTCCACGGCAAATCCGATAGCTTCGGCCAAATCATTGCCATGCTCAGCTTCCATGGGAAGTATGCCAGGGTCACGAAGATCCCAGGAGACTTAATCGGGACATTGGAGATCCACCTCATGCGCCGCATCCAGCTGCGAGATGGCGAGTTCTTTCGCAACTTCAAGGAGCTCTCCCACGTGGTCCAGGAGATTGACAAGCAGGTGATCCGGGAGCAGCAGCAGCAGCAAGAAAACGGGACTGAGGAAAGCGAGGGCCATGGCTGGCAGAGCCCTGCCCAGCCCAGCGTCGGGGAGTCCGGGGCTGCAGCTTCGGAGGAGCAGCCTGTTCCGTTTGTTCTGCCTGTGGGCGTGACCTCAATATTTCAGAACTACCCCCGAACCTGCAGGATGTGTTTCTATGGCGTGGACATTGGTACCATCGATTACCCCAGGCGCTTCCCTGGAGTCTTCATCCTGTTCGATGAGAACCACTTGGGGTTCATCGGTCTGGAGGAGAAATACTTCATCCTCTTTGGCAGAGTCCAGAACACCTTCCAGAATGTGGAGGCACCATCCCCCAAGGCCTTCCTGGAGGTGCTCTCCAACATTCAGTCCCGACCCTTTGGGTGGTTCCGCTTGCATGCATTTTGAAGATTTGACCTTCTGACCAGCTTACCCACCTTTGTTTGTTTTTTTAGTCCTCACCTGAGGATAATTTCCCATTGATGTTTAGAGATAGTGGGGGAGAGAGGGAAAGACAGAAATAATCGATGTGAGGGAAACACATCAGCTGTTTGCCTCCTGCCCAAGCCCGGACCAGGGCCAGGCTGGGTAGGAACCAGCAATTGAGGTAGAAATAAACCTTAGACCAGTGGACTCAACCTTCCTAATGCTGCGACCCTTTAATACAGTTCCTCATGTTGTGGTGACCCCCAATTTTATTGTTACAAATTGAACATAACTAAAGCATAGTGATTAATCACACACAAAAATAAAGACATCTTAGTTAATATATATTGTTTATTTATTAACATTGAACTCATGGCCAATAGCAATAGATCTCATTCCTTATGAAAGCTTATCTAACAGATACATTATCTCCATAAAGCATAGCCAGTGCTTTGGCACTAAGGCTGCGGGCTATTTTAACCAGCAGGGGCCACAGGCTCCTGGAATGGCATCTTCAGAGACAAATGGGGACTGTTCTCATTCCTCTCGGGGATCTGAAGAAAAGAAGGAACATCAGAGAAAGGCAGAAAGCAGCAACTCCTCAGACCCCAGCAGTAGCGATGAAGATGCCAGCAGCTCCAGCTCATCTTCCACGGGGGACACCTCTGACTCAGACTCCAACTGAGCTTCCTTCATTCCTAGGTGGCGGGACAGAGAGCTTCCCAACAGAAGTCTTTGGCATCTATGTACATTGCAGGGCTCTTCCCCTTGTCTCTGTTTATTGCTTTGCTTCTTCCTTCTTTCCCCTCCTCCTCCTCTTACAGAGTAGGACCGGTTGGCAAGTGGGGAATTGGGACAGAACTCTCAATACCAGGTCCACACACCTGGGAAGAGAGGTTCCTGCTGGGAGAAGAGATATATCTGAGCCTGTATTGGGTCCCCCTACACCAATGATGGCGAACCTTTTGAGCTCGGCGTGCCAGCATTTTGAAAAACCCTAACTTAACGCTGGTGCTGTGTCACATATAGAAATTTTTTGATATTTGCAACCATAGTAAAACAGACTTATATTTTTGATATCTATTTTATATATTTAAACACCATTTAACAAAGAAAAATCAACCAAAAAATGAGTTCGCCTGTCAACTCTGACACTCGTATCATAGGTTCGCCATCACTGCCCTACACCATCAGTACAACTCCCTCAAGGAGCCCCAAGCAATGAAGTATCTTGAAACAAACAGAGATGATTGGGCAGCTGTTAGGAGCGCACTGCACTGGACTGCGTATTTGTGAAGAAATAAGTATTGCTTTGCTTATTTTTTGTCTGCCAAAGGTGGTCGGGGGCCACAGTGAACCTGTGACTCCTACACTGTCCTCAGTGTTTAGAGCATTGGCCGACACTCCGAAGGGTCTTGAGTTCAATTCCTGATCATGAGCACCTACCTGGGTAGCAGGTTTGATCCCTGCCCCAGTCGGGGTGTGTTTGGGAGGCAACCAACAAATTTGTCTCTCACATAGGTTTCTCTCTCTCTTAAAAGCAATGGAAAAAATATCCTCAGGTGAGGGTTAACAAAAAAATGAGGTATGTGGATAGGTACATACATAGATACATAGAAAGATATAGACGTGCAAATATACACTGTTCTGTTCTGCTGGTCTGCCTGGGAATTATTGTGGCTGCACCACGTTGCTTTGATTATTTGGTTGGCAGATATATTCGAAAATCTATTTAAGGTGAAATTAAATGAAATCCTTTCCCCCTGTATATTCCTGGCTATTTCCATGTGGTGTTCTTATGAATATAAGCAAAATACAATACCTGTGTCATTTTTTTTATGAAAATCCTTAAATTTTCAGCATTTAGATAAGTAGATATCTTAGTGAATTATTAAGTGTTTTTCTAGATAAAGTACATTTTACAAAGTAAAGGCAGCATTGACATGTTTCATACCTCTAATAGTTTCTCTTTCTAAAAGTGTTGGTTGGAATATTCAGAACAATGATAAGTAATAGCAGTGATATGTGCTTGTCTTGCTTCAGACTTTCAAACTCACGTTTAAAGGACTTGCAACTATTGAAATCATGCTGATTAATATTACATTTAAAATAAACTAAATAACCTAGTCCGAAAAATGCCTATGTGTTCATATTATTGTTTTCACTGCATAATGTGTATTATTATTATACACACAATTTCTATCATCCACTCAGTGTGGACCCAGGAGGAGCGCTAGGTGATGTGTCTGAGCACCTAGAAGGGTGTCCCTTTGCTCTGCTCCACTTGCAGGAGCATCTGAACTGCCTGGTGGTGGCCATGCTGCAGAGGCCCAGCAGAGAGTGGTGGTATAGAAGTCAGCCAGCAGGTGGCAGCTGGGCCTGGCTGCAGCCTGGTTTTCATTCTGTATTCCTGCATGTGTGTGTGTGTGTGTGTGTGTGTGTGTGTTTAATTTTATCAAGTTGAAAAATACAGAAAGCCCAGAATCAGGTACAAGCCCCAAAACTTTCCATTTTCTCTAAATGTGTCTTCATTCTTTTATTCTCCTCCATATCTTTATTTCCCCTTCCTTTACATATTGTATTCTCATAGCATGCTTTCTGTGTAGCTGTTTGGATGCATAATTTAAATATAA
>NW_005359225.1:2014260-2019333 GCF_000412655.1 Myotis brandtii
CTCTCTGAAATCAATAAAAAAATATATTTAAAATTAAAGAAAAGTATTTTGGCTAGATTTATGCACTCCTCTATGTGTAGCACTTGTTTTTCTTATTTTGTCTCAGGGTATTCCACTCTATGATTGTACCACAACTTGGTCATTCTACTGGAGAGATGTCTAATTGGTCCTTCAGCCCATTTTTGTTGGATTGTTTCTCTTCCTTTTGTCGGTTAATTTGGATATGAATCCCGTATCAGAGGTAACATTAGCAAATATTTTCTCCCATACGGAGAATCTAGCCTCTCCCCCTTGCTTATCTATACCTTCCTTCTCCAAAGTGAGAAAATTGGCTCCCACCATCCACTCATTTGTGCAATCTCAGCACACAAGTACAGCAGCTTCCAAATTGCCCCCCCTTGAGAAATTCAACATTACCAGCTACGGTGTGGTGTTTATGTACAGTTTGGTTTAACATTAGTCTTACAGTTTCAAAGTCAAAACACTATTTTCCAAAGTTACTTAGGTCAGTCCTTTCCCCCTAACTCCCTCTAATGAGGTTTTCTCATACATTTGTAATATGGTTGAGATTCTTTCCTCACGGTCTGCATTCTGTTCTGGGACCCCCAAAATTCTTGGTTTGTTTGTTTTTTTTATTTTAATCCTCATCCCAAAATATTTTTCCATTGAATTTTAGAGAGGGAAGAGAGAGGGGGGTAGACACAGAGAATTATTCAAGTGAGATAAACACATCAATTGTTTGCCTCCTGCACATGCCAAACCAGGGCCCAGGCCCGGAGGAGCCTGCAATCGAGGTATGTTCCTTTGACTGGAATTGATCCTGGGACCCTTTGCTCTGCAATCTGACACTCTATTCACTGAGCCAAACCAGCTAAGGCTTTTGGTTTATTTTTTAATTTAACTTCTGTACATTAAGTTTCATTCTTTATGGATTTTGACAGATGCATAGTGTCATGTATACAACAGTACATGCAGTACCATGCAGATTCATTCCACCACCCAAAAGACCTCTCTGTGCTCCCCTGAGTCGAAGGCTCTTCCTCCTGCAATCTTTGGCAACTGCTGGTCTGTTTTCCATTTCCATATTTTACCCTTTTCCAGCATGTCATATGAACAGAATCAAATAGGGTGCAGCCTTTTTTCTCCGACAGAACTTATGTATCTGTGTTCTGTGAATTAATAGCTTATTTCCCTTTATATTTTTAAATACTTTTATTGTTTTTGTTTGTTTGATTTTTAGATAAGAGGAAGAAAGAGAGAGAGGGAAGAGAGAGAAACATTGATGTGAGAGGGAAATATCGATGGTTGCCTCCTACATGTACCCCGACCAGGGATTGAACCCACAACCTGGGTATGTACCCTGACTAGAAATCAAATTAGCCACCTTTTGGGATATGAGACGACATTTCAACCAACTGAGTCACACTGGCCAGGGCACATTTCCCTTTATTTCTGACTTGTATTTCTTTGTCTGGATATACCATAGTTGTTTTTTTAAAAAAAATATTTTATTGATGTTTTTACAGAGAGGAAGGGAAAGGGATAGAGAGTTAGAAACATGGATGAGAGAAACATCGATCAGCTGCCTACTGCACACCCCTCACTGGGGATGTGCCCACAACCAAGGTACATGTCCTTGACCGGAATCAAACCTGGGACCCTTCAGTCCACACGATGCTCTACCGACTGAGCTAAACCAGTTAGGGCTGTACCATAGTTTGTTTATCCATTCACTTCCTGAAGAATGTCTTAGTTGTTTCCAGTTTTGGGTGACCATGAATAAAGCTGCTATATTGATGTGCGGATTTTTGTCTGGATTAGTTTTCAGATCAGTTGGCTAGATACATAGGATCATGATTGTTTAACATAACCTATAGTAACATAGCCTATAGCAGCGGTTCTCAACCTGTGGGTTGCGACCCCTTTGGCGGTAGAACAACCCTTTCACAGGGGTCGCCTAAGACCATCCTGCATATCAGATATTTACATTACGATTCATAACAGTAGCAACATTACAGTTATGAAGTAGCAACAAAAATAATTTTATGGTTGGGTCACAACATGAAGAACTGTATTTAAAGGGCCAGAAGGCGGAGAACCACTGCTCTTATCTCTGATTTCAGAAGAACAAGCATTTCTCTCTCCTTAAAGGAACTCAAAGCATTAGAAACAAATGAGATTTGTGGGAGGAAGCAGAATAGAGGGGACAAGGTGAGGTGGAATAGAGGGGCAGGGAGAAGTGATAGAGGAGCCTAGTAGCAGGCAGGCCTGTTCAAAACTTAGCAGTGAACCAACGTGGTGGGTCCAGTGCACAGACGTGAGGGTGCTCAGAAGGGCAGGGCGTGCTGAGTTCTAATGCCCTCACTTCCGTGGAGACTCTGGCTGAGAACTGAGGCCCAACTCAGGACCTGAAGTCCTCTGGCCGTCCTGCCTGTCAGCTAGCCTCCCCGCACCATGTTCTCTTCCACACACAGGCTAGGCCCACCCACGTGCAGAATCCTGCTCTCCTGTATTTCTGCACCGAGATCCCCAGAGGCCCAGAAATGCACCTGAATGTCTGCCTAACCATTTCCTACCTCGAGTCACAAAGTTGCTGACAAAGAAGCGTATCACAGAAAGGCACACTGAGAAAAGGACCTATTCCCTGTGCACACAGTCCAAGTACCTTGTTCTCCAAGCACCCAGGACCTGGAAATGGATTTGACTTGTCTAAAAAAAATGTAGCCAAGTGGTCACGGGGTGTTCCTTCGAGGTTATGATGAGACTCAAACAATGGGAGTCAAAGACTCAGTATCTTCACGCCTTGCCTTCGTTCCCCAGGAGGCACGAAGGCCTGGTTGTAGAGCACAGGAGGTCGGGATTACTGTGCAGACAGCTACTGAGGTTTTACAGCTATTTCTATATCCCCTTGGTTTGAACAACACATCACAGGGTGCCCTCAAAACCTTCAACTTCTTGTGGATCATGGCTTGGCTCCATCTCGCCCCCAAATCAAGTCCTCTAGCGTCTGCCCCTCTCTTGCCACAACTAACTCTGAAAAAACTGCAGGAGGGTGAGCTGCAGAGGCTGGTGACAGAAGAGCAACCCCGTGGAGACAGACATTACGAATGCCTCACACAGGATTCACATTACCAGATGTTTGGATTATAAAAGGAATAATGTAGAAAGCTAAACTGTTTTATGGGATGACATCAAATGTATGTTTAAAAATATAAAATGAAAGCCAAAAGTCGTGCCACGTAGAGTCTGTGTATCCCACACTGAAGGAATAACTAAACCACAAGCATGGGGAAGGAGTCTGTTGACTGGAGGAGATAAACAGTCAGGCTCCTAGGG
The DNA here is from genome assembly GCF_000412655.1 of Myotis brandtii. Taxonomy (NCBI): domain Eukaryota; kingdom Metazoa; phylum Chordata; class Mammalia; order Chiroptera; family Vespertilionidae; genus Myotis; species Myotis brandtii. The sequence goes on from NW_005359225.1 coordinate 2,017,597, forward strand.
CACAGGACCTGATCACGTTTTTCTGTTAACTTCGTTTCCCAGATGGTTGCAAAAAAAAAAAAAGATTCATGTGAGAATCCAACATGAAAATCAGTGCCAACGGAACATCTGGGGAAAGGAAAAAGGAGGCAAATGCTGTTCCCTATTTGTTTTAGAGACCCATAAGAATTAAAGCAACCCTATATAATAAAAGGCTAACATGCAAATCGACCAAACGGTGAACGACCGGTCGCTATGATGCACATTGACCACCAGGGGCAGACACTCAACGCAGGAGCTGCCCCCTGGTGGTTAGTGTGCTCCCACAGGGGGAGTGCCGCTCATCCCAGAAGCCAGGCTCATGCTGTTGAGTGCAGCAGCGGTGGCAAGAGCCACTCCTGCCTCTGGGGCAAGCTAAGAACCCCTCAGGGGATGTCCAACTGCTGGCTTAGGCCTGCTCCCTGCAGGGCTTAGGCTGGGCTGAGGGGACACCCCCCCACCCAGTGCACAAATGTCGTGCACCGGGCCTCTAGTATACATAATAAATTAGATAGTCATCAAGGTGGTATTCTCCTGCTGCAAGCTTCACAGAATTGTAGAAAGTGGTCACAGTCAGATGGGACTATAAATCGTCTATTTGAATTCCTCCTTTTATGGAGGAAGATCCCACAGGGTAGGTGGGGTGCCCTCAGTCAACCAGCAGAGTGGGCGGCAGAGCACCCTCAGGGATGGCACCTTGGCAAAGCTAAGAAGAAAGGAAGTTAAAGCAGTGCTCTGTGTTTTGCAGAAGGCTGGGGCTGGGTAGCGCCTTGGAAGACACCCAAGTCCAGATGAGGAAACCGAGTCTCAGGGAGCGTAAGGGTGTTGGTCAAAGTCACACAGTTTCCCACGCTCATGTCATCATGCCACCTGCCTCACAGTTAGCTTTAGGTTTTATGTGACTATTATCATCTGGAAGCATTCCAGGGGCTTTTATTGTTATTTCTTTAAACACAAACAATCCCCATGTTCATTGTACTAGTTCAGGGTCAGCAAATCTGTGGCCTTCATTTAAAGCTCTGAGAGTCTTGGAACATCCTGCTGGTAACCTAAAATTTTCCCATGGACTTCTAAATTGCTCCAATTTTTGGACTACTAACAACTCCCCAAACACAAACTCAATTTCTCTGAGGTTATGTTTAGAAACCCAAATAAGTTACATTGAAGATATACTTCACCCTTATAAGGTCCTATCCCTTGCTCTAACTCGTTGCAGAAAACAGATTTCATATCAGACCTTTCCATTCCCTTCCTTCTCTGTGACTAGGTGTAGATCAGAGAATTGTGATTCAGGATTAAAAAGGTCCTCAAACATAAAACATAAGTCAGTCCAACTGCCTCTCTGAGGTGGGAATCATGAGTTATACCCGCCTGACATGGAGCGATCCGTTAATACTTGTGGTCCCAGGAGTCCCACTTTGTTCTAAAACATCACTATTTGAAAAGCACTCCTTCGCTGAACTTATCAACTTCCTCTGACTAGCGGCATCTTTCACAAGGCCCCATTTGCTGAGAACATAAAAGATGGCCTCCACAGTCTTCTGTGTCAAGAGTGGAAAAATGAAATAAACTGCTTCTTATGATAGTCAAACATGTATCAGTACAGGGGTGGGCAAAAGCAGGTTACAGATGTTCGTATGGAAAACAATACAATAAAATTAATCAATAGTAATACAAGAATGAACTCTGTGTTTCACATACTCGCAACTGCAGACCTAC
>NW_005359225.1:2019759-2021479 GCF_000412655.1 Myotis brandtii
CTGAGTGGATGATAGAAATTGTGTGTTAAATAATAATACACATTATGCAGTGAAAACAATAATATGAACACATAGGCATTTTCTGACTAGGTTATATAGTTTATTTTAAATGTATTATGAATCAGCATAATTTCAACAGTTGCAAGTCCTTTAAACGTGAGTTTGAAAGTCTGAAGCAAGACAAGCACATATCACTGCTATTACTTAACATTGTTCTGAATATTCCAACCAACACTTTTAGAAAGAGAAACTATTAGAGGTATGAAACATGTCAATGCTGCCTTTACTTTGTAAAATGTACTTTATCTAGAAAAACACTTAATAATTCACTAAGATATCTACTTATCTAAATGCTGAAAATTTAATGGTTTTCATATAAAAATGATAGTTATTTTATTTTGCTTATATTCATGAGAACACCACATGGAAATAGCCAGGAATATACAGGGGAAAGGATTTCATTTAATTTCACCTTAAATAGATTTTCGAATATATCTGCCAACCAAATAATCAAAGCAACCTGGTGCAGCCACAATAATTCGCAGGCAGACCAGCAGAACAGAACAGTGTATATTTGCACATCTATATCTTTCTACGTATCTATGTATGTACCTATCCACATACCTCATTTTTTTTGTTAATCCTCACCTGAGGATATTTTTCCCATTGCTTTTAAGAGAGAGAGAAACCTATGTGAGAGACAAATTTGTTGGTTGCCTCCCAAACACACCCCAACTGGAGGCAGGGATCAAACCTGCTACCCAGGTAGGTGCTCATGATCAGGAATTGACTCAAGACCCTTCGTAGTGTAGGCCAATGCTCTAAACACCGAGGACAGCAGTCAGGGCTACCCAGGTATCTTTATATTTCCATCTATCTATCTATCTATCTATCTATCTATCTATCTATCTATCTATCCATCCATCCATACCTTCATTCATACATCCATTCATACATCCATCAACCCTGATAGCTAAATAGGAGATTCACTTGAACCTGGAGTAACAGGAAAGAATTTAGGATTTTCTAAGAACAAATGCAGACACTACTTGGAGCAGCAGTGCTCCAAATTATAAAACATTTATTCCATGTAGGCCCTCGTTCAAATGAAACAGCAAAACTTAGAAAATATAATTTTACTTGAAATTAGTAAGAAAATCTCATAGAGATGTCAGAGTTAAATATACATGTATAAATATTGCCTGCTACATGATGCTGCCCACTCTCACATAAAGAATGGCAACTCCTTCCTCACGCCAGATGAAGTATAAGAGTCCAGAGGTAGAGTTCTTGCAGAGAATGTAGGAGTCACAGGTGGCCCCCGACCACCTCTGGCAGACAGAAAATAAGGAAAGCAAAACTTATTTCTTCAGAAATACGAAGTCCAGTGCAGTGTGCTCCTCACAGCTGCCCAATCATCCCTGTTTGTTTCAAGATCCTTCATTGCTTGGGGCTCCTAGAGGGAGTGGTACTGATGGTGTAGGGCAGTGACGGCGAACTTATGATGCACATGTCAGAGGTGACACGCGAATTCATATTTTTGGTTGATTTTTCTTTGTTAAATGGCATTTAAATATATAAAATAAATATCAAAAATATAAGTCTTTGTTTTACTATGGTTGCAAAGATCAAAAAATTTCTATATGTGACACGGCACCAGAGTTAAGTTAGGGTTTTTCAAAATGCTGACACACCAAGCTCAAAAGGTTCGCCATCACTG
>NW_005359225.1:2021611-2022725 GCF_000412655.1 Myotis brandtii
TCCCAGGTGTGTGGACCTGATATTGAGAGTTCTGTCCCAATTCCCCGCTTGCCAGCCCGTCCTACTCTGTATTGAGGAGGAGGAGGGGAAAGGAAGGAAGAAGTAAAACAATAAACAGGGACAGGGGGAAGAGCCCTGCAATGTACATAGATGCCAAAGACTTCTGTTGGGAAGCTCTCTGTCCCGCCACCTAGGAATGAAGGAAGCTCAGTTGGAGTCTTAGTCAGAGGAGTCCCCTGAGGTGATGAGCTGGAGCTGCTGGCATCTTCATCGCTACTGCTGGGGTCTGAGGAGCTGCTGCTTTCTGCCCTTCCCCCATGTTCCTTCTTTTCTTCAGATCCCAGTGAGGAATGAGAACAGTCCCCATTTGTCTCTGAAGACGCCATCCCAGGAGCCTGTGGCCCTGCTGTTTAAAATAGCCCGCAGCCTTAGTGCCAAAGCACTGGCTATGCTTTATGGAGATAATGTATCTGTTAGATAAGCTTCCTTAAGGAATGAGCTCTATTGCTATTGGCCATGAATTATCTGTTAAAAAATAAACAATATATATTAACTAAGATGTCTTTATTTTTTTGTGTGATTAATCACTATGCTTTAATTATGTTCAATTTGTAGCAATGAAATTGGGGGTCACCACAACATGAGGAACTGTATTAAAGGGTCGCATCATTAGGAAGGTTGAGTCCACTGGTCTAAGGTTTATTTCTACCTCAATTGCTGGTTCCTACCCAGCCTGGCCCTGGTCCAGGCTTGGGCAGGAGGCAAACAGCTGATGTGTTTCCCTTACATCGATTATTTCTGTCTTTCCCTCTCTCCCCCACTATCTCTAAACATCAATGGGAAATTATCCTCAGGTGAGGACTAAAAAAACAAACAAAGGTGGGTAAGCTGGTCAGAAGGTCAAATCTTCAAAATGCATGCAAGCGGAACCACCCAAAGGGTCGGGACTGAATGTTGGAGAGCACCTCCAGGAAGGCCTTGGGGGATGGTGCCTCCACATTCTGGAAGGTGTTCTGGACTCTGCCGAACAGGATGAAGTATTTCTCCTCCAGACAGATGAACCCCAAGTGGTTCTCATCGAACAGGATGAAGACTCCAGGGAAGCGCCTGGAGT
>NW_005359225.1:2025383-2028804 GCF_000412655.1 Myotis brandtii
GATGGCCCAGAAGTTCCACTTCTAGGTACATACCCAAAAGAAATGGCAACATGTTCACACAAAAAAACTTGTACACAATGTTCACAGCGGCGTTATTCATGAAAGCCTCAAACTGGAAACAACCCAAATACTCATCAACTGATGAATGGGTAAACAAAATGTGGTATACCCATGCACTAGAATATAGCATACATAAAACTTTAAAATGTTATGCTAAGTAAAAAAAGCCAGTCACAACTAAGATGTCTTTAAATAGAAACACACATAAAACAGGATGATGTACTAACTGATGGATGGGCAAGCTATGACCAGAGGCTGGAAGGAGACTAGCTCTGCCTTTTGGTCAACAATAATATTTTAGTACTTGCTAGTACATAGAGTGCTTCTGCTATATTATAGAACATGAAGGGAATTTACTCTAAGCATGTAATATCTGTCATTTTAGTCAGAAAGTAATTTGTTTTTAGAATGCAATGACAAATCCATACTTGCTGATAATAAAATTAATGGATTATGCAATAGAAATATGAACAATTTTATGAAGAGCTTATTTATGGCAAAGAAAATTAAAGAGCAAAGAAACAGGAAAAGATGCTACTCTAATTATCAATGTGAAGAAAGCATTTGTGTTCATAAGAATCATTTTCTACACATGAGATTGATGACATTTTTGTAAATTTGATAAATGTTTCCAAGTATTGGATAATTTGTGATTTCTTTTAAGTGGTGGAAAGGAAAAGTAGTTGGATTTTTAGGGAGTGTTCCCTGTGGGTCTACTCCAGGGACTGTATTGAAGTGTAAATACATTAGATTACAGGGGTGAGGAACCTTTTTTCTGCCAAGGGCCATTTGGATATTTCTGACATCATTTTTTTAAAAATATATTTTATTGATTTTTTACAGAGAGGAAGGGAGAGAGATAGATAGTTAGAAACATCGATGGGAGAGAAACATCGATCAGCTGCCTCCTGCACACCTCCCACTGGGGATGTGCCCGCAACCCAGGTACATATCCTTGACCGGAATTCAACCTGGGACCTTTCAGTCCGCAGGCCGGCGCTCTATCCACTGAGCCAAACCAGTTTGGGCTATTTATAACATCATTTGAGGGCCATACAAAAGGAAAGGAAATTATTGACAATTAGGCTGCTGCAATTTGGTCAAACCTTTAAATTACCCCTATGCCTTGGGCGGGCCAGACCAAATGATTTTGGGGGCGTTATACGGACCTCAGGCAGGACGTTCCCCACCTGTGGATCAGAGGATCGCTTTAAGAAATGGCTGGCACTCACCAAAAACTCAATAAATATTATTAAATGAATCTTAGATATTGTTGAGCATCTGTCTACTGTGATAGCATTTATGTTTTATTTATTTCCTTTTTATTTTAGAGAGAAAGGGAGAGGAAGAGAGACATAGAAACATCAATGAAGAAAGAGAATCACTGAATTGCTGCCTCCTGCAAGCCCTGCACTGGGGATCGAGCCTGCAACGTGGCCATATACCCTGACCTGGTCGCTCAAGCACTGAGCCACGCCAGCAAAACAGCATTTCTGTTTTAGATGCATCTTTCAGACAGTTGTTTTCAGAAGCAAAGCCTGGATGTTGTAGAGAGCATGAAGCGAATGCAGAAGGACAGGTACCAGAAGCTGTAGGCCCTACTCTGAGATATTTCCTGTTAGACAAGACAACTTCGTCTGCCAGAAGCCACTTCATCCTTGCTGCTTGACACAGTCACTGCAGGGAAGAAACATGTGCACAGCATATGTATCAAGGGACCTGGCGTATATGGCATACTGTTCTTAATATGTTTGCTCCCCTTCTTAGTGCTATGTATTTTAACCAGGGTCACCTCTCCCAGAAAAGTTGTTTCCCCAGGTGGGAATTTTTCCCTGGGGTTAGGGATTCACAGGACTAAGGAACGGAATAAATCCGTAAAACCTCTCAACTAAGTGCCAGGCGGGTAGTTAATCACCTTAACTACGAACAATCACGCTGAAGATACATAATCTTTCCTTAGGATAATCTCCTTTAGTTACTTCCTTGTAGCTGAAGAGAACAGTAGAGTAGTGACCTTGGAATGGAGATAAAAAACACCTTAACCTTTGGAATAGAATTGATAGGATTAAAATCAAATGGTATAAACACAGATGTAACAAGAGAATAAAGAGAGAACCTAGCTAGAGAACCTGGCTATGCTGATCATCTGAACGCTGTCTCCGTGTTATTCCTGCTTCGCCCACGCCATCCACATCTTTGGGAACCCCTGGACCTGCTGGGGCTGGACCCCAACATTCATCTTCCCACTACTGACTTAACGTGGGTGAAAAGAAAACAGAAGTCTTTTACAAATGGAACTACATCAAAATAAAAAGCTTCTGCACAGCAAAAGAAACCATCAACAAAACAAGAAAGCCCACTGCATGGGAAAACATATTTGCCAATGTCATATCTGATAAGGGCCTAATCTCCAAAATTTATAGGGAAATCATACAACTTAACAAAAAGAAGATAAACAATCCAATCAAAAAATGGGCAAAGGATCTAAATAGACACCTTTCAAAAGAGGACATTCAGAAAGCCAAGAGACATATGAAAACATGCTCAAAGTCACTAATCATCCGAGAGATGCAAATCAAAACAACAATGAGGTACCATCTCACACCTGTCAGAATGGCTATCATCAACAAATCAACAAACGACAAGTGCTGGAGAGGATGTGGAGAAAAAGGAACACTCGTGCACTGCTGGTGGGAATGCAGACTGGTGCAGCCACTATGGAAGACAGTATGGAGTTTCCTCAAAAAACAAAACATGGAACTCCCATTTGACCCTGTGATCCCACTTCTAGGAATATATCCCAAGAAACCAAAAACACCAATCAGAAAGGATATATGCACCCATATGTTCATAGCAGCACAATTCACCATAGCTAAGATCTGGAAACAGCCTAAGTGCCCATCAGTAGATGAATGGATTAGAAAACTGTGGTACATCTACACGATGGAATACTATGCTGCTGTAAAAAAGAAGGAACTCTTACAATTTGCAACGGCATGGATGGAGCTGGAGAGCATTATGCTAAGTGAAATAAGCCAGTCAATGAAGGAAAAATACCACATGATCTCACTCATTCATGGATAATAAAGACCATTACAAACTTTTGAACAATAATAGATACAGAGGCAGAGCTGCCTCAAACTGATTGTCAAACTGCAGTGGGAAGGCCAGAGAGGGTTGGGGGGCAGAAGGGAGGGGAGTAAGAGATCAACCGAAGGACTTGTATGCATGCATATAAGCAAAACCAATGGACATAAGACACTGGGGGGTAGGGGAGGCCAGGGGATTGTCAAGGGCGGAGATAAAAAAGGACACATATATAATACCCTTTGTAATACTTTAAGCAATAAAAAAAATTAAA
>NW_005359225.1:2028952-2052649 GCF_000412655.1 Myotis brandtii
ATTTCTTACAGAGAGGAAGGGAGAGAGATAGAGAGTCAGAAACATCGATGAGAGAGAAACATCGATCAACTGCCTCCTGCACACCCCCCACCGGGGATGTGCCCGCAGCCAAGGTACATGCCCTTGACCAGAATCAAACCTGGGACCTTTCAGTCTGCAGGCCGATGCTCTATCCACTGAGCCAAACCAGTCAGGTCAGGAACTGTATTTAAAAGGCCTGAAGGTTGAGAACCACTGGCTTATAGTAAGGCTGTGTTTAACTTTATAAGAAACTGCCAAAATGTCTTCCAAAGTGGTATGCCATTTGAAAAATTAGTCACTTTGTTTTTTTTACTGGAGGCCCGGTGCATGAAATTCGTGCACGGGTAGGGTCCCTCGGCCTGGCCAGCGATTAAGGCTGATCTGTGGGGCGACTGGTTGGGCGATCGGGGGCCCCCACTGGCACCTGCCTTGGCTGGCCTGGGGCCTGTGGGCTGGGGGCAGCTCCCGTGTTGAGCATCTGACCCTAGTGGTCAGTGCACATCATAGCAACCAGTCATTCCACCGGTCATGCTGCCATTTGGTCGATTTGCATATTAGGCTTTTATTATATAGGAGGAATAGAGGGCCAGTGCTTGAATTCGTGCACAGGTGGGGTCTGGCTGACCTGGCCCTGATTGGGGCAGATTGGGGCCAGGCCTGTTGAAAGGAGACGGGTGGGAGGTTGGCCAACTGGCCCACAGGGCCCAATCAGGGCTGGGCCAGCTTGGGGGGAGGGGCTGCAGGTGATTGGCTGGTGGGCCCTGCTCCCGATTGGTGTGTGTGGGGGGCTGATTGGAGGCAGAGCTGGCTGGAGGGAGTGGCTGTGGGCTGATGGGGTGATGGGGGATGATTGCTGGTGGGGCCCTGCCCCTGATGGGAGTGGGGGGCCCCATCAGGGGCAGGGCCAGCCAGGGGGAGGAGCCACAGGCCGTTGGCAGGCCGGCCCTGCCCCCAATCAGGGTGGAGGGCTGATCTGGGTTGGGGCCGAGCTGGGGGAGGGGCTGCAGCTCTCAGCACCTGGGGCAAAATGTCCTTCCTTGAAAGCGTGTCTGAGTGGCACATCCCAGTATCCACTGCCAAGGCAGAGCAGAAAGAGCACTGGCTGCGAGTCCAAGACCAGTCCTGCCTCGGCCACTTCCCAGCTGTGTGACCAAGCAAGCCCTTCCCTCCCAGAGTCCCCTCAGCTTACCCAGATATACGTGGTTAAGACAACAGCCCAACCAACCTGTGTCTAGCTCTAGCACTTTGCAGTTCACCAACTAGTTTTGTGCACTTTAACTCACACTAACCTTATGATGCCAAGAGTGAGTCATCCTAGAGTTCTAGGGAAGTGTGGTCCCAGTGTGGTCTGAGGACCAGAGTTCATCCATGAACTGCTTGTCACTGGTTTCTGACAAAGTACAGAATTTGAGAGTAACCGTTGAGAAACCTTAGAGCAGCGATTTTCATCTCATGGTGCACATAAACTAATTATTAAAATTCTGTGGCATATATATATATATATATATAGCTGATCTGACTAAAAAAAATAGGTATAATTTTTATTCATTCACACCAGATGGCTATTGTGGTGTTGGCTATTGTCATTTTTAAAAATATATATATTTTATTGATTTTTTACAGAGAGGAAGGAAGAGGGATAGAGAGTTAGAAACATCAATGAGAGAGAAACATAGATCAGCTGCCTCCTATACACCCCCTTCTGGGGATATGCCCTCAACCAAGGTACATGCTCTTGACGGGAATTGAACCTGAGACCCTTCAGTCCGCAGGCTGATGCTCTATCCACTGAGCCAAACCGGTTGCAGTGGTTCTCAACCTTCCTAATGCCGCAACCCTTTAATACAGTTTCTCATGTTGTGGTGACCCCCAACCATAAAATTATTTTTGTTGCTACTTCATAAGTGTAATTTTGCTACTGTCATGAATCCTAATGTAAATATCTGATATGTAGGATGTATTTAGGCGACCCCTGTGAAAGGGTCGTTCGACCCCCAAAGGGCGTCATTTTTTTTTTTTTTTAATTTGACAATGTAAGGGAAAAGAGGTCAGTGCCTCTGACTCAATAGTCAGGTTTGCACGTTTTAAAAAAAATTTTTCGGCACACCAGTTGAAAATCGCTGCCTTAGAGCAATGTAGCAGTTAGTAAGTTCACGTCTGTCCTGTTAAAAGTAATAATAAAAAATTGGGCTTGTACTATGTAAGTCTTTTTCTTAGTTCATTTTTCTAGTTGTTGATAGTGTGTTTTACCAATGGAGAGGTCCATGATGAATTAGGAAAAAAACCTGCAAGGGTCTTGTCCTTCACCACAGACATTTTGAGAAGCGTTGATCTAGGGCACCCCCAAATGCAGGCTTCAGACCATTTTTACTTTTTTTTTTTTTTAGGAGGGAGACCCCTTTTGATCCTTAATGATTGACATTTTATTGATAGGGCCAGGGTTTGTTGCTGTGGTTTTGTTTGCTTTTCTTTTAAAGGCCCCTTTAAAAGGAGTGGCTGGAAAGGTCTGTCTTCTCATCTATTTCTATCTGTTCTCTCAATGAACATGTAACTGGATGTGCATGGCACCTGCTCAACAGGGAAGCACTCCATTTTCTGGCAGGGAATGAGGGGGAAGATCCAGATTCTAAGAAAAGCCCAACCTAGTTGGTGATAGGCACAAACTCCCGTGGGTCTTTCGAAAGCCATTTCTTGGCATTTCAAAGAGGAGGGGTGTGGGAGAACTAGCATTTATTAAGTACTCACTGAAGGATGAACCATTTACAAATGAGGAAACCGAGACTCAGCAAGGGGAAGTGACTCCCACGGGGTCACACAGCCGAGCGGGAGGCAGAGGGGGGAGCTGCGTGTCTTGCTGGCTGTCATTTCCAGCGTGCTATTCTGCCCTGCTTGAGGCCAGAACTAGGAAAGGTGGGGCAGCATGTGACTGCTGTCTGGACAGGCAGTCTTCATACTGGGAGCAGGTTGCTGAAAGTCCTCTAATCTCTCTGACAAATGAGCCTTGTTTATTACAAAGAGGTCAGGGTGGGTGTCATTGAGACAATGCATGAAAAACATCCCACCTAGGAGCTCAGCACATAGTAGGTCCTCCGTAAGTAGCTCAGGGTGCTGACTCTGCCTTTCTGTGAGGTTAGTAAGACAGATGCCCAGTTCAGCCCAAGGCATCCTCTGGCCTCTGGCCATGGCCCACTCCAGCTCAAGAGCCACCAGGGCTCCTCCCTACCTTGGAGATAGATTCCTGACTCCTTAACTGGACATTTGAGTTTCACCAGCCGGCAGGCAAGGCGACATCAGGGAGCCTGTCTGCCTTGTTTACCACTCTATCTCAATAAAAACTTGCAAAACAAAGTTCCCCAAACCTCTAGCCCCCTTGCACCCTGCACCACACCAGCAACAATCACCAACGTGTGCCCTGCTCTGGGCCTTTGCTTGCTCAGCAGTTTCCCTCTTCCCACCCCTGCCTCCTCCTGAAACCCAGCAAAGCACAGTACCCCTGTGAGGCGGGGCCTTGGCACAGGCCACGTGGCTGCCAGCAGCTCTGTGCTGGCTGACCCCTGTCACCCTAAAGCAGTGTCAGGCGGGGCCCCAGCAGGCCCTTTGTCCCCTGTGGTTAATGATGTCTGAGAACTTCTACACAGGTCAAAGGGCAGCCTGATTTCTAGAGGAGACTGGGCCTCTCCCCATCACTTGAGGCCTCAGGCAGGCTCTCAGGCCTCTGCCCATCTCTACCACACCTGACAAATCCCTTTGTCCTCTGGCTGCCTGAATCTGTGTATGTACTGGGATAAGGCAGTGGTCGGCAAACTCATGAGTCAACAGAGCCAAATATCAACAGTACAACAATTGGAATTCCTTTTGAGAGCCAAATTTTTTAAACTTAAACTATATAGGTAGGTACATTGCTATTAACTTAATTAGGGTACTCCTCAGCTGGCCTTTGCTAAAAACGTCCTCAATCTGATTGAGGTATGTTCGCTGAGGTCGACTGCTGGGGTCCAACCCCAGCAGGTCCAGCGGTCCCCAAAGGTGTGGACGGAGTCGGCGAAGAAGGAATGACACGGAGACAGCCTTCAGTTGATCAGCAGCCTAGTCAGGACCTCTAGCCAGGATCTCCAGCCAAAGTTCTGGTCGGAGTTCTGGTTAGGAACTGATCAGGATCTGATGTTTATTGTCTTGTTACATCTATATTTATACCAGCCGATTTTAATCCTGTCAATTTCTATTACAAAGGTTAGGGCGTTTCTTATCTCCATTCCAGGGAGTAAAGATTATGTAGCTTAACTACCCGCCTGGCACTTAATTAAGGGGTTGTATCCCCTCCCTAACCTCGGGGAAAAATCCCCACCTGGGGAAACAACCTTTCTCGGAGAGGTGACCTTGGTTAAAACACATGGCACTAAGGAGAGCAAACATATTAAGAACAATATGCTATATATGCCAGGTCCCTTGAAACATATGCTGTGCAGATGTTTCTTTCCTGCAGCGACTGTGTCAAGCAGCAAGGATGGACCGGCTTCCAGCAAATTCCCCCTTTTTTGTTTTTTAAATGATAGCGCGTGTAAATCAGTGGCCACCTCTCAGATTGGGCTGTTTAAGACTCGGAAGAACACTGGCAAGCAATGACAATAAGCATAGCTATAAACATAGTGGATGGATTGCATGCCCGCACGTGGTATTTTGTGGAAGAGCCACACTCAAGGGACCAAAGAGCCGCATGTGGCTGACAAGCCGCGGTTTGCTGACCACTGGGATAAGGGAACCCTGGTGAGGCCCCTCAGGCAGGCTCTGGGGGCTCTGAGGTGTCAGTTAGGTGCTAATTTAATGACTGAACCTTTATATGTGCAACTCCTGACCCACTGTATCGGTTGGGGAGGCCAACCGCTATAACAAATGCTCGTAATCTCAGTGGCTTAGCACAGGGAAAGGACATTCTTTGCTCACACAAAGCCCTGGGTGGGTATCCCTATTGGGGTAACTCTCTTGGACAGCCTTCCTCTGAGATCAGTGCTTTATGGGCCTGTCTTGCGCTGCTGATGTCTTCCACGTGGGGCCTCAGTGAAGCAGCAGCCTTGCAGGAAGACAAGAGAGATTAATAATGAAACAACCCTCTTCCCTCTGGCCCCTCAAGCCTCTCCCTATCCCCACCTCTCATCCTGGCACCCCCACATCTAATGGCCACCTTGGACTCTATCCCAGCCAGGTCGGGGGTCATGGGGTCACGGCCATCATTCTCCCCTCAGACCTCTGCTCAAATGGTTGCTCCACCTGCTGGGGACCCTCTCCATGGCCAGCTCAGCTTCTGTTCTCCAAACTGGCCCCCAGTGATCTCCCCTCCTGGTATGTGCAGCCCTGGGTGGCGTGTGGGCTGGGCTTGGTGACTCACATCTAACCAACAGAATAAGGCCGAATGGATGGTGTGCGCCGCAGAGGCTAGATCACACATGGCGGTGTGGCCTCCCAGGACTCACCTGCTCGGTATCATTGGCAGCTCTGTGGAGAGGCCCACATATCGAGGGACAGAAGCCTCCTGCTAACAGCCACGGGGTGCAACCTCGGGAGAGATCTGTGCCAGGATCCTGCAGATTCCTGACCTTCCGAAGTTGTGGGACAATAAACGTTTGTTGTTTAAAGCAGATAAGGTTTGGCATATTTGTCATGCAGCAACAGAGGGCTAATTTAATCACGGCGAGAGGCCAGGTGGTCTGCTCCCTTCCTTCCTGCCCCAGCCCAGTGTCCCCACCAGGAAGCACCCAGTGTGAGCGCATTTATGCAACCTACTCATCTCCCCTGTGGTACCGACTTGCACCAGGTCTGGTGCTGAGTGCTGGGATGAGGCTGAGGCAGTAAGGATATGGTCCTGGTCCTCAGGGGGTTCCCAATCCACGGGGAGACCACTCACCCCTAATGAGCCTGTCCTTTTCACCCCCCAGGTAGCCGCAAAGAGGGGTAACTAACTCAGACGCAGGGCAGTGGGGTGGAGGGCAGGGTTTGAGGGTGAGTGGGTTGTGCTGAGGTTTGATGAAGGTGGTGATCTTTAGGGGGTAAGTAAACTTTTTTTCAATGAAGTTGAATGTTTTATTATTAAACTCTCTTGTTTTCTTGCGAGGTTGCTGTTTCACTGTATAAAAATAGCCCCAGCAAACTCAGTATATTGCAAGATTAAGATAGTATTGTTTGTCACCTGACGCTGTAACGACTAACAAAACTTTTCCCCACTGCCAGTGATTTCCACACCTCCCAAAGCTTCCTGTGCAAAAATGCTGATTTCCACTGTCCCAGCACCATTTCCTGCTGTTATCCATGCATGTCTCTCTGCGAACTCACGCAACATGGAGAGCAGATGGGGGACAGGGCGCAGCGTCAGGATGAGAAGGGCCTCCAATGCCGGGCCGAGGAGGAGTTTAGAGGCATTGGAGACTAGGTTAGGGAGTGGGTTTTGTTTGGGAGAGGACATTGGGCGCCTGCTCTCAGGCCCAGGGCAGCGGGCAGAGGTGGTGAGCTGGCAGCAGGCCCTGTTCGCAGGTGGAGGTGGGGTGGGGGTGGGGGTTCGTGGCACAAGTCCTCGGCCACCCAACTGGCCTGGGGGTGTGTGATGTTGACCAGGAGGAGGAGGAAGTGTGTTCTGGGGAAAGGGACCGGCGTGCTCCAGGGCTCAGCAGGTCTGAGAACCCAGTGCGTTTGGCCAGCAGAGAAGGGTGAGAAGCGAAGGGCACAGGGGGTAATGAGGTGCAGGGGAGAAGGTCTAGGTAAAGTGTGTGTGTGGGGGCGAGGACGAGAAGGGCCTCCAATGCCAGGCCGAGGAGGAGTTTAGAGGCATTGGAGACCAGGTTAGGGAGTGGGTTTTGTTTGGGAGAGGACATTGGTGCTGCGTGTGGGTGGCCGGAGCGCCCTGGAGGCGGGAGTATCAGTGCGTAGTGTTTGCCCGGGGACCACCAGGGCGCTGAGTGTTGTGGCGGAGGAAGGGGAAGCCTGGGAAACCCCCAACTCAACCAGAGGCACGGGGGAGGCTTCCTGGAATAGATGAAACCAGTACTGAAGGGTAAGGAGGAATGACCCAGACAAGGGGGAGGTGGGATGGGAGATGGCATTCCAGGCCGAGGGCACATCATGGGCAAAGCCCAGAGGTGAGAGGAAGAGCATGGCTGACACATGGAAGTGCAATGGTTCAGTCTGAGGAGAGGGAGGGGAGAGATGAGGGCGGGAGGACTGGGCCAGAGGGTGGAGAGTGGCCAAGGGCAGGCTACGGGGCTTGGGCTTTGAGGGGGACACCTTCTGTCTTCTGTTGACCCCTCCACATCCACTGTCCATGGGTGTCCACCTGCTCCTTCCTGGGAGGCCCAGCTGCATGGATGGCAGCCCCAGGCCCTCACGCTTCCAACTGGGTCCAGGCGATAGGAAGCCTTGGCAGGCGATGGAGGGAGGAGAGTGCGGTGGGAATGCTCACCCGGCTCCTTCCCTGCAATCATGGCCCCTGCCCACGACTCTCCTGATCTGGGTGCTGCTGCCTCCACGTGACCTTCCAGGCCTCAGGGTGGCGGTAGTACTCTGCCACCCTCCCGGCCCAGCCTGGCTTAGTGCACCTTCCTGTGTGCATCCCCACACCCCCGACACACCTCAGACATGGTTCTTTTATCCAACCCTCCTCACAAGAATCCCATGTGTCCCAGACCTTTTGTACGGTGACATCGCTGCTCCTCCCATGAAGAGGCGGACTCCATTCCTCTCCCCTGAGGGCTGGTGGCCTTAGGACTTGTTTTGACCGACAATATGCAGTAAAGTGCTGTGTGCACCTGTGCAGCCTAGGACTTAAGAGACTTTGCAACCTTGCTCTCATCCTTTTGCAATCCAGCCCCCATTGAATGCTGAGGGATGGGTCCGTATAGAGAAGGGCCCAGTGCCCACCGGCACAGCGAGGCCCAGCAGGTCTAGCCCCCCAGGTGTCCCAGCCCAGCCGGCCCACCCACCACTGAATGCAGCTGCCTGAGAGCCCAGGCAAGACGGGGTGGGGGGTGGGAGGGGAAGCAGTGAGGCCTCCATGTTCAGCCATTGTGTTCTGCAGTGGTTCATCACCCAGCAGCAGATGACTCCAACGGGTGGGTACTTCTCTCCTTGGCAAGTCTTGCCCTCCTTCAGGGCCCTGCCGCTGCCACTTCCTCCAAGTCTCCCCCTGGCTGGAGATCGTCACTCCCTGCCCTTCACTTCCGTTCCTCCTGTGACCTGTACACACACTTCCTCCCAGGGTAGCAGGCACCCCCATGGGACACAGGGACACTCATCACCTGACTCCTACTTCCACGTGCTCTGTGTCCCTCCCGACAGGAGACGGGGTGGCTTATGATCTCAAAATAGCATCTCATTATGCTCACGACACTGGAGGTGGATATGGTAATCCTCATTTTCCAGATGACAGAACTGAGGTCTGGAGGTGACTGGCCCAGAGTTACTAAAAAGGGATGGGCCAGGATTTGAACCCAAATTTATTTACTTCTCAAAACGCCCCATGTTGTAGCTGTTGGCATGACCTGCTCTTGGGCAGAAAGAGCCTGCTTCCCTGCTGGCGGAAGAGGGGGATTCGCAAGGACTCGTTTTACCCAGCCATCCTGCCCCTGCACACCTGTCCCAAACCCAGAATCCAGATTCTTCCCGCCTGGCATCAGTCCCCATCTCAACCCCCACCCCCCTGCAGACACACACTAACATCCACTCTTCATGTCTGGTCTTCATCCTCTGTCCTGGCCTGCCCTGTGTCTGAACATACCCATTCCCCTCTTTCCCAACAGAACAAGGCCAGAGGTGGTCCGCTTGGGGCCGACAGATCGAAAGGAAGAGTCCACATGACATTCTCTGGTCCAATCTGAGTCCAGAGATTCACCTTCTGGGAAGATGAGACAGGGCCAGGCTGGGGGTCAGATCCCTCTGCATTGGGGCGTGTAGAGGAAGAGAAGGCTAACACAGAGTCCTTTCATTTATTGAATGGGAAGTTCACGGAGCCCCCTTTTTGTGCTAAGGAAGGGGCTGAAGTTACAAAGGACAAGTAGGAGGCACCTCATGGAGCTCTCAGCCTACGTGATGTCAGAGCTGAGACTCGCAGGCCATCTTGTTCAGTCAGGGAAACTGAGGCTCAGAGGGAGGGGGAAAGGCCTGCCAGTGACACGGTGCGGTTCTCCTTACCCCGCTGGGGAGGGAGGAGCTGGGACGTCCAGGGTGCGGGACGAGGGAGCTAGTAGAAGGGGCTGGAGCTGGTGGCTTCTTTTTCTCTGTCATTCAAGGTAGAGGAAGAAAAACCTGGTCTTCAGTTGCTGCTCTCTTTTCTTTGTCCGATGAGTGACATTGCAGCCCTCTCTCCCATTTCCCGGACGAGCAGACCGAGGAGATGGGGACCTGCACGGGTGCCCCAGCGTGAGTCTGGTCGCCCCTCCCACATTGTCAGCTGTGACTTGGGACTGGATTTGCAGGAGGCTTGGAAGACTCTGGAGATAATGTTCAACAGAAGCTTCCAGGAAACCTTCTCAGATCACAGCGCCACCCATGGGCTCCCTAATGCCAGCACTGCCCTTTGGGGCAGCCCCTTCCTCTGGGGAGGCGCTCAGCAGAACTCCAAGTGCTGGTCCTCGGGGACGTTGTACTTGAGCTTGTGGGCTTCAAAGAGGCTGCACAGCTCGTCGATGTAGTGCTGGTGCAGTTGGTCCACCTCCTCCTGCGAGGGGTGTGGTCTCTGCTGCACCTCGATGGGCTTCCCCACTGCAAGACACAGAGGGGGGTGGTGGGCCAGAGCAGGGGCCCTTGGGGCAGGGAAGTGCTCCTACTGCTGTCCCTTTCAACCCTATTTCAAGCGATGAATCCTAAGACGTTAGCGCAACTCCAAGATTCATTCAGATACAATGACAACACCACCAGCTGGCATTGCAAAATGCCTAGAAATGTGCTGGGAGCTTTACATGCGCTGTCCCCTTTAATGCTTGTAACCATCATCTGGGGATAGAACCTGCTCTGATTCCCATCGGTAGATGAGGCAATGAGGTTTAGAGGGGTTAAGTAACTTGCTGAAGGTGGCATGGCCAAGCCCTGGCTGGTTTTGTCCAGTGGTTAGAGTGTCAGCCTGCGCACTGAAGGATCACAGGTTCGATCCCCAGCCTTGGTGGGGTGTGTGCAGGAGGCAACCAATTAATGTTTCTCTCTCACATTGATGTTTCTGTCTCTCTCTCCCTCTCCTTTCTTCTCTGAAATCAATAAAAATATATTAAAAAAAGAAAAGTCAAACAGATCCTGATTCAGACCTCAACTTTGTTACTCGAAGGCAGTGTGACTTTTTAGGAAGTTACTTCTCTGAGCCTGTTTCCCATCAATGAAATAGGGATAATAGTCTCTACCTTGAAGGTTGTCAGGAGAAACAGCCACTGCACATAAGGGAGCCGTGCAGTGCCTGGCACACAGTAGGTGCTCAGTAATCAGTAGCAGCCATTGTTCTTTGTGCCTCTGTTACAGTTCTCATCCCAGACTGCCTCCTGTTGGGGTCGTCTGCTTGTGTGTCTGTTTCAGTCTAGAATGTGAGCTCCGTGAGGACAAAGATGTGTCTGGCCCGTCCCCGTGTCCCCTTGCAGCTCACAGCCCAGGCCCCTTTCCCTGTGAGCGACCCCCTCCCAGCCTGGGTCTTGGCTCACCCACGGTGGTGATGGGCCGGCGGTAGGGTAAAAGGCCGAAGCTGTACTGGAAGACGCCACGGCCGTGGAAGAGCGGGAGGGAAATACCCATGATCTTCTGCAGCCGGTTCTGGATCCAGCGCAACCAGGAGCCAGGCAAGTTCTCAACTTGGTCAAAGAGTTCGTTCTCCCCAAAGGAGAAGACGGGCACCAGAGGCACCCTAGAGAGAGACAGAGGAGAGAAGGCATGTTGGAGGCCCCGAGGAAGGCCCCGGCTGGTCACCTAGCTTCCCGCAGGGACCAGGCATTGGAGCAGAGGACAGAGCCTGGGCCGGAAGTAGGAGGCCTAGGTTGTCTCCCGGACCTGCCAGCGCCTCGCTTTCTGACCTTGGGCAGGTCCTGGCCCCTTCTCAGAGCCACCACCTCCCAGGGGCACCATGACGGAAAGGCTAGAATGCTTCAGAGTCCTCCCAGACAGAAGTCCTCTGCCAGCTTTGCAGAAAAACCTCGCCTGCTCCAGCCAGAGTGCTCCGAGGAAGAGCACAGCCCTGCGATACGCCTCAAACTCCAGTCTCCCACATCCCAGAGGCCTCGGATCCAGTGCCGGCCTTGGGCCATATGTCCCTTCCCACCCAGCCCTTTGGTCCCAAAGTCTCCATTCCGGAACCCTTTCTGGGTGTTTGGCCAGGAGACAGGACTGGTCTCACCACAATAGCATGTGCGTTTGCGAATGGACTGGGAAATCTCCCTGCCCCAATAGGAACTCCGTTAGTCTCTGCTGTCTTCCCACCAAAGTAAATCCCTGATCTCCAGCGGAACCGAGAGCCCTCTTCCCAGATACCCGTGCGTCAGGGCCAGCCTGACGAAGCCCTTGCGGTTCCGCAGCAGCAGCTTGTAGGCCCCAGGCCTGGCGTTCAGGGCCTCCTGGGCACCCCCGATAATGATGCCCAGCAGGTTGCCCCCGCCCTTCCTGTTCAGAATGTGAGCAGCGCACTCCTTGTCCGATGTCACCAGCCCTGGGGAGAGAGGAAGGTGGTCAGTGACGGGGTCAGGGGGCAGGGACCTTGGGGGTGGATGTGGCCCAACACAGAGATCACCAAAAGTGCCCACCGAGGCCTGGTCCCCTCCCCGACCCACTCCAGCTGGGCGTTCCTGAGGACTGGGACTGAGTCTGCCCCCTCATGCCTAAGCCCCTCGCCATGCTCACTGCCCTGCACGGTGCTGTGGGAAGTGCTTCCCTGTGTCTAGCCTCCTTCTTACTGCTCATGCTCTCAGAAGAAGTCCAGAACTACTGGTAGCCCCCCGCCCCCCTCAGATTCCCTCCTCCCAGGCCGCAGCCTCATCTCCCTGGCTGCCCAGGTGCGGAAGACTCACCCCCACACATGAGGTAATCCCGGAAGAAGGGGGCCCGGAACCACAGGTTCAGCATCATCAGGTGGGGGCGGATGCCGGGGAAGAGCTGGGAGAAGCCAGTGCTCTCGGTGCACATGTTGACAAAGACCCCGGCGGCCAGGACCCCGTGGGGGTGGATGGCCGCAAGGTAGTTCCGGGAGGGGTCCAGCTCAGCAGTCTTGACCAGCTGTAGGGACACAACCTAGTGAGCCAGAGCTGGACCTGCGTCCCCACTTTGATCCTGACGCTCTCCGGGGTGACCTTAGGCAAGTCTCTGCCCAGCTCTGAGCCTCTGGCTCTCAGGAAGATTGAGATGCGGTGTGAGTGCACCTGGGGTGTCTCCAGGTGCCGGCTGTGCTCAGACTTGCAGCGGGCTCTGGGCAAACTGCTTCCCTCCCAGGCTTTTCATCTGTAAAGGGGGGACGTTTGGCCCTGTCTCCCCTCCCTCCCAGGACTGCTGAGAAGTTCAGGTCTGAGGGTGCCCTGCCATGACCAAGACTGCTCCCTGACAGGATAGAATTGGAAGACATCAGATGGCCACACGGGGGCGCCATGCCGGAATACCCCATTTCACAAAACTCCATTTAAGAAAATTGGCACTTAAGACCAGGGAATGAGCCTTTGCAGGATATATTGGGAGAGGATTCCTGTTCGGTTGCAGACCAGGAGGCCAGCTCCAGTCCTCTTTACCCCTCGCGTCTCACCCGTGGCTCTCTGCTCCCCTCACGGCGGCTCTGCTGGCACAGGAACTTGCCTGGGTCTGCTCGGGCCTGCAGCCTGCAGGGTGCAGCAGGGACCCCGGGCATTGTAGATTGAGTGGGAGAGGAGAGCCGTTTGTCATTAGCAGTTTCCAGGTGAAGTGGGGTGAGTGGAGGGGGCTGGATCTGAGTTAACAAATGCTGCTCCTGCCGGTTACTGACCAGGCTGCGTCTGCCAAGCTTTTTGCTGTGGGCAGTGACTGTGTGTAACTGCAGGGCCCACCCCAGTGTCCCACTTTCTGGGAGCCACGGCCATCAGAGTTAGACGGCCCTGAAGCCCACGTGTACTCCTCCGCACCCCCCAACCCCCCCAAGAGGCTCCCTGATAGGACTGCCAGGGCCCTGCAGTTTGCATTACCGGATTGGGGTGAGGAGAGCCCTTTCCACTGTGGCTCAGCTTTGCTAGGGTGAAAGTTCATCCTGTCACCAAGCTGAAACTCTCAGCAGGTGATGCCCTGAGGGTTCTTATTGCTGCACTTGAGGCCCCAGAGGCCATGCTGTCCACCCTCGGAGCAGCCTGCAGGGATCTGGGGACAGCAACGG
Source organism: Myotis brandtii (assembly GCF_000412655.1). Classification (NCBI taxonomy): domain Eukaryota; kingdom Metazoa; phylum Chordata; class Mammalia; order Chiroptera; family Vespertilionidae; genus Myotis; species Myotis brandtii. The sequence goes on from NW_005359225.1 coordinate 2,042,307, forward strand.
GGATCTGGGCCTCTCTGCTTCCTCCAGCTTCTCCTGTCCCTGACCTGGACTTGGTCTCTGCACCCACACCCTGCCTCTCCCCCGCACCACAGTGTGCCCTCCGGGTGATCACTGACCCTTTGCAAAAAGGCTGCAGGGACCATTGCCTCCCAGACAAGGACAAAGCTCTTCCACTCAGGCAGTGGGAATCTATTGGATGTCGAAATAGACATAGAACCAGAGATTTCTCCCCACCTCACTGGGAAAGGTGCTCCTCAGGAGCCCAGTTGGCGGTGTTTCTTTAAGGACATCCCTCGCTTCCTGCACTCAACTCCTTTCTTATACACCTTCTTGCTCACCTGGTGGGAAGGTAATTTGTACAACCTCCATGAAGGTGATTTGGCAATATCTATCACAACCAAAAAAATGTAACTGACCTTTCTACCCAGCAACTCCACTGCTGAGGAATTTAGCTACAGGGTTTCTCATGCTTGTGCAACATGACATCTGAACAAGATCTTAGCTGGAGCATCATCGTTTTTTGGTAACAGCACAAACTTGGCACCCGTCCACCCAACTGTCCATCAGCAGGGCCCCTTTAGACAAATCCTGAGACGTTTACACAATGGACCTCTGTGCAGCCATAGAGCAGTGTGGCACAGCTCCTCCTGTCCCGAGAGGGGAAGCTGGCCACAACTGGCTGTCAGACGCAACAGCCAGGGGCAAGACGATGCTTGCAGACCGCCACCAGCATGTGCTTGTATGTGGAGGCACCAAACACTGGTTGTCACAGTTGCCTCTGGGGAAAGAACTAGGGAGACGGGATGAGTCCCTTTGGAATTTTGAACCAGAATGTATTACCTACTTTAAATGAATAATGAAGGACACGAGCAAAATAAATCAACAAATAGCTGGATGATTATCCCCTTAATAATAAGTCTTTGTGTAGAGAGAGCTGTCCTGGTGAGTGTGAGGGCCTTGTCTAGGCAACTGTGCCAGTACCTGCTCGTGCATCTACACGTGCGTGTCGGGGTGTGTGCACTGAGGGGGCGTCGCTATTCCACTGAGACTGGTCTGCTGACTTTCTGGGCTGACCTCTTCCATCTGCCCCCTGTGCCCAGGGTATCCCGCCATCACAGCGAGGGCCTGGAGATTAGCGACCGCCCAGTGAGGCATCACTGTATCCCGGATGCAGGCCTGAATCAGAGGAGATGCTCCCTGGGCGATTGAAAGGAAGGAAGGAAAGAATGAGACCATGAACGGATGAGGCTGATGCAGCCAACCCCTGCCCTGATCCTGTTCTGACGTGTCATCTGGGTTCCACTGAGCCGGAAGTCATGAGACCCAAGTCCTGCCCCTGGCCCATCACATGACCTTTGCCCAGCCCTGCCTCAGTTTCCCCTCTGTCCCCAGGACAGTGATGATGCCTTTCTGGCAAGGTTGCTACTTGGTTCAGGTGTGCTAAACACAGAGAAGGAAGGTTTGTAAAGGGTTGTGTTCTCTGCTTGCTCCCTCAGTTCTCTTCGGGGCAGGGAGTGTGACCAAGCAAACAAGGCTGGCGGGGGAAAGCCCCTTCATGGGCGCATGTCCTCCCAGGCTGGGCTTGGCACCAGGCAGTGGCAGCTGGGGAAGGGCACGGCCAGGTTACTAGGCTCTGGGGGTTGCTTTTCTTTATTTATATAGTTCAGATACCATCAAATTTACCTTTTGAAAGTGTGTAACTCAGTGATTTTAATATGTTTAAAAGGTCGGCAACCATCACCATTTCTAATTCTAGAGCATTTTCAACACCCCAGGAAGAAACCCAGAGCGGTCACTTCTCCTTCCCCCAGCCCCTGGCAGCCACTGTTGTCTGTCTCTATGGAGTTGCCTCTCCTGGAAATTTCATATAAATGGAATCATTCAATATGTGGCCTTTTATGTCTGTCTTCTTGTACTTCACGGAATGTTTTCCAGGTTCATCAATGTTGAAGGCTGCATCAGTACTCCGTTCCTTTTTATGACTGAATGCTATTCTATTGTATGGATAGACTATATTTTCTTTGTCCACTTAATGGTCTCTGGCCATTTCCGATGGTGTGACATGAACACTTGTGTACACGTCCCGGCGCAAACATGTTTTCAGTTCTCCCAGGGGTGTTCCTACTCTGAATCCCAAGACCTTTGCCTAGTAGACCCTGCACAGGCCACAGGAGAGGATGACTGGACCTAGGCTGGGAGGGAGGACAGTGAGGGGCCGTGGCTCTACCATGTCTGCCCAGACCCATCTCTTTTTCTTTAATTAAAATATTTTTATTGAATTCAGAGAAGAAAGGAAAGGGAAAGAGAGATAGAAACATCAGTGATGTGAGAGAATCATTGATCAATCGGCTGCCTCTGGGGATCAAACCCACAACCCAGGCATGTGTCCTGACCAGGAATCGAACCATTATCTCCTGGTTCACAGGTCGATGCTCAACCACTGAGCCACGCCAGCCAGGCTGGTGTTTTTTTTTGTTTTGTTTTGTTTTTTAACATTTTAAAAGTCCAGATAGAAAGATAACTGTGGCCAGGACTTAGATCGTTGGGAGGAGAGAAGGGTCATATCTGGAGGAGTCTGGGAGACACACCCCACCCAGGCTCTAGAGCAGCAGTTCTCAACCAGGGTCAGTTGCCCAGCCCCTCTCCCCGCAGAGGGGACATTTGGGAATGTTTGCAGACATTTTTTGTTGTTACAACTGGTGGAGGGGTGTGTTACTGGCATCTAGTGGGTAGGGACCCAGGATGAAGTCAGAAATCAGAAATCCCTCCCTGCCCCATATACACACACACAACAGAGACTCATTCAACCCAAAATGTCAATAGTGCTGAGAAAGCCGCCTTGAGAGCTACCTGGCTGGAGGAGGGAATGGCAGCAAAGGTAGTGGAGTCAACAGGAATGGAGGCCCCCAATCCCTGCAGGGCAGCCGTAGGGCTGAGGGGACAGCTGTTCTCTGCGCCCGGTCCCTGTGCCACGGCAGAGGTAGGACTCCTGGGAGGGTCCCAGGAGACAGGCCCCATCTCCTTGTGAAGGAAGATCTCAGAGGCAGAGCCCTCCCACCGTGAAAGGAGCATCGAAGAAGGACATGAGTGCCCGTCCCAAGCCTGAGTGAGCTGGAGTTCTATCCTGGGTGGGCGGCCAGGCACCGGAGTCTCTCTGACTTAGGTTAAGAGACCTCAGTGTGCTGGGAGGTGGCTGAGCTGGGAGTTGGGGCAGGAAGTCCCTAGTGATGCCTGCAGGGCTGTGGAGGAGCTGAGGGATGATCCCAGGTGTGGGTGGGAGGGGTGATCTCCCACACTGCAGCTGTCCCTGACATCAGGTCACAGCCCTGGCCACAGAGGTCTGTGTGCTAGACTCCTCCAGACCTGTCCCTCCTCAGGCCCTGGCCTTGTGGACAGTGTTTGCTCTGGGATGAGGAAATCCGCACAGGGAAACCCAGCTCCCAGGCACTGGTCCTCATCAGGAGGTGGACAGCTCCTCCCACAGCAAACATGGCCTGGCTCTCCATCGTGAGCTTCTTAGGAAGCCCATACGGTGAGTTTAGAAAAGTCCAGGGCCCAGACACAGTTTCCTAATTTTGCCTGAAATTCCGCCACTAGACGCTAATTCAAAAAATCAGTAAGAACTGGTAGGAGCTCAGAAATCCGCATGTATTTGATGTGACTGCAGAGGCTTATGAATGCGGGTTGGAGGGGAGGGGGAGCTCCAGCAGAGCTGGGACCCCCTACCTCCTGCTCACCCCAAGGTCCTCTCAGAGAGAGTTGGAGGGCTTCCAGGAAGCCTACAGGGAGGAGAATCTGGAGGCCACAGCCCTACCCCTACAGGTTCCCAGCCTAGACAGGCAAAGTAAAAGTGCGTGTCATCTCGCCCTCTGCTGGCCACCTGGTGGTACTGCCAGCCCTCTGCAGGCGGTGATGCAACAGGCCTGCAGGGGGCATCAATCCTGAAACACTATGCAAGCAGAATTTCTGCAAAGCAAGCCCACTGTCCCACCATTGTCAATAGTGCCCAGATTGAGAAACCCTCCTTGAGAGCTACCTGGCCGGGGTAGGATAGGCTCAGAGCCACCTCAGCATCATTTTCTGCCAGACCTGCAACTGGCAGCAGCTCCAGGTGCAAAGAGCCAGATGCTATCCTTGGTGGGCCCTTGGATGACAGCCCCCTGGAGAATTTTCAGTTGAGGAGTCCCAGTTCTGTAAGATGGTCTTCCGTGGCCTCTGTTCCCTTGTCCCTGAGAAAGTCTTTAACCTCATCCCCAGGTGACCTTCTGCTTCATTCACACTGAACATCAGGCGCATTGCTCAGAAGCCATACTGCAGCCTACGTCTGTGCTAACGCGTTTCTTTCCCTGGCGAACTCAGGGTTTGATAGTGACAGGAATAGAATGTGGGGGAACCAGCTATAATTGTCAGGAATATTAATCATGCTCTGTTAACCGCGATTGTTTTATTCTGATTAAGGAAGGCACAGTCTACCCTGGCTGACAGCTGTACTCGGGAATTGGGAGCTCACCGGGAAATGAAGCCCTTCCTCCCCATTTGGGAGCTGCCTATTATCAGAAGATTAACATCCTGTTGCAGAAACCAGAATCGCAGCCCGAAGATCCCCAGCCCTTTGTATGCCTGTAAACAGTCCATTTGCCCTTTCTGCTACTTCCCCATGGAATCTCTGTCCTTCTACCCAATATAAGCAGCTGGTTTATGGTGGGGGGCAGAGCAGATTTTTGTGGATGACCTGCTGCTCTCCCATGCTGCTGGCAGTACTGGAATAAACGGTCATATATGATGCAACCCTATCAATTGGCTCAAGTAGTGACAGGAAGCACGGACCCATTGCTTGTCCAGCTACAGACTCAGCTCACAGTGGGAGGGGAGACCACAGAGTGAGAGTCCACTAAGCTCCACCAGAGGCCAGAACCTGCTTAAGGTTTCTTTGGCTTGGAAGCTGCTGTCCACACTTTCCCACGGGAACTCTGATCTTCCTGGAACTGGAGAGCAAGCCCTGGCCTGGGAGGAGGAGAGGGAGGGAAGGGAATTCAGATCTAAAGCTCAGAAATCCTGAGTGGGGATAAGGGAGTCTGCCCATGATGTGCCCATGGCTCCTTTTAGGACTCAGCAAGCCCTGCTTGCCTTTTTTAAAAATTAATATATTTTATTGATTTTACAGAGAAGAAGGGAGAAAGGGAGTCTCCCCACGATGTGCGCATGGCTCCTTTTAGGACCCAGCAAGCCCTGCTTGCCTTTTTTAAAAAATTAATATATTTTCTTGATTTTACAGAGAAGAAGGGAGAGGGATAGAGAGTTAGAAACATCAATGAGAGAGAAACATCGATCAGCTGCCTCCCGCACGCCCCCCACTGGGGATGTGCCCGCAAGCAAGGTACATGCCCTTGACCGGAATCGAACCCGGGACCCTTCAGTCCGCAGGCCGACGCTCTATCCACTGACCTAAACCAGCCAGGGCCCCTGCTTGCCTTTGGTGACAATATCCTGGAAGGGCACACTGCAGAGGAAGTGGATGTAAGGGGTGAGGAAGATCACCCCCACCTGGCCCCCTCAGGTTAGCTCAGCACTGCCCCCTCACTCTGCTTTTCAACATGAGCATGGAAGTCTCTGCTGGCCAACCTGCCCTCTGCCCAGCCCCTGCCCTGCTGCCCTGCCCTGCCCACCCTTGTCCTTTGCCCAGGAGGAACTTCTTACTGGAATACTAGGGGCTCCTGTACCCCAGTTGTTGTCCAGCCTTTGCTAGTCCTTGTTGGGCCTCAGGACTCTTGGAAGCGATGCAGGAGTGCTGACTGCCGCTGACTGCTTAACCTCAGGGAGCCCGTTTCCTCCCCTCCTGTCCCCTTTATCAGCTGGAGAACAGACTCCTGGAGGGACAGGAAGAGGTGGGGATCTGGATGGAGGAGGAGAAGCCAAGCAGTTGTAAAGGTCAAAGCAACATGGCTCTGGGCTATCAGACTTGCAGCCACGCCTACACCTCCCAGACTCCGCACTGACTCGGTAAAATAATCCTGCCACCGGTTTACTGAGAACCTACAAGGCACTTTACCCCCTGTCTCATTGAACCCCAGGATGCAGCCCAGTGACGTATGTGGCATCATCTCCACATCACCCGTGCGGGAACTGAGGCTCAGAGAGACTGTGACTCACCCAAGGTCACACAGCTGGTGGGTGGCGGAACTGGTATTAGAACCTAGTCCGTCTAGTTCCAGAGACCACATTCTATACCTTTTATTTTTCTTTACTGTTTCCAGAGAAGAGCCAACTGTCCCTGCCTGGCACCTCTCTGGGTTCCCTTGTCTTCCCGATCCTATCTCATCTGGCCAATGCAACAGCCCTGCCCAGCTGCTTACATCCAGGGTTGCGTCTGTCGGGGGCTCAGTAAAGAAGCTGAAGGGTCTGTGAATCCAGGGATGTGCTTCACTCAGGACTAATCTTTGGGTCCAGGGTCAATTGTTCAGAATGGTCGTGAGGTGCCTTGAGTCAGAGATTCAAGGCACTCAGAGTAGGAGAGATCAGTCTGCTTACTGGGTACAGGGGAAACTGAGGTTCAGAATGGGGCAAGGCCCAACCCAAGGACACACTAGCATAGCATACCAGAGTTAGGAGCAGGAGAGAACCCGAGGACCAGTTCGCTCCCCTTCTCCTTTACCCATAGTTAATGCACAAACCTTAAAACCAGTAAAAACAAAACAAAAACTTGTTGTGTGGCCTTGGTCATACCTTTGTCCCTCTGGGTGTCAGTGTGTCATCTGATGAAATGTGGAGTAGATGGTCTCTTAGGACCTTGAGTTTATTATTTCCCTCCACCCAAGCCCGGGCTGCAGAGGGGTTTACACCTACAACATACACATGTGGGCCACACGCTATGCCCCACGGAGCTCTTTCAAATCCTGTGCATTCATCAGCCCTCATAGTGGCTGCACATGCCCATGTATGGGAAACCATGGCCGGACTCTTCCCCATGGTCCACAGTGGTGGTGGCCCTGGCTCTTCTCACTTCACACAGGGCCCCACTTTCCCCATGGAGAAGTGGGACACTTTAGCCCTGGCCACACCCAAGCCAGCCCTCATACTCACCGAGATGGGGAAATAGTCCTTCATGTACTTCCACACGACGCTGCGTCTCAGGACCTCGGCGCGCCTGCCGCCCTTCCATGGCGTGTCTCGGTCCAGGTACCACCAAGTTGCATACAGGACACTTAGGAACCAGAATCTGGTGAACAGGAGGCCTATGAAGACTATAATGCAGGTCTGAGCTGGGGAGAGAAGCAGGTGAGAGGTCTGAGAGGAAGGAAATGCCCAGTACCAGCAGCACTGGCCGGTCCAGCCCACAGCCCCAGGAAGAAGAGATCAGCTTCACAGGCCTTCAAAGAGGAGAAATGCAGCCAGCCCAACGTCACACTGGAGCGTGGATTTTAACCTGCGTAGGCTTAACTCCAAAACTCACCGCCCCCACTACACCAGGATGCTTATTCACTTGGGTCTTCCCCTCCACCTCCCTCCCTCCAGTAAAGTATAGTTGACCCTTGAACTTCATGGGCTCATTTATATACAGATTTTTCCCCATAAATACAGTACAGTACTATTAATGTGTTTTCTCTTCCTTACGATTTTCTTAATTACATTTCCTTTTCTCTAGCTTATTTTATTGTAAGAATACGGTATATGATACATAGAAGGTACAAAATATGTATTGACTGTTTAAGTTATCTGTAAGGCTCTGGTCAACAATAAGCTATAGGTAGTTAAGTTTTGGGGGAAGTCGAAAGTTATACATGGCTTTTCGACAGCACAGGGGGTTGGCGCCCTAACCCCCATATTGTTCCAGGGCCAACTGCAATCTGCGTTCACCAGGTTCTCCATAAATGCCTGGCGGAGAACTGACTGCATTAACTGCTTTTAGTTTCCATATTTTGGGACCTCAGAGAACAAGGAGACACTCTGTGTGCCCAGTCCTCTGTCTGTCCCCGCTCTGCCCCATCTTCCCAAAGACACACCCGGCAAGCGCCCCCCTCCCCCCAATGAAACCTCCCATGGTTTCTCCGTAACTTCAAGGCACAGCCCAAGCAGCTCGGCTTTGTGTGGCTGGCCCAACCCCCCTCCTGCTCCAGCCTCACCGCCCGCCCGTGTTCACACCCAGGAACACTGAACTGCTCACTGAGACCTTTCAGTCTCTTAGCTTTTGCTCTTGCTGCTTTCTGCCTGCATGCTCTTTCCTGGTGAAGGAGAAACGTCCCCACTTCCCTTCAACATTGTACCAGAGGCTCTGGCCAGTGCCACAGGCAAGAAAAATGAATGAACGCCTGGAGGGACCTGGAGAGCATTATGCTTAGCAAAATGAGCCAGTCAGAGAAAGACAAGTATCACATGATCTCACTCATATGTGGAATCTAATGAACAAAATAAACGGATGAATGGAATGGATCCAGAGACTGGAAGCACAGAACAGACTGCGGAATCTCGAAGGGAAGGTGGGGAAGGGTGGGTCGGTTAGAGGTAATCAATCAAAGAACTTGTATGCATAACCAGGGACACAGCCAATAGGGTGGTGAAGGCCTGGGACGAGGGGGGTCCACCCAAGCCCGGGCTGCAGAGGGGTTTACACCTACAACATACACATGTGGGCCACACGCTATGCCCCACGGAGCTCTTTCAAATCCTGTGCATTCATCAGCCCTCATACAGGCTGCACATGCCCATGTATGGGAAACCATGGCTGGACTCTTCCCCATGGTCCACAGTGGTGGTAGCCCTGGCTCTTCTCACTTCACACAGGGCCCCACTTTCCCCATGGAGAAGTGGGACACTTTAGCCCTGGCCACACCCAAGCCAGCCCTCATACTCACCGAGATGGGGAAATAGTCCTTCATGTACTTCCACACGACGCTGCGTCTCAGGACCTCGGCGCGCCTGCCGCCCTTCCATGGCGTGTCTCGGTCCAGGTACCACCAAGTTGCATACAGGACACTTAGGAACCAGAATCTGGTGAACAGGAGGCCTATGAAGACTATAATGCAGGTCTGAGCTGGGGAGAGAAGCAGGTGAGAGGTCTGAGAGGAAGGAAATGCCCAGTACCAGCAGCACTGGCCGGTCCAGCCCACAGCCCCAGGAAGAAGAGATCAGCTTCACAGGCCTTCAAAGAGGAGAAATGCAGCCAGCCCAACGTCACACTGGAGCGTGGATTTTAACCTGCGTAGGCTTAACTCCAAAACTCACCGCCCCCACTACACCAGGATGCTTATTCACTTGGGTCTTCCCCTCCACCTCCCTCCCTCCAGTAAAGTATAGTTGACCCTTGAACTTCATGGGTCCATTTATATACAGATTTTTTCCCATAAATACAGTACAGTACTATTAATGTGTTTTCTTTTCCTTACGATTTTCTTAATTACATTTCCTTTTCTCTAGCTTATTTTATTGTAAGAATACGGTATATGATACATAGAAGGTACAAAATATGTATTGACTGTTTAAGTTATCTGTAAGGCTCTGGTCAACAATAAGCTATAGGTAGTTAAGTTTTGGGGGAAGTCGAAAGTTATACATGGCTTTTCGACAGCACAGGGGGTTGGCGCCCTAACCCCCATATTGTTCCAGGGCCAACTGCAGTCTGCGTTCACCAGGTTCTCCATAAATGCCTGGCGGAGAACTGACTGCATTAACTGCTTTTAGTTTCCATATTTTGGGACCTCAGAGAACAAGGAGACACTCTGTGTGCCCAGTCCTCTGTCTGTCCCCGCTCTGCCCCATCTTCCCAAAGACACACCCGGCAAGCGCCCCCCTCCCCCCAATGAAACCTCCCATGGTTTCTCCGTAACTTCAAGGCACAGCCCAAGCAGCTCGGCTTTGTGTGGCTGGCCCAACCCCCCTCCTGCTCCAGCCTCACCGCCCGCCCGTGTTCACACCCAGGAACACTGAACTGCTCACTGAGACCTTTCAGTCTCTTAGCTTTTGCTCTTGCTGCTTTCTGCCTGCATGCTCTTTCCTGGTGAAGGAGAAACGTCCCCACTTCCCTTCAACATTGTACCAGAGGCTCTGGCCAGTGCCACAGGCAAGAAAAATGAATGAACGCCTGGAGGGACCTGGAGAGCATTATGCTTAGCAAAATGAGCCAGTCAGAGAAAGACAAGTATCACATGATCTCACTCATATGTGGAATCTAATGAACAAAATAAACGGATGAATGGAATGGATCCAGAGACTGGAAGCACAGAACAGACTGCGGAATCTCGAAGGGAAGGTGGGGAAGGGTGGGTCGGTTAGAGGTAATCAATCAAAGAACTTGTATGCATAACCAGGGACACAGCCAATAGGGTGGTGAAGGCCTGGGACGAGGGGGG
>NW_005359225.1:2054273-2055244 GCF_000412655.1 Myotis brandtii
AGGGGTTCATCAATCTTGTTTATCTTTTCAAAGAACCAGCTCTTGGTTTCATTGTTTTTTTTTTTTTAGTCTCTGTATTATTTATTTCTGCTCTAATCTTTTTTAAAAAATATATCTTTATTGATTTTTTACAGAGAGGGAGGGAGCGGGATAGAGAGTTAGAAACATTGATGAGAGAGAAACATTGATCGGCTGCCTCCTGCACACCCCCTACTGGGGATGTGCCTGCAACCAAGGTACATGCCCTCGACCGGAATCGAACCTGGGACCCTTCAGTCCGCAGGCCAACGCTCTATCCACTGAGCCAAACCGGTTAGGGCTCTAATCTTTATTTTTCCTTCCTTCCACTTACTCTGGGCTTTTCTTGTTGTTCTCTTTCTAATTCTTTAAGTTGTAGGGTTAAATAGTTTATTATTAATTTTTCTTGGTTTTTGAGGTAGGCCTGTAGTGCTATGAACTTCCCTCTCAGAACTGCTTTTGCTGTGTCCCAGAGATTTTGGGTTGTTGTGTGTTCATTTCCATTTGTTTCCAGAAAGTTTTTTATTTCTTTCTTAACCTCATTGGTAATCCATTCATTGTTTAATAACATGCTATTTAGCCTCCATGTGTTTGAATGTTTTTGAGTGTTTTTACTGTAGTTGATTTCAGGAAGAATCAGAAAACCTAAACAGGCCAATAACAACTGAGGAAATAGAAGCAGTAATAATAATAATACTAAAAAACTCCCAGCAAACAAAAGGCCTGGTCTGAATGGCTTCACAGGGGAGTTTTACCAAACATTCAAAAAAGAACTAATAATACCTGTCCTCATCAAACTATTTCAAAAAATCCAAGAGGAAGGAACATTTCCAAGGTCTTTTTATGAGGCCAGCATTATCCTAATTCCAAAACCGGATAAAGACACTACAAAGAGCCGAAACCGGTTTGGCTCAGTGGATAGAGCATCGGCCTGCGGACTGAAGGGTCCCAGG
>NW_005359225.1:2056470-2063991 GCF_000412655.1 Myotis brandtii
TTTTCTACCTCTCTATCTCTTTCCCTTCCCCTCTGTAAAAAATCAAAAAAATATATTAAAAAAAAAAAAAAAAAGACACTACAAAGAATGAGAATTATAGGCCAGTATCCCTGATGAACATATATGCTAAAATTCTCAACAAAATATTAGCAAATCTGATCCAGCAATATATTAAAAAGATCACACACCATGACCAAGTGGGATTCATTCCAGGACTGCAAGGCTGGTACAATATTCACAAATCAATAAACATGATACATCACATAAACAAATTGAAAGATAAAAATCACATGATCATATTAATAGATGCAGAAAATGCATTCAACAAAATCTAACACCCATGTTTTGATAAAAAACTCTCAGCAAAGTGGGACTAGAGCAGCGGGTCGCCTAAGACCATCAGAAAACACATATATAATTACATATTGTTTTTGTGATTAATCACTATGCTTTAATTATGTTCAATTTGTAACAATGAAAATACATCCTGCATATCAGATATTTACATTACGATTCATAACAGTAGCAAAATTACAGTTATGAAGTAGCAACGAAAATAATTTTATGGTTGGGGGTCACCACAACATGGACTAGAGGAAGCATATCTCAACATAATAAAGGACATATGACAAACCTACAGTGAACATCATACTAAATGGGCAAAAACTAAAACCATTTCCCCTAAGAATAGGAACAAGACAGGGATGCTGGCTTTTACCACTCTTATTCTAGCACTGGAAGGCCTAGCCACAGCAAGCATCCAAATTGGAAAGAAAGAAGTAAGACTTTCATTATTTGAAGATGACATGATATTGTACATAGAAAACCCTAAAGACTCCACCAAAAAACTACTACATTTAATAAATGAACTGGCAATGTAGTAGGATACAAAATCAACATCAGGAAATTGATGGCTTTTTTATACACCAATAATGAGTTATCACAAAGAGAAACTAAACAAATAATCCCATTTATCATTGCAACAAAAAAATTAAGATACTTAGGCCTGGTCGGCATGGCTCAGTGGTTGAGCGTTGACCTATGAACCAGGAGGTCACTGTTCAATTCCAGATCAGGGTACATGCCCAGTTTGAGGGCTCGATCCCAGTAGGGGGCATGCAGGAGGCAGCAGATTGATGATTCTCTATCATCACTGATGTTTCTATCTCTCTCTTTTTTCTTCTCTGAAATCAATAAAAATATATATTTTTTTAAATTTTAAGATACTTAGGAATAAACTTAACCAAGGAGGTAAAAGACTTGTACTCAGAAAACTACAGGACATTGAAAAAAAGAGATAGAGGAAGACATAAACAAGTGGAAGAATATACTGTGTTTATGGATTGTTAAAATTAATATCATTAAAATGTCCATACTACTCAAAGCAATCCACAGATTCAATGCAATCCCTATTAAAATACTAATAGCATATTTCACTGACCTAGAACAAATACTCCAAAAATTTATATGGAATCAAAAAAGACCCCAAATAGCCACAGCAATCTTGAGAAAGAACAAAGTTGGAGGAATCACAATACCAAGTATCAAGTTATACTACAAAGCCACTGTAATCAAAACAGCCTGATACTGGCACAAGAACAGGCATATAGATCAATGGAACAGAACAGAGACCCAAGAAATCGACCTAAGCCATTATGCTCAATTAATATTTGACAAAAGAGGCAAGAATATACAATGGAGTCAAGACAGTCTCTTCAGTAAATGGTGTTGGGAAAATTGGACAGATACATGCAAAAAATGAAACTAGACCACCATACACAAGAATAAACTCAAAATGGATAAAAAACTTAAATGTAAGTCGAGGAACCATAAAGATCTTAGAAGAAACCAGAGGCAGCAAAACTTCAGACTTCTCCCATAGGCAAAGGTAATGGAGAAAATAAACAGATGGGACTACATCAAAATAAAAAGCTTCTGCACAGCAAAAGAAGCCATCAACAAAACAAAAAGGGAGCCCACTGTATGGAAGAACATATTTGGCAATGACACATCTGATAAAGGGTTAATATTAAAAATATATAAGGAACTCATGCAACTGAACAAAAGGAAGACAAACTATCCAATTAAAAAATAGGCAAAGGACCTAAATAAACATTTCTCCAAAGAAGACATACAGATGGCCAAGACACATATGAAAAAATGCTCAAAGTAGTGCACTGATCACCAGAGAGATGCAAATTAAAAAACCCTTGTGCACTGCTGGTGGGAATGCAGACTGGTGCAGCCATTAGGGAAAATGGAATAGAGTTTCCTCAAAAAATTAAATATGGAACTACCACTTGACCCAGTGATCCTACTTCTAGGAATATACCCTAAGAAACCCAAAACACCAATCAGAAAGAATGTATGCACCCCGATGTTCATAGTAGCACAATCCTATATAATAAAACCCTAGTATGCAAATCAACTAAACAGTGGAACGACTGGTCGCTATGATGTGCACTGACCACCAGGGGGGTAGACTCTCAAAGCAGGAGCTGCCCCCCTGGTGGTCAGTGCGCTCCCACAGGGGGAGCACCGCTCAGCCAGAAGCCAGGCTCACGGCTGGCGAGCACAGCGGTGGCAGGAGCCTTTCCCGCCTCTGCTGCAGGCGAGCAGTAAGGAATGGGGGGTCCCGGACTGCGAGAAGAGGGTGCACGGGCTGAGGGACACTGGGCCTCTAGGTTACAATATAAGATCTGGAAACAGCCCAAGTGCCCATCAGTAGATGAGTGGATAAAAAAGCTGTGGTACATTTATACCATGGAATACTATGCAGCAATAACAACAACAACAGGATCTCTTACCCTTTGAAACAGCATAGAGGGTCCTGGAGAGTATTATGCTAAGTGAAATAAGCCAGTCAGAGAAAGACAAATACTACATGATCTCACTCATATGTGGAATCTAATGAACAAAACAAATGGATGAACAAAATAGATCCAGAGACATACAACTATGGAACAGACTGAACCAAAGAACTTGTGTGCATATATGGCTAACCCATGGACACAGACAAATAGGGCAGTGAAGGCTTGGGGCAGGGAGCGGGGGTGAGCTAGAAGGGGTCAATGGGGGAAAAAGAGAGACATATGTAATACTTTCAATCAAGATTTAAAAAATAAAATAAAATGCAATCATTTAAAAATGTAAAAACCATTCTTAACCTCATGGACTGTGCAAATACAATTGCTTGGAGGGGGAGCAGGGTGAAGGGGGTCCATGGGGAGATTTAATTGATTAATTAATTAAAACTGGAATCAAAGATTGTAAAAGAAACAAACAACAGAAACAATCAGTGGGCTGGCTTTGGCCTATGGGTAAGCCTTGATCAAGATTGTGACTGCTCCCTGCGGTCGATCTATTTCCCCACACCCCATACCACGTAGATAACTCCACAGCAGCCACAGGGCCCTTTAACACACAGATTGGACCCTGTCACTCTCCTACCTGAAGCCTTCCCGGGACTCTCCTTTGCCCCCAGGATAAGGGATAAGGTAAAGCCTCCCACTTCCGGCACCTGCGGGCCCAGATCCCTTTTCTCAGCTGTCCTTCCTCTAGTCCTCCAGGCTCAGGGTGACTTTGACCTCTGAGCTGCTGCTGACATTCCCAGGTTCCCAGGCTACCGGCAGGGCTGGGGGTGGGCACAGCCAGCCAAACACACTTGTGCTCACAAAGCTCACACAAGGCAGGCCGAGTACGAGGTTCCTTATCTCCTGCGATCCCTAGGCTGCACCTGCCTGCCTCTGGGCCCCGAATGCCCTTTGTCCAGGAGCCAGCACTCGCAGTCTGCCCTGGGCATAGACCTCCCTGCCCATGCTTTTCCCACAGCCTCCTAACCCACACCTCCTCCCACTCCCTCTGCCCTCTCTCCTCCCTCTGCCTCCTCCCCGCTCTTGCCGTGTCAGTAGGAGGAGCGCAGGACTCTACAACCTTTGACGCTTAAGGCATTTAAGGACTCTACAACCTTTGGCATTTAAGGCACCTCAGTTCTTTGCTCATCTGTGTCATGGGGATAACCAAGGATATTTAAAATGTTTAACAACCTTTAGGATGGAGGACACAGCCCAGGAAAGTTAAGTAACCTGCCCAAAGGCACAGGTGAGGCTAGGGGCAGGGAACCTAAGTGCCTGCTTTGCTGGGGTGAATCCCTCGAAAAATTGTGAGGTTCTGAGAACGCACCTGGTGGTAGTGGCAGTGTGTGTGTGTGTGTGTGTGTGTGTGTGATGGCTGTTGACCAACCTACACAGAGTGCGTTCGTATTTTAACACCCGGACAGTGGTGCCTGTGACTAGGCTGAGCACCATCCTGGGGGTGGCAGCTTCTGCCCTGTCTGGTGCCAGCAGATGAAATGAGGAACCCACATACTCCCAATCACCTCTCTTCCCAATCCTCAGTGCTGGGCCCTCCTCGAAAATGTTTCCTTCAGCAGAGCTGAAGTTTGGGCAGCTGTGGCCTCCCAGCCATAACAGATGTGTTCACTGTGGGGGTGGGGGAGGTAAAGGATTCTCCTGTGTGATTCCAGCCCAGGGCCCAGCCAGGTCTGTGCTGGGCAGAGTAAACGTGTCTCTTCATTCCATCCCACAAGAGCACGGTAAGATCAGCATTGCGATTCCCATTACGCAGATGAGTCAAGTAGAGGCCTGGAGAGGTCAGGCAGGGGTCCACCAAGGCCACACGGCTGGTCAGTTGTCCAGTTGGAGTTCAACCCACGCTTACCTGGTAACCCACTCTCTCCCTAGTCCACATTCAGCCTGTACTTTCTCTCCCCATTCAATTTTTCCCCTGTTCCTTTCCCCTCCCCCCTTCCCCTTCTCCCTCTGCCTCCTGCTCTCTGAAAGGAAGGAAGGAAATCCATCCCCTCTGAGTAGCCTGAGGGGCCCTTTCCTGGAACTGCCTAGATTCTTCCCCAGCCACAGGCAGCAGGAGGCAGGTGCTTTGTCCTAGTACTAAGGTGGAATCCACAGCCCAGGAAAGTTAGATCCTGGCTTCTGCCCCACCCTATACCCACACCGAACATATCCTCCAAAGGTCTCCCGGCAGGGACTCAGCACAGCCAAGCCCCCGTTAGGACCGATGTCTTTCCACCTAAATTGCAGGTGCCCACCATGTCTCCCCAGCCCTCAAGACCAGCTAGCTTACCCAAGGCCAAGAAGCAGAAGACCCATTGTAGGACGGAGAGAGTCTGCAGCCTGCGCTCCCATGGCACGGACCAGGGCGCAAACTCCACCATGCTGGTTCCTCTGTGGGCTCTGGAAGCTTCTGAGTAGCACCGTGCTCCCAGGCACCCAAAGGGTTTTGTTACTGGCAGAGGCTGTATAAGCTTTTGTGGGGGAGGAGGCTGCCCCGCCCAGCCAGGCCCAAAGGCCTCCCTGCCCCCACCCTGCAGGAGCCTGTTTCCTAGAAGAAACCTTTGAATCCTTGTGCCCAGGGCTCAGCTAAAAGGAGAAAGAGAAGGAAGTGTATAGCCTTTATCCAGGACAGCTGTCTCCTCAGGCAACACCTTATCTACAGGATCACCTCTTGCTGGTTGCTTGAATCTTGCCCTTCGCTCATCTATAATAATAAAAGAGTAATATGCAAATCGACTGAACCAAACAGACCCGTCCTGACGACCACACTATGACCCCCACTGGCGCCAGGCCAGCCAAGGCAGGTGCAATTCGATTGGTTGGGAGCTGGCCATCACCCCATGATTGCCCTGCAGAGGGAGGACCAGGCCACTGGCCGGTGGGGTGATTGATCAATGGGGGGTTCCATGATCGCCCCAAAGAGGGAGACCCAGGCCACTGACTGGCGGGCTGCGGCAGGTGGGCAGGGCCTCCCTCTGGGGGAAGGGGGACAATTGATCAAGGGGCTCCCGGAGTGTGAGAGGGCGCAGGCAGGGCTGAGGGACCCCCCATCCAGTGCTTGAATTTCGTGCATTGGGCTTCTAGTCAAGTATAATACTATCCTGTCCTCTTCCCACCTACCCAGTGATCTGGCTCCAGTAATGGTCTCCTCTCTCTTCTGCCATGTTCATTGTTCCCCCTCTCCAAATATGCTCTTATCTAGAGGCCCGGTGCACAAATTTGTGCATGGGTGAGGTCCAGCTGGCCCCACCCACAATTGGGGGGGTGATCGGGCCAGCCAGGCAGAGGGGCCACAGGCAGTTGGCCGGCCAGCCCCATCCCCTGGTTGAACTCCTGGTCAAACTCCCAGTCGAGGGGACAATTTGCATATTAGCCTTTTATTAGATAGGATCTCTTGGCTCTGTTTGCAGCAGCTGGAATGGCACCAGGTGTTAGATTGGTGGGTTCAGCAACCTTGGTACTTGAGTTCTGGAAAGTTGCAGAGGTAGAAGTGGGTGGTAGAAGAAATGGGCTCAGGAAACAAGTTACAGAGGCAAAAGAAGGGCCCTTGATGCTTAGAAGAAAAGAAGGTAAAGGTAACACACCTGGGGAGAAGAAGAGGGGGAGGGAGAGGAGAACAGCATGGACGGGCTCCCAGGAGGGAGAGTGTGGGAGGGAGAGTGTGCGGTTCTTCTTCCCAAGGGCTTTTAAGGGAGAAGAAAGAAAGGGGGTGTGGTGCGGGGAGGCGGGGAGAGGAGAGACCAGTGTGGGAGAAGGAGAAAGTCATCATGCACCAGCTGTGAGGCGCTCCCTCTGGTGGTCATTCTGAGAAACTGTGGGCAGGATGGACTGCTTTCCAAGGAGAAGCCCAGATAATAGGCAAAGCTGCGAGGGGGACTTATAGAGATAGCTAAAGGATTTATTTCTACTGACTTTGGCGGAGAAGAGCTAAATCTTCTCTGGCCTGGTCAGCATGGAGAATTCTGAGCCTGGGGCTTGGACCAGACAGGCTTTCCATGCTCTGGTGATGAATGTGCTGGATGGGCACTCACCGTAGGCTGAATAATGGCCTCCAAAGATGACCACATCCTAAGGTCCAGAGCCTGTGAATGCCACCTTAGATAGCAAAAGGGACCCTGCAGAGGTGATTAAGTTAAGGAGTTCGAGAGTATCCTGGATTCGTCTGTATTCTGGAATTTTGATGTTGCTTTTTTTTCTGATCATATTTTGGAGCCAATATATTTTCCAGTAAATAAGCATGTGCTCTGTCTGGCCTGGATGGGTGCCCTCATCTGTGCCTTCACCTTGGGCCCACCTTATGAAGCCACTTTGTCACTTTACATCCTGGACAGTTTCTTTTGAACATCCTGTAAGCCCTTCAAGCCTACTGTGTCCAAAACTGACATAAGACCACACACTTGCTCCTCCTGCATTCCCTAGCTGCCATTGGCAACCCCCACACACAAGCCTCCCCCAATTCAGCACTCTGGGGTCATCCCGGACTGTTCCCTCTCTGTCACTCTCCACATTCAGTTATTTGGAAAGTCTGGCCATTGCTTAGGCACCCCTCTCAACTCCCATCTTCTTTCCTCTGTCTCCACTGCCTTTACTTGCAGGCCAGACCACTGTCACCTCTTTACTGGAGCCTGTTACAGCCTCCTCCCAGTCTTGCTGTCTCCAGGCTGGCCCC
>NW_005359225.1:2065457-2068464 GCF_000412655.1 Myotis brandtii
GTTACTTTAGGTCTCTGAGTTTGCAAGACTGCCATGCAGGCCTCCCCTGAGCTTGTCAGGTCAGCATGTGGCCCCTTCCGTCCACAACTGCAAGGCCAGCAGAATCCTTCAAAGGCCTTTATAGCCTAGAGACCCACCTTCCTCATGACAAGCACAGGAAGCTGCTCCTGCCATCAAACACCATTTACTGCAAGAGCAGTTTGGGAAAGGATTTCTATAATTTCAAGTTTGGCGAAGAGTAAATTATTCCTTTTGTTTTATAACTTGAACAATATTCATCATAACTAAATAAGAATTGCTTTGGGTTGCCCATGACTAATTTGACATAATATTGCATTTGTAGATATTTAAACACATATTAATATTTTTAAATAATTTTAAAAAGATTTTTTAAAATAGATTTTTATTGATCAGAGAGGAAGGAAGGGAGAGTGAGAGAGAGATAGAAACATCAATGATGAGAGAGAATTGATGAGAGAGAATCATTCATCGGCTGCCTCCTGCATGCCCACTACTGGGGATTGAGTCTGCAACCCGGGCATGTGCCCTTGACCAGAATCGAACCCGGGACCCTTTAGTCTGCAGGTTGATGCTCTATCCACGGAGCCAAACCGACTAGGGCTACACACATATTAATTTTGATGTTGCTTTTTTTTTTTCTGATCACATTTTGGAGCCAATATATTTTTCTTCTCAGGGCTTAAATATTTGCATAAGTGCTTGAAAAGCTTATGAGCCCCAAGTCATGAGGCCATGAGATTATAAAAAGGTAATCGCTGGGTCTCTGTGAAGAGGCCTGGCCCACCGGAGAGCTTAGTGCTGAGCTCACACCACAGCTGGGTGGCTGGGGTGGGGGGGTTCCCAGCTCCTCACAAAGGGGCATCAATGTGTGAACGAAAGGGGCCACACGCTGACCTGACAAGCTCAGGGGAGGCCTGCATGGCAGTCTTGCAAACTCAGAGACCTAAAGTAACCACAAAAGATGGTCTGAAATTAAACTTTAACTAAAAGCAGTTATGGTGGGCAGTTACGTCCTAGGCCAGTATCTTCACTGACCCAAACAGACCCGTCCTGACGACCACACTATGACACCCACTGGCGCCAGGCCAGCCAAGGCAGGTGCAATTCGATTGGTTGGGAGCTGGCCATCACCCCATGATTGCCCTGCAGAGGGAGGACCAGGCCACTGGCCGGTGGGGTGATTGATCAATGGGGGGTTCCATGATCGCCCCAAAGAGGGAGACCCAGGCCACTGACTGGCGGGCTGCGGCAGGTGGGCAGGGCCTCCCTCTGGGGGAAGGGGGACAATTGATCAAGGGGCTCCCGGAGTGTGAGAGGGCGCAGGCAGGGCTGAGGGACCCCCCATCCAGTGCTTGAATTTCGTGCATTGGGCTTCTAGTCAAGTATAATACTATCCTGTCCTCTTCCCACCTACCCAGTGATCTGGCTCCAGTAATGGTCTCCTCTCTCTTCTGCCATGTTCATTGTTCCCCCTCTCCAAATATGCTCTTATCTAGAGGCCCGGTGCACAAATTTGTGCATGGGTGAGGTCCAGCTGGCCCCACCCACAATTGGGGGGGTGATCGGGCCAGCCAGGCAGAGGGGCCACAGGCAGTTGGCCGGCCAGCCCCATCCCCTGGTTGAACTCCTGGTCAAACTCCCAGTCGAGGGGACAATTTGCATATTAGCCTTTTATTAGATAGGATCTCTTGGCTCTGTTTGCAGCAGCTGGAATGGCACCAGGTGTTAGATTGGTGGGTTCAGCAACCTTGGTACTTGAGTTCTGGAAAGTTGCAGAGGTAGAAGTGGGTGGTAGAAGAAATGGGCTCAGGAAACAAGTTACAGAGGCAAAAGAAGGGCCCTTGATGCTTAGAAGAAAAGAAGGTAAAGGTAACACACCTGGGGAGAAGAAGAGGGGGAGGGAGAGGAGAACAGCATGGACGGGCTCCCAGGAGGGAGAGTGTGGGAGGGAGAGTGTGCGGTTCTTCTTCCCAAGGGCTTTTAAGGGAGAAGAAAGAAAGGGGGTGTGGTGCGGGGAGGCGGGGAGAGGAGAGACCAGTGTGGGAGAAGGAGAGGCGCTCCCGGTGGTCATTCTGAGAAACTGTGGGCAGGATGGACTGCTTTCCAAGGAGAAGCCCAGATAATAGGCAAAGCTGCGAGGGGGGGGTATAGAGATAGCTAAAGGATTTATTTCTACTGACTTTGGCGGAGAAGAGCTAAATCTTCTCTGGCCTGGTCAGCATGGAGAATTCTGAGCCTGGGGCTTGGACCAGACAGGCTTTCCATGCTCTGGTGATGAATGTGCTGGATGGGCACTCACCGTAGGCTGAATAATGGCCTCCAAAGATGACCACATCCTAAGGTCCAGAGCCTGTGAATGCCACCTTAGATAGCAAAAGGGACCCTGCAGAGGTGTCCAGAGCCTAATGCCACCTTAGATAGCAAAAGGGACCCTGCAGAGGTGATTAAGTTAAGGAGTTCGAGAGTATCCTGGATTCGTCTGTAGTATGGAATTTTGATGTTGCTTTTTTTTCTGATCATATTTTGGAGCCAATATATTTTCCAGTAAATAAGCATGTGCTCTGTCTGGCCTGGATGGGTGCCCTCATCTGTGCCTTCACCTTGGGCCCACCTTATGAAGCCACTTTGTCACTTTACATCCTGGACAGTTTCTTTTGAACATCCTGTAAGCCCTTCAAGCCTACTGTGTCCAAAACTGACATAAGACCACACACTTGCTCCTCCTGCATTCCCTAGCTGCCATTGGCAACCCCCACACACAAGCCTCCCCCAATTCAGCACTCTGGGGTCATCCCGGACTGTTCCCTCTCTGTCACTCTCCACATTCAGTTATTTGGAAAGTCTGGCCATTGCTTAGGCACCCCTCTCAACTCCCATCTTCTTTCCTCTGTCTCCACTGCCTTTACTTGCAGGCCAGACCACTGTCACCTCTTTACTGGAGCCTGTTACAGCCTCCTCCCAGTCTTGCTGTCTCCAGGCTGGCCCC
>NW_005359225.1:2071840-2075327 GCF_000412655.1 Myotis brandtii
CTTAATCTATCACCAATGAATTTCATGTAACCCACCTACGCCATTCTCCGGAGCATTATCTCAATTCGTTGAGGTTCTGCTTCCCGGCATATGTCGATGGTTTGGCTCAAATAAACCCATAAAAATTCTTTACAGGTTTCAATGGTTTTTACAAATGGTTAACAAATGTCACCCCTGATGTGCCATGGAGGGCCTGGGGGTGAGAAGAGTGGGAAAGAGGCCTTGGGCGGGTTGGAAATTCAGAGCACCTCCCTATCTCACCTTGTACCTTCCTGCTGTTCTCTTGCCCACCCTGCCCTCACCCCATGTGCTGCTGGCTCAGATGTAGCTCTCTTGAAGTGTGGCTCCTCCAAGAACTTAAGGCCCTGAGCTGAATAAATGAAGAGAGATCAGAGCTGTTGGCTCGCCGACACCTCAGTCTCATATTTTCAATATCCTATTTTCCCAGCATTCAACCGCACAGGGCTGTCTGTATAATGGAAAGCATAGAGACTTTGGGCTTATAAACGCCTTGTTACAGTTAAGCCCCTCTTGTACTGGGGAAATGGATGCTTAGAAGAAAAGAAGGTAAAGGTAACACACCTGGGGAGAAGAAGAGGGGGAGGGAGAGGAGAACAGCATGGACGGGCTCCCAGGAGGGAGAGTGTGGGAGGGAGAGTGTGCGGTTCTTCTTCCCAAGGGCTTTTAAGGGAGAAGAAAGAAAGGGGGTGTGGTGCGGGGAGGCGGGGAGAGGAGAGACCAGTGTGGGAGAAGGAGAAAGTCATCATGCACCAGCTGTGAGGCGCTCCCTCTGGTGGTCATTCTGAGAAACTGTGGGCAGGATGGACTGCTTTCCAAGGAGAAGCCCAGATAATAGGCAAAGCTGCGAGGGGGACTTATAGAGATAGCTAAAGGATTTATTTCTACTGACTTTGGCGGAGAAGAGCTAAATCTTCTCTGGCCTGGTCAGCATGGAGAATTCTGAGCCTGGGGCTTGGACCAGACAGGCTTTCCATGCTCTGGTGATGAATGTGCTGGATGGGCACTCACCGTAGGCTGAATAATGGCCTCTAAAGATGACCACATCCTAAGGTCCAGAGCCTGTGAATGCCACCTTAGATAGCAAAAGGGACCCTGCAGAGGTGATTAAGTTAAGGAGTTCGAGAGTATCCTGGATTCGTCTGTATTCTGGAATTTTGATGTTGCTTTTTTTTCTGATCATATTTTGGAGCCAATATATTTTCCAGTAAATAAGCATGTGCTCTGTCTGGCCTGGATGGGTGCCCTCATCTGTGCCTTCACCTTGGGCCCACCTTATGAAGCCACTTTGTCACTTTACATCCTGGACAGTTTCTTTTGAACATCCTGTAAGCCCTTCAAGCCTACTGTGTCCAAAACTGACATAAGACCACACACTTGCTCCTCCTGCATTCCCTAGCTGCCATTGGCAACCCCCACACACAAGCCTCCCCCAATTCAGCACTCTGGGGTCATCCCGGACTGTTCCCTCTCTGTCACTCTCCACATTCAGTTATTTGGAAAGTCTGGCCATTGCTTAGGCACCCCTCTCAACTCCCATCTTCTTTCCTCTGTCTCCACTGCCTTTACTTGCAGGCCAGACCACTGTCACCTCTTTACTGGAGCCTGTTACAGCCTCCTCCCAGTCTTGCTGTCTCCAGGCTGGCCCCCACCAGCCCCTTCTCCCCACAGCAGCAGCCAGAAAGAGTTGTTATGACCCACATCTGAACATGTTGCTCTCCTTGCTCAGGCAGAGCAGGTGAACGATGGTTGTTTTGGTTTCCAGTAGCCAATGGGCTGCCTTGATCCTTGCCCTTCTCCAGGATTTCCTAAGAGACCACACCTGCTGATGGCAGATGGCCTCCAGCCATGTCGCTGCCTACTGAATTGTGATACCCAGTTCCGCCCGAAAGCCAGCTGCAGCTTCCTTCCTCTGTGACCACCACTGTGACCAGAAGGGCCCTGCACTGTGTTAACGTAAAAACCATTGAAACCTGTAAAGAATTTTTATGGGTTTATTTGAGCCAAACCGTCGACATATGCCGGGAAGCAGAACCTCAACGAATTGAGATAATGCTCCGGAGAATGGTGGGGTTACATTTGTATTTATACATTTCAATCAAAGGAGGAACATAGGTGGGTTACATGAAATTCATTGGTGATAGATTAAGGAGGAGGGATAAAGCAAAGCAAGGAAACCCCTGGGATTGGATAAAAAGTAAAATGATGGACACATACCTAGGTGGGTGCAGGAACAATTAACATGATGATAAAGGAATTTGTGGTATCTGTCCTGGGACCCAGCACACCTGGTTGTGCCCCAGGGACTCCAGATAAAGGGAAGTCACAAGTTACCCAGACATTTCAAGGGTATGTTATCATAGATGCAAAAAGACAGATAGGCTCAGTTAAGGTAAAGGTTGACCTTGTCAGTGAAGATACTGGCCCAGGACGTAACTGCCCACCATAACTGCTTTTAGTTAAAGTTTAATTTCAGACCATCCTTTGTGGTTACTTTAGGTCTCTGAGTTTGCAAGACTGCCATGCAGGCCTCCCCTGAGCTTGTCAGGTCAGCATGTGGCCCCTTCCGTCCACAACTGCAAGGCCAGCAGAATCCTTCAAAGGCCTTTATAGCCTAGAGACCCACCTTCCTCATGACAAGCACAGGAAGCTGCTCCTGCCATCAAACACCATTTACTGCAAGAGCAGTTTGGGAAAGGATTTCTATAATTTCAAGTTTGGCGAAGAGTAAATTATTCCTTTTGTTTTATAACTTGAACAATATTCATCATAACTAAATAAGAATTGCTTTGGGTTGCCCATGACTAATTTGACATAATATTGCATTTGTAGATATTTAAACACATATTAATATTTTTAAATAATTTTAAAAAGATTTTTTAAAATAGATTTTTATTGATCAGAGAGGAAGGAAGGGAGAGTGAGAGAGAGATAGAAACATCAATGATGAGAGAGAATTGATGAGAGAGAATCATTCATCGGCTGCCTCCTGCATGCCCACTACTGGGGATTGAGTCTGCAACCCGGGCATGTGCCCTTGACCAGAATCGAACCCGGGACCCTTTAGTCTGCAGGTTGATGCTCTATCCACGGAGCCAAACCGACTAGGGCTACACACATATTAATTTTGATGTTGCTTTTTTTTTTTCTGATCACATTTTGGAGCCAATATATTTTTCTTCTCAGGGCTTAAATATTTGCATAAGTGCTTGAAAAGCTTATGAGCCCCAAGTCATGAGGCCATGAGATTATAAAAAGGTAATCGCTGGGTCTCTGTGAAGAGGCCTGGCCCACCGGAGAGCTTAGTGCTGAGCTCACACCACAGCTGGGTGGCTGGGGTGGGGGGGTTCCCAGCTCCTCACAAAGGGGCATCAATGTGTGAACGAAAGGGGCCACACGCTGACCTGACAAGCTCAGGGGAGGCCTGCATGGCAGTCTTGCAAACTCAGAGACCTAAAGTAACCACAAA
>NW_005359225.1:2076308-2087440 GCF_000412655.1 Myotis brandtii
GGGAAATGGAACCAACTGTGGTCGAGGGTAGTTAGGGTACGGGGCAAGTTAATATTAGTAGTCGGGGCAACGGGGCAAGTTTATATTAGTAGCTAGAGCAACAGGGCAAGTTAATTAATGAGTACCTTAGTAACGGGGCAGTATTAATTAATGTAGCCCTAGTAACTTTGTGTCTGTATCCCAGGTAACTTTGTGTGTGTTTAGCCAACGGTTGTATGTTTTTTGTGAATAAAAGGCTGGCCTTGAACCAGGTTCGGGGCTGTCGTAGGAGAACACGCCTACGGCAGTCGCTGGCCAGCTTTTCAATAAATCCTCACTTGCTGCTTAAGACCTAATTGGAGTTGGTGGTCTTACTCTCGCGAATGTTGGTCCATAACAGCCTGACTCATGCTAGCTCAGCCTTGAATTAGTTCCTTGGTTTGGGGCAAGTCACTTCCTCTCTCTGAGCCCCAATTTCCTTGTCTGCCTAATGAGATGAATAAAACCAACTCATGGACTACTGTCAGGATCAAATATGAAGGCACTAGCATATGCTTGGCAGTCTGTAGGCACTTGGTAAAGGATAGTTTCCTTCCCTCAAGCCATTTCTGAACCCACAATCTCACCGAGTTTGGTCCACCCTGTCTTGGTTTCCTTCTCTTTTTAGGTAGTCCTTGCCCCCAGGTCACCAGGATGACAATCCTATTTGAGAAAGGGAATGAGAAGTCCATTAGCATCATAATTGCTATGCCCCAGTTACAGTGCTGGGTGTTTTAAGCAGGTGACATTATCACTATTTAAATCCGGCTCGAGAAGAATATTTCTCTTATTTCAACAGGTTCTGCTCCCCTTTTCTCATCCTCAGTATCCCCAGTGCTCTGCTACTCTGCAGAGATGCAGAAGGCAAAATGAGGATCCTCTTGGCCAAATTTCAAGCCACGCCCCCCCATAGTCATCAAGAGAAAATTGATTCTGACTAAAAACTATTTCCCCTGACCATTTCACTTGACTCTACTGTTTAAGCCCAGCAGGAAGGCATATCTTTTAAAATAGAAAAAAAAATGTAACCACTTAATTTCAATGCTCATCATCAAAGATTTTGAGTCAGCAAACCAGTATGATGGATTGTCGCCAATGCATTTTCCTTTCAGAAAGTGGATGGCTGGGGTCCAGTTTTCAACAGAACTGCAGTCATCTTGCAAAAGAAGGCAGCGCAGCTTGGCCCACTCTACTGCTCTCCACCATAACGTCATATGGCATTCACATATCCAGGGCAATGCCTCAAAAAATCAGAGTCGAATGCTGCTCAACAAGCAAGGAGTAAGGTCTCTAAATTGTCTTCCAGTTACCACCACCTCCATCATCACTACTATCATCACCACCATTTAACCACCACCGTCCCCACCCCCACCAGCAGCAGCAGCAGCAGTAACAACACAATCATCACCACAATCAACCATCACCACCATTACCACTATTATCACCATCACCATTACTTCTGTCATCACCACCACTGTTACCAATGTCATCAGTAACTTTGTTTCCCCCAAGTTACCCAGCTGGTAAGAAATAGGGCTGGAATTCAAAATGTGGTTGCTCTGACTCTAAAGCCCAAGTTTTTTCTACTGTGATATAATTTCTCTCCTGTTTCTCCTCTTATCTCTAGGACCCACCTCTTCCTTTGCTTATCAGCTCTAGTTAGAGCCTCCTTCTCTTCAATGCTTCCTAATTTTTGGCACCTTCTCAAGAGTAAATTATTTCTTTCACCCACGTGTTTTTAGCTATGCTTTGTATAATGCACTTTTGGCTACCTCATAGCAGTGCTTACTACAGTCTAGTCTAACTTTATGTCCACTACTCTCCTATCCCCTCCAGACTTTTACTTCTTGAGAGCAGAAACTGTCTATTGGTCAGTCTACCCCGAATGCCCAAGACTTGGCTCATTAGTTATTCAAAGGTTTATAGTCTGAATCCATGAATGAATATGGGTGCATAGATAGAGGACTGAAGAGACAGGTGGATAAATGGATGAGTGGATGGGTGGTTAAGTGCATTAATAGATGATTAAGGATAACTCTAAAATCTGCATTTATAAACTCCATTCTTATATTGCTAAATGCTTATCAGAACTTTTCACTTAGCTGTCATCTAAAACTAAACCTGTACAAACATGAACTCCACCATAGCCGATTCCTTATCTCTTTTTCTGACAATGATACAGTACCGCTATTTTTCCCAGTGTCCCCTTCACTGGTCCTCTGATTGACTCAGTCAGTCAACAATACTTTTTTGCTTGCTTGTTTGTTTGTTTTCTTTGGCTATCCGCTTTGTATCAAATACAGCTCAGGAACAAAAGGGGGCAATGCAGCAGGAGTGCAGTGAACAGTGGGATACGATATGAGAGCAGCTTGTTAGTAACTTGAGCCACGTCGTGTAGGGTCTTGAAGACCATGGTGAGGAACCAGATGTTATTCTAAGAGCAGTGGGAAGCCACTGAAAAGTCATAAACAGGGCAATGCCATGACCCCTCTGGCAGGTAGGCAAGGAGCTGTCCTCAAGAGCCCAGGTGCAGATGATGGCTAGGTGAGCTACCTCCAGTCATCAGGAAAGGAATCACTCTGATTCCATGTACACACACGGTTACAGTGCACAGAAAGTAAAGCATCCGACCGCTTTTTGTAAAGTCATCGTAACACTGTTGGCCATCCAGACAAAAAGGTGCAGCAAAAAGAAAACAGACCAAGCTTATTTATAAGTATTAGTACAAAAAGTTCTTAACATTTTAGTAAATAGAATTCTGCAGAACATTCAAAGAACAACACACCACAACCAAATCGGCATTGTACCAAAAAGGCAAGAATGGCTTATTAATCTCCTATATTAGAATTAAATATGTTGGAAGCTCAAAGTGGAAAACACATGATCATTTCTGAAAAGACTGAGAAGACATTTGATAGATTCACCATTTATTCTTTTTATTTACTTATTTGAATTTTAGAGAGAGAGGGAAGGGAGAGGGAGAGAGAGAGAAACATCTATGTAAGAGCAAAACATCAATCTGCTGCCTCCTGCATGCCCTACTGGGTTTGGAGCCCTAAACCCAGGTAAGTACCTTGACTGGGAATCGAACTGGCAACCTTTTTGTGCACAGGGACAATGCCCTACCAATTGAGTCACATGGGCCTGGACTCACCATATATTCTTTAAAAAAATGTTTTAAAAATTATTTTAGAGAGAGGGAGAGGGACAGAGATATAGAAACATCAATAAAAGAGAAACATTGATAAGGGAGAGACATTGATCAGCTGCCTCCTGCATGCACGCCCCCTACTGGGGATTGAGCTTGCAACCCAGGCATGTGCCCTGACCAGGAATCAAATTATGACCTCCTGGTTCATGGCCAATGCTCAAACACTGAGCCACACAGTCTGAGCTCACCATATATTCTTCATTGTAAAAAATTCTTAGTAAAATTGGAGTAAATGAATAATTTCAAAATATTTATGCCAAAAATAATGTCATGCTTAATGGTGAGATACTGGAACATTCCCATTGAAGTTGAGGACAATAATTTTAGAGGTACATTAGGAGCAATTGGATAAGAGAAAGAAATAAGAGGTATAAATAAAAACAAAAAGGCTAAACTGTCATTTTTGTGAACAAATTCAAGGTCATCTAAACTATCCTATATAATAAAGAGCTAATATGCAAGTGGTCATCGGGCCCTTGGGCCTTCACACCGGGGCCGGGGGGCCTGAGGCCGGGCTGGGGGACCTAAGGCCACGCCCCCCACCTGAGGCTGTGCCCCCCGCCCCGTAGGGCTTGATGGGGGACCTGAGGCTGCACGCCCCCCCCACCCTGTGGGGCTTGATGGGGGTGGGGCCGGCTGGGTCTGTGTCTCACGTGACTTCGAGGCATGCGCAGATGGGTGGAAATTTGACTCTTGGTCCTGTGGTGTGCCCCAGACTCTGACAGGAGGGAGATTTTCATATACATTTTACTAATTTTATTTCATCTCTGACACTTCTATATAGAGAAAGGGCAAATAGCAATATTAAAATATTTCCTTTTATTAATTCCCTTTTAATGTGCACGAATTTCATGAACTGGGCCACTAGTTTGATAATAAGGTCTTTCCAAATGTAATTAATTGAGATGAAGTCATACTGGATTAGGGTGGGCCATAAATTTAATGACTTATTCTTGTTTATTGTCCTTATATCCAATGTAATACATATCCATGGGTTATAAGAAAAACATAGAAGGTGAACACCATGTGATAACAGGTCAGAGGTTAGAGTGAGATTAGCCAATGAAAAGGGTAGCGGTCGTATGCCAATTACCATGTTTCTCTTTTATTAGTGTAGATTTGAATTTTAGAGAGAGAGGGAAGGGAGAGGGAGAGAGAGAGAAACATCTATGTAAGAGCAAAACATCAATCTGCTGCCTCCTGCATGCCCTACTGGGTTTGGAGCCCTAAACCCAGGTAAGTACCTTGACTGGGAATCGAACTGGCAACCTTTTTGTGCACAGGGACAATGCCCTACCAATTGAGTCACATGGGCCTGGACTCACCATATATTCTTTAAAAAAATGTTTTAAAAATTATTTTAGAGAGAGGGAGAGGGACAGAGATATAGAAACATCAATAAAAGAGAAACATTGATAAGGGAGAGACATTGATCAGCTGCCTCCTGCATGCACGCCCCCTACTGGGGATTGAGCTTGCAACCCAGGCATGTGCCCTGACCAGGAATCAAATTATGACCTCCTGGTTCATGGCCAATGCTCAAACACTGAGCCACACAGTCTGAGCTCACCATATATTCTTCATTGTAAAAAATTCTTAGTAAAATTGGAGTAAATGAATAATTTCAAAATATTTATGCCAAAAATAATGTCATGCTTAATGGTGAGATACTGGAACATTCCCATTGAAGTTGAGGACAATAATTTTAGAGGTACATTAGGAGCAATTGGATAAGAGAAAGAAATAAGAGGTATAAATAAAAACAAAAAGGCTAAACTGTCATTTTTGTGAACAAATTCAAGGTCATCTAAACTATCCTATATAATAAAGAGCTAATATGCAAGTGGTCATCGGGCCCTTGGGCCTTCACACCGGGGCCGGGGGGCCTGAGGCCGGGCTGGGGGACCTAAGGCCACGCCCCCCACCTGAGGCTGTGCCCCCCGCCCCGTAGGGCTTGATGGGGGACCTGAGGCTGCACGCCCCCCCCACCCTGTGGGGCTTGATGGGGGTGGGGCCAGCCGGGTCTGGGTCTCGCGTGATATGGCCGGCCGGGTCTGGGTCTCACGAGATTTTGAGAAGCTCACGGATGGGCGGGCACTTAACTCTGGGTCCTGTGGCAAGCCTTCATCTCTGACAGGAGGAAGATTTTCTTCATATACATACTAATTTTCTTTCATCTCGGACACTTCTATTATAGAGAAAGGGCAAATAACAATCCTATATAATAAAAGCCTAATATGCTAAGTGTCCAGTTGTCCTGTTGGCTGTTCAACCAAAGTGTAATAGGCTAATGAATGTAAGGCTGCTCAACCACTCGCTATGCCGTGCACTACCACCAGGGGGCAGAGAGCTGAGCAGTTGACCAGTTGCTATGACATGCACTGACCACCAGGGGGCAGACGCTCTGGCCAGTAGGTTAGCTTGCTGCTTGGGTCTGGCCAATCAGGACTGAGCAAGATGGGCCAGACACATCCTGGAACCCTCCCAGGGTCCCTCCCCAGCTGGCCAACCTCCCACATCCCTCCCTGGCTCCAACTGTGCACCCGTGGAGTCCCTCTCATAATCCGGGACCCCTCGGGGGATGTTGAAGAGTTGGTTTCAGCCTGTAGGTCAGGCCACGGGACCCCACTGGTGCACAAATTTGTGCACTGGGCCTCTAGTTAAATATAATTAGAGAGTTTAGTATGGTTACTGAATAGAGATCAATATATGCAAAAATTCAACAATCCTGTTGTTTATAATTATAATAAAAGATATAATTTAAGCCTGGCTGGGTGGTTCAGTTTGTTGGGGTATCGTCCTGTACACCAAGAGGTTTCAGGTTCTATCCCCAGTGCAGGTGTGTATAGGAGGCAGCCGATCAGTGTTTCTCACTCATATCGAAATTTCTCTCTCTCTCTTTCTCCCCCTCTCTCTCCCTTCCTCTTTCTCTAAAATTAATAAAAACATATCCTCATGTGAGGATTAAAAAAAGAAAAGAAAATGCCATTTCCAATTACAACAAAAACCATCACACATGAACACGAAGAACTGAATAAACAGAAAGCTTTGCCATCTTTATGAGTAGAAAGTCTCAAAATCATAAAGTGGAAATTCTTCTTAAATATTTAATAAATTCAATGTGATTCCATAAAACATTTTATAAAACTTTTTGTTTTCAAATAATTTGACAAGCCGATTCTAAGATTAATATGAAAGGATTAAGGGCAAGACTTCCAATGAAGTATAAGCACTATGAGAACAAAGATGTTTGTCTTTTTTGTTTAATCTCATATTCCAGAGTCTGGAACAGTACCTGGCACCTAGTAGGTGTTCAAAAAATATTTGTGAACACAAATGAATGACAACTTAGAAGAAGAAGGATAAAAAGAGAAGGAGGATCCTAGCTCGTTTGGCTCAGTGGATAGAGCATCGGCCTGCAGACTGAAGGGTCCCAGATTTGATTCTGGTCAAGGGCACATGCCCATGTTTCAGGCTCGATCCCCAGTAGGGAGTGTGCAGAAGGCAGCCAATCAGTGATTCTCTCTCATCATTGATGTTTCTATCTCTCTCTCCCTCTCCTTTTCTCCCTGAAATCAATAAAAATACATTAAAACAACAACAACAACAAAAACTGAATATAAAATTTAGAAACAGATCCACATAAATATGAAAACTTGTTATATACTAGAGGAGGCATTACCAATCAGTGAGGAAAGGATAGACTAGCTAAATAACCATGCTTAAAGAATTGGCTATTTAGATGAAAAAAATTACATCCTTATCAATATTAATTAGGATTTGCATTCTGCTACAAGCATTATGAAAGTGTCCTAAACAGAAATAGATTTCTTTTCTCTCATAAGAAGAATTCTAGAAATAAACAAAAGAAAAGAATTAAATTAGAAATAAACAAAAATGTCCAGAGGTAGGTTGGTGCAGCAGCCCCACAATATCACTAACGCTCCAGATTCTTTGTCCCATCACAATCCTTAGTTCACAGCTTCTCTCTTCAAGATTGTCACTGCATGTGGCAAAGGGCAATTCACCTCTAATCCATGCCCATTTTTCAGAAAAGAAGTGACACAGATAGTGTCAGAGCCAAACCAGGTCTGCCTGACTCCAAAATCTATTGAAAGACTCATATTTCTGATGGAAGAGCTCCTACTCATCTCTCATTAGTCATTGATTCAGCACCTTGTGATGAACCTCTCTTATGCTGACCACACTGTTTTCTAATTATGTGCCTGTCTCTCAGTTCTCCCATAAAACACCTAATTGAGCCCACCCACCTCCAAGCTAGGCTCCATCTATGTTCCACAATGCCCAAGGCACAGAGCAGGCATCAGGAGAGGTATGTAGAATTGGGGGTAAGAAGTGTCAGGCCAGCCCTAGCCGGTTTGGCTCAGTGGATAGAGCGTCAGCCTGCGGACTGAAAGGTCCCAGGTTTGATTCAGGCCAAGGGCATGTACCTTGGTTGCGGGCACAACCCCAGTAGGAGGTGTGCAGGAGGCAGCTGATCGATGTTTCTAACTCTCTATCCCTCTCCCTTCCTCTCTGTAAAAAAATCAATAAAATATATACATTTTTTTAAAAAAAAAGAAGTGTCAGACCAGATTATGTTGTTCATAGAAATGTATTTCCTAATGACTGGAAAATAATGCAGGCATCATTTTATTTGTGGAACTCAAATCAAATTATCAAGAGGCAAAGACCCAAGTAGGAGGAAGTCTAGCAGATAATTGACTAATCAGAATTGTCTTCTCATTCTGTTTGATTTCAAGGTTTAAAAAAAACAAAACAGCTGTGTTTTTCAAATCAGTTCCCAATCTGAACACATAAATGACTTTCTTGCCTGGAAACACCAATGCCCCTGGCTTAGATGATGCTAAAAACTGCCTATGTTGGAAAGAAACAGAGCTGAAGGCTAGTGAATGAATCTAGGTGTAGGGAGTAGAAGACAGTGTAGGAGACATAAATGGAGGGACATCAATAAGAGACCTAAAGGGACTTGGAAGAACCAGAGGTCTTCCTAGAGCAGGTGTCCAGGTGGCTGGCCTGCTTGGGAAGACGCTCCACCTATGGGTTTCTGGGTGGGTTCTTTGAATGCTAATAGCTACCACTTACTGAGCCATTGCTATATGCCAGATGTCGTGGTAAGCGCTTTTAGTGCATTATCTCATTTTCTTACTCTGGGCTTTTAAAAATATTTATTGTTGAGAATATTCTAGATGTGATATATGTTTTTATTGATTTTAGAGAGAGGAAGGGAAAAGGAGCGATAGTCGACATGAGAGAGAGAAACATCGATTGGCATGCCCCCACCAGGAACAGAGCCTACAACACGGGCATGTGCCCTGACCAGGAATTGAACCAGCAGCCTCCTGGCACATAGGATGACACTCAACCAACTGAGCCCCACCGACCAGGGCTCTCATTTTCATTCTTAGAACAATCTTGCAAGTTCATAAATAGTACTCCCATTCATAGATGAAACTAAAGGTCAGGAAGTTGCAGCTAAGAAATGCAAAAGCTAGGCTGCGATTTGACTCAAAGCTTCTGCTCCGAGTCCCTAACCATCTTCACAAAGCACTTTGAGGTAACTCTTACTTCCTCTACTTCAAAAATGAGGAGACTGAGGTCCAGGGATGCCCCAACTTGCCCAGTGACCCAGGTAGTTAAGTGTCAGAGCCAAATCAAGTCTGTCTGACCCCAAAATCTACTCTACCACCCAGGTAGAGGAAGACCAAAAGTCAGGGTAAGGAACATGCCGGAAATCCCTTACTGTCAGGCCTGCCCCTTCCCTAGGACACTGCCCTGCCGGAAGCCGGTCCATCCTTGCTGCTTGACACAGTCACTGCAGGGAAGAAACATCTGCACAGCATATGTTTCAAGGGACCTGGCATATATGGCATACTGTTCTTAATATGTTTGCTCCCCTTAGCGCTATGTATTTTAGCCAAGGTCACCTCTCCAAGAAAGGTTGTTTCCCCAGGTAGGGATTTTTCCCTGAAGTTAGGGAGGGAATAAAACCCCTTAACTAAATGCCAGGCGGGTAGTTAATCACTTTAACTACGAACAATCACCCTTAAACTACATAATCTTTACTCCCTAGAATGGAGATAAGAAACGCCCTAACCTTTGGAATAGAAGTTGACAGGATTAAAATCAACTGGTATAAATACAGGTGTAACAAGACAATAAAAAACAGAACTTGGCTGGAGAACCTGGACACAGAACCTGGCTATGATGACCACCTGAACACTGCCTCCGTGTCATTCCTTCTTCGCCGACTCCATCCGCACCTTTGGGGACTCCTGGACCTGCTGGGGTCAGACCCCAACACTGCCCCTTTGTTTCCCCTCCACCCCAGCTTCACCACCTAGGCCCCTTCCAAAAATCTTCTTTTCACTGCCTCTTCCATGGTGTCGCCCCTGGGCTGAATGAACAGGGACAGGGTAGTTCTTGGGAGTCTCTAAGGAAGGAATAGACAGGGTACCACCAGCCTGGGGGGCCCCACCCGCACACATCTGAGCCAGGCCTGTGCATAAGACTGGTAAGTGCTTGGATCAGGGGGCAGCCAAAATGGGTTCCAATTCAGCCTGGTGACTTTGACCAACGACAGTAGCTCCCTTTTTAAAAAGTGTCTATCCTGGCCCTGGCCGGGTAGCTCAGTTGGTTAGAGTGTCCTCCCAATACACCAAGGTTGCCAGTTCTGTCCAAGTCAGAGCACATGCAAGAATGAACCAATGAATGCATAACTGAGTAGAGCAACAAATCAATGTTTCTAACTCAAATCAATAATAATAATAATAATAAAACAGGGTCTGTCCTGGGACAGACATTTTACTAGGGTTTCCTCCATGTTTTTGAAGTTTAACACCGCCCCCTCCCAACCCCATCCCCATGACTGAGGTGCATGAACCCCCCGCCCCCCAAGAGAAGCAACCAGCGTAAGGACAGCAAGTAGTCAGGAGCCTAGGACTTGAACCCACCTAGGCCTGGTTCTGCTGATGCCAAGGAGCGGAGGAGGGAGGAGCTGCCGGAGGAGGGAGGGGAAAGAGAGAGGGCGAGCTCCCGGCAGCGCGCGCTGACGACAGCAGGTGATTTTTTTTTCTGCAGCGCGCTTTCTCCCAGCATCTTTCCTAGATTTTTTTTCCCTGCTGAGCGGCTGAAAAGGGTGGGGCCGCTTCCCTGCAGCAGAGACGGCGACGGCAGCGGCTGCAGCAGCATCTTTGGGAGCAGCGGCAGTCAGCAAAGCTCCGTCTCGCTGGAGGTGATCGCCTCCGAGCCCTGCTAGTGGCCGGCGGCGACGGTCCGCCGGCGGGAAGGAGAAGAAAAGACTCCTCCGCGGACGCGGCGGCCACACGGCCCGGCCCTTCCTCTGCGCCATGGCTTAAGCCCGTGGCCACCTCGCCTCGCGTCGCCTGGCTCGGCCGGGGTTTGCGCGCCGCCGCAGCCTCCGGGAGGGGCGCGTCCAGACGTCTTCGCCGGGGACTCCGCATCTCTCACCTCCGGTGCCTGCAGCAGGCAGCGTTCCCAAGGCCTTTGCAGCCCGTAATCCCGGGACTTTATCTCGGTGAGAGCGTTGCCGCCCGACCTTCCCGGGTGCTATCTGAGGGAGGAGGCCGAGGCACGCAGTCCACCCAGAAAAAACGGTGGGAATCAGATCGGCTGGCTGGTCGAGGGCCAAAGGACTGGAGGAAGATTAGAGACTCGCCCTAGTCCCACAATAAAGAAGGGAGGACCAGCTTTGCAGCTAACATCATGGCGTGGCCGTGCATCACGCGGGCTTGCTGCATCGCCCGCTTCTGGAACCAGCTGGACAAGGCGGACATCGCCGTGCCGCTGGTTTTCACCAAGTACTCGGAGGCCACCGAGCACCCGGGCGCCCCTCCACAGCCGCCGCCGCCGCAGCAGCAGC